>NW_024424008.1:4463346-4800417 GCF_017311325.1 Ursus maritimus
GAACAGCTCTGTAAAGGACACAATGGTTCCTGACATATCAGATACCAGTGTTGTGTCCTTGTGCCCTGACTCTAAATACTACAAAGACAACTCTGTGCCCAGAAAGAATAAGGCCCCTCTGAGACTTTTAACCTTGTTATGCAAGAGAAAGTTTTATTTATCACGTAGTTTCTCTGGTCTACAAACCTATATTAATAATATTTAGGGAGAGGAAGGGAGGAAGGGCAGGATATCTGCTGTGCAGTTGATATTTGTCCAGGAATGCTGGGTGAAATCTATCAGGAAAGCAAGCTAATTCCAAATTTAATCTCACATAGAACCTTCTAGAACTAAGGAGTCCATGTTTATGCCCAAAGACTGTAAGTCTCCTGAAAATGTATGCAAAAATACGAGTATGTGCATTTTTCTGAGGAGAGATACCAATACTTTCATCAGGATGCCAGAAAGGTCCACAATCTCTCATCCTCCCCTCAAATATTAAGAACTACAAGTGCAGGGATTTCAAACTGTAAGTCATTTGTTGTGGGGCACAACATTCTAAAATTAAATAGAAGAGAAAAATATGAGAGTCTAACACTTGTCATAAAGGTATTATTTCTTCAAACTGGCTTCAGGTGTATGTGTGAATGTGCGCGTGTATGTATGTGTGCAGCAAGGTAAATTTTTTCATACTGAGGTCAGGGTTAAAAATGTTTGAAAGCCACTGCTCCAAGGCATGAGAAATGGCTACATACAATTTTGTAACATATTAAATCATCATCCACTGAAAACAATTAGGTGATCTGTGGTTCCAGTGGGCATTCTACTGTTTTGAGTGACACCTGATCCACCAAAATGAAATTGCTATTATTAGAGAACTGCAATCTGCAATACTCAGAAATAAAAGTGTGTCTCTATAAGGTCCTATTGATCTTAAGAGCAACAACTAGGAAAAAGTTGCCTTTGAAAGGACCCTGCACACTGGGCATCCCAGAGAAAATGTAAAATACTGAATAAAATGTTTAGGAAGAGAAGAGCACAAATATTTCCCTGGGAGGACAGAATCCTCTAAGCACCTTAGAAAGATATTCGGGAAGGAAAGAGTGTGGAAACGCACCCCTAAACCTGGTAGAGCAATGAGTTTTAGAAAAAAAATACTATTTCTTTTACACAAAAGAGACAGAAAAATATGGTAAATTTGCCATGACTGCCTGGATGTGAGGGTGTCCTTTTAGTCCCAGTCACCAGTGTCTGGTACTGTTCTCTATTCTCTTCGGGGCCTCAATACAAGAAACTTAAATGGTCCAGGCACTGAATTATTTGGCTTATTGTCTAAAATGTTTACAGATTTGAGTTGTCCCAATCAATGCAAAAATTTCAAAAGTATCCCTAGATTCTACACAGCCAGACCACTATGCCTCCCCAGTCCCCAAAAGACCAGAAGTTACCCTCTCAGGCAGGTACCTTCTCTGGCTTGGGATGCAAGTACATCTGAGATCAAAAGGGAAGCCCCATACTGAGTTTCCCCAGTGGTCATCCCCTGTCTATGTCCCAGAGCGCTGGGAGCCAGACTTATTGCTACCACACAGGAGACCAGAGCTGCTTACTGGAGACACCGCCACACACACACACACACACACACACACACACACACACACACACAAAGATGCACAGATACTGACATACAAGGATTCCTTTCCTGCAGCCCCCAGATAAAAAGACTTCAATCCTCACCAGGTCACCGTGACTAGCCGACACAGAGCCTGTCATGCAATTTTGATACCTCATCCTTAAACAGGAGAACACAGGCAAGGATAGCTAGACATTTTATAAGAGACACAAAAGTGAATGAGAACAAAAACAAATGGTGGAAAAGGAACTCAAAGAAAACAGAGGGAAGGCCAGGAGCAGAGTTATGCCATATTATAGTATTCCCCAAGAGTTAAAAGATATCATATGCATAAAATAAGAAGCTACAACAAAAGAACATTCAGAAATCAGAAGGAGTTAAAATCTTTAAAAAAAAATTTAAAGAGTTAGAAGGTAAATTTCAGAAATGTCTTAGAAAATAGACCAAAATGACAAAAAGATGGAAAATGAGAGTGAATAGATGAGAAAATTAAGTGATATGTCCAGGAGGTTCAACACTTGAATAATGAGTTCAAGCGAAAAAGGATAAAGAAAATGAAAGAGAAGAAATGATCAAAGAAATAATACAAATAAACTTCTCAGGAGTAAAGAACATGAATTTCCAAATTGAAAGAATCCACAGAGTTCACAGTAAAATTAATGAAAAATGATCCACATCAATAATCATAAAATTTCAGAACACCAACAATACAGAAGAGAAAGGTTGGTCAGGGGACTCCACGAACGGGGGGGTAGTCAGGCTGACACCACCTGAGCCCACTGATCGGTACTAGCCTCACCAAAAGCGGGAGAACCAGATGCTATGTGTCTGACGATGTGGTGTGATGCTTATTATGTGATAAAATAGAAATATACAGCACTGCACGTGAAGTATTGTTATTTAACAGCTGAACTAGAATTTAATTAAGCCTCAATCTAAATACTAGTGATTTGTTTTCAATTGTTGTATTTTTCAGGACTAAAATTTCATTCGGTTTTCTTTATATCCTCTATTCCTATGCTGAGATGTTCTATTAAGGGAAATATGAAGGGTAAATCTTGTCATTTTAGCAATCATAAGATAATTTTATAGATTTCTTTGTTGCCATTAACTAAAGAAAAAAGCTAATAGCAGAAATTTTTCTGAGGGGCGCCTGGGTGGCACAGCGGTTGAGCGTCTGCCTTTGGCTCAGGGCGTGATCCCGGCGTTATGGGATCGAGCCCCACGTCAGGCTCCTCCACTGTGAGCCTGCTTCTTCCTCTCCCACTCCCCCTGCTTGTGTTCCCTCTCTCACTGGCTGTCTCTATCTTTGTCAAATAAATAAATAAAATCTTTAAAAAAAAAAAAAAGAAATTTTTCTGGAAAAATGAAGTGCTCAGGAACATAGGCAATTTCCCATGAATGTTACTGAGTGACCAAACAGACAAGATGTGCCCTGCACTAGTGTCTAGTGTTCAACAAAGGCCAAATGAAAGAATGAATGAGTGAATGAACGAACACACATGTATGCATGACTTTACAAACTTGGAACAAGGAGCAGGATGTCTACTCCTTTCAGAAGGTGCTAAAGAGGGGAAGAATCTAGAGCTACAATCTCCTAACAGAAGAGCCCCTAAAAGTCAGGAGTCAGGAAATGTTTCAGGTGATAATTATGCAACAATGAACCACTGCTGTCTGGCCAATTCATCATTCTGACTGGAGGATACATGAAAACCAAAAGGAATGTTTCCAAATATACTGATGATATAAACTGGGATGAGTAAGGTTAAGAGTCGTCCAGAATCTGTTGTCCTTTGATGTTCAGCCTATCCAAGAAATGTCAGATCTAGCTAGAAAGATTTTACTACTGAATGATTTGGAAAGTTTATAGAAAAGACACTCCTTTTTTTTTTTTTTTTTTTTTTTGAGAGACCAAGAGTGAGAGAGAGAGAGCGAGAGAGAGCGCAAACAGCAGAAGTAGGGAGGAGTCAGAGGGAAAGGAAGAGAAAGAATCCTAAGCAGGCTCCACGCTCAGGGCTCCACCTGGAGCTCAGTCTCACAATCCTGAGTTCCTGACCTGAGCTGAAATCCAGAATCGGACGCTTAACTGACTGAGCCACCCAGTCGCCCCTAGAAAAGACATTCGTATATTAATATCAAGGCCAGTATTTCAGGGGGCTCTTGGTGCCATCTTGGGACACTGCACTGCATCTTAAAAGTTGTTCTTAAAAGAGCTCTCTTGCCCTGGTCTGACGAGGCCATGAGTAATCATTTGGGAGACAGTGTATCTGAATAAGGCGAAGGAGTAACGGAGACTAAACATTGACCTGGAAACTTGGTGAACCAAACTCTCAGCAAAAAACAGGCTATACACCCTACCAACAGGCAAGGATCTTTTCACCTTTAGCCCAAAGCAATGGAGCGCCCATAAAACATCAACACCAATAAGGGTAAACTACTCTAAATTTGGACTGCAACGGGACAGCGAGAGATTCAGAGAATCTACCTGCAATTGCTTCTTTACGTTAAAGAATGCCCCCTAGCAACTCATGGAATAATTACTTGGCATTAACATAATCATGTAATTTATTTGGCACTTAACTAACAAGAATATGTGTAAAAGGAACTCAGGGAGGTTATCGTATCCCCTTAATAGCTAACACATAAGTAAAGTAATATACAAGCAGAGACTAAAATAAATTTTAAGCTTCTATAGATTAATAAAGAATATTTGATGTATCATCCTTCAGTGAGCCACAAACTAAAGAAAAGATTATACGATCAATTTAGGTTCTAAACAACGTTTTACAATGGAAAATAGACAAAGCAATTAAGAGCCCCTAAAGAATTCAGTTTTATACCTTAAGATATGAATTGGATTAAATTGTATCAATTACTTGAGAAATGTGTACATTTTTCAATGAGCATATTATTTAAAAACTGACCTAATTTACTAATGAAAGAACAAGAGGCTTTTCATCTTTCCTTTTCCATAGAGGTTTTTTTTTTTTCTTAAATGGTTCTCGGTTTCTTGACTCCGTGGTATAATACAGTTTTACATTTCCTGCATTATCTGCTGAAGCAAGATAACTCGGTAGCTATTGTCCAAGTAGATTTTCATTTCACCCAGACCATAGTTTTATACAAAGTAAATTTCCTAACTTCAGAGAACTTAACAACTATTCCTAATGAGAACTCTTTAAGCTATGCCAAGAAAAAAACTCATGAAAGAAATTCTGCTCAAGAACAGTATGAACAATTCCTTACTAAATAGCTTTTTTTTTTCCACCAACTTCAGTGCATTAAGTACATTCCATGCATATCTTTCTATCACTGTATATTTTGGGATAAAAAATATATAAAATTATATAGGCCTAAGTCACTTGCTATTTTACTTTTCATTTATTTCAACTGTTTCACAACTTAAGTCTGTGATACTACAAGCCCCTCCAGAAGACTTAAATAGTATTAAAATACTGCTTTCAATGTAAAGGGCAAAGTATCTGGAAAATTAAGGTCACAATGTTAGAGAGCCTAATGGAATATGGATTTCTACTTGAAGTACCTCAACCAGAAACCTCAGCAATCTTCAATCTGTCTCTCCTGGATATAATAAGTTTTAAAGCTTTGAGTGAATTTTCAGAATATGTTTCACATCTCTCATAACTTCAGAAAAGGATGCAGCAGAGAAGCAAAAAGAACAGTCTCTATAATAATGGAATTTTTATGCAGGACCAATAAGTTACAGAGCCTTTAAAACAAAAGATGAATAGGATCGTTCTTAAAGGAGGAAAAATAACGGGCATTAGAAGGTTTCTCTGTAAAAATTTGTTCTTAGGCTCCAAAGTACTTTTCAAAAGATCAAGAAAGAGTAGATTCTTTGATCCAGGATGTCACATATGCTACAGAATCATGATTAAATCAACTGCTAATTTTCAAAAGTAAGGTTTTTCAGTAGTTCCATAGCTAATATGGCTAGTTCTATATTCCATTATAATACCTAAGCCATTTTTTTCAGGTAGGGCACTACCTAGAAAAAAATGACATGGAACACGTACAATATTTGATATAGGGAAACAATGCATAATACATTTCAAAAAACTTGCTTTTACAATGTTCATCTAAAACAATGGTTCTCAACCAGAGGCGATTTTGCCCCCTGGGGGACATATGGCAATGTCTGGGGACACGTTTAATTGTCACAACTCAGGGAGCACTCCTGGCATCTGAGGATAGAAGCCAAGGATGCCGCTGAACATTTACAATGTGTAGGACGACCCTCAAAAAGAACTGTCCAGTCCAAAAGAGCAATAGTGCCAGGGCTGAGAAACCCTGAAACGATACTAAGTACACAATCAAATGAAATCAAATTTCTGAATGAATGGAAGAATCTTAATAAACAAAATGACTTAGTTTCCACTTTTTACAGCTTCTTAATTACCTTCTCCAGTTTGATGCTGCCTAATACAGACCCTGTGCTTATCCTCAAGATCTTTATCTAGTCATTCATCAGATTTCTCCACACTGTTGAATATGACCAGATGAAAATCACATGTTTACCAAGGATCCTGCCCTATGACATGGATCCAAGGGATCCAAGAGAGGGACACCACACTGACAACTGAACTGTCACTCAAATTCGCAGATGAAAACATTTTCAAATGCCTTCAGTGGTTAACAACTCAAAAATACAGTTTTTAACTATGGGAATTAAAACACTATTATTTTGCTTGGCCACATTTGTTGATAAAACAAGGTATTTCAAAATTAGAAGACTAGATAAGTAAAACACATAGTCTTGAGAAAATACTCATCATGTGAACAGTGTAACTAGAAAAATTTAAAAGGCTCATGTCACATGATCTTCCTAAATAGTAATCCACAATTTACATGTCAAAATAATCTTAAAGAAATTTTGTAAATTCTAGGGTCTCCAACTTAATCTAATATGAAAACTGCCTCCAGAGCGGAAATCAGAGTTTTATTTTTTAACCCAGATTTATACGTAGTCTTAACTATTACATAGCTAGAGATTGATTCTTATTAACAAATAGCTAGTGTGATGATTGTTTCTGAAGAAGAATTATGGATACATTTTATTTTTTCCTTACAACTTTTTAAAATTTTTAAGTTTTTTACAATTTTATATGAAAAGTAAATAATATATCCAAAGAGAACGACCCTCTGATAATTCACATATAATCGTTAACTTGTACAGAATCATATACTATCCCAGGGCTAAATTTTAAGAACAACAGAGCTAATCATAAAGATGTGGAATTCCTAAATGACTTCTCTTTTAAAAAAACTACCACTTACAAAAGGGGAAAAAATGAATATAACTGAGACTTATAAAGAAATGCTTCTAGCCAAAACAATAATGCTAATTATAAATACTAAATCAATTATGAATATTTACGCATTATTCTGCAACTATACAGTTTTAATTGTCTTTGGAGACAAATGTTTCGATGAGAAATATATCATCATCCTGTACATTTAAGTATCACCTGAGATAATGTTATTTCAGTAAAAAAAAACAAACAAACAAACAAACAAAAACACTCTAAGGATTACATCAACTAAAGCCATGACATGGGTCTTACAGTCATACCTTGAAGAGCAATCTCAAAGCTGTTCAAATGTTTATTCAGACAGAAGTGAAGGGCACAACTTCTTAAAGGGAAGTGGGTTTTAATAAAAAGTTATAAATAGGAAGTTGTTTACCAGAGGGATAGGTCCGAATGAACCAACGAATAACGAAATTCTATATGGGACTATTCCAAACTCATTTAAAGCCACATTCACTTGGAAAACCCAAAACAATCAAAATAAATACATTACCTAGACATGCTTTCAAATCTATTTCTCCCCGCTGGGTATCAACAACCAGAGAGGGTGCTGATTTGTTCTTTTCATTCTTTTTTACAGCTAAATGAGCATGCAAACCTTCAAAAAGAAGGCAAAAATGGAAATGACAGCACCATTTATGAATCTAAAATAATCTCTGTGAATCAATGTCACTGAAATGGGCAAAAAGACATACAAACATCCCAAACAAGCAGCATCCCTTTGTAAGAAAATCTGAATTTAGGACGACTAACATTACAAAAGATTCTTATATATATCAGTCCCTGGATGCATCTGTTTAGAAATCATTAACTCCTTTTGAAGGGCAATGGAGCAACCAACAATTCACTTACAAATTCCTTCCAAAATTTTTATTTGGAACCTACATTTGCAAGGGACTGTGTCAGGCACAGTGAGAGAAGCAAAGACTTATCCATTACAGGTTTTGGCCTCCAGAAGCTTACAAGTCTAGCTGGGAAGACAAGGCATGCCTTGAAACAACTTCAAAACAAAGTAAGAAGGGAGAAGTGCCTCAAGAGCAGTAAAAATAAAACGTCATAAGAAGTGAGACGAGAAAGAAGTGACATACAGCTGGGGTGATCAGAGAAAGATGCTGAGATTAGATGGTAACATTTGAAATGGGCCTAGAAATATGCATGGGACTTGGTCCAACTTGGAAGGAAGTAAACACATTGCGGGAGAGAGAAGCAACACAAGTGAAGGTGGACATATAAGAAGCATCCGTGCTCATCCAGAAGTTCTGTTGGCTAACACAGAGCACTGCCCGAAGAGGACTGATTACAGATGAAGGAGGCCATCGAGACTAGGACCAGTTTGGAACAGCATGGCCATGAGGCTGAGAAATCTGGACTTCACTGGGTAACTGGGGAGCTGGTAAAGATTTCCGAGCAGGAAAAAGTATCATCGAAGTTGTGCTTTAGAAAGATCAATCTAGCAGTGATTGAAGTAACTGAACATCAATCAAATGCAGATGATATAGCGCAGTGAGTGTAATGTGAGCCTGCAGGAATTCAGGAATTCATTTATAAAAACGTAATTTATATGCATCTTTTCAGTAACACAGCTCTATAAACTGCCTTGCTCATAGACTAGTACCTAATTATATAAGCATCTAAAAAGGTCATAAGTACTATAAAATGATATCACAAAACCTCTTGCCTCTGCCTGGAAATCCTTCCACCCCCTTTCCCTTCCGGTAAACTCCTTACCCTGTAGGTCTCAGTTTAAATGTCACTTCCTCCGAAAGGCCTTCTTTAATCACTTATCCAAATTAGGTCCCCCTGGTTTTTTTCTCCTCCAAAGGAACTTGTACTTTTTTCTTCATTGCACTTAACACAATTTATAATTACATATTTTGGTCAGTAATTGATAAACGTCTATCTCTCCCACTAGATTAGGGAGGAAGGACAGTACTGTTTTTACTCATCGTCATATTCCCCAGATATAAAACAGTACAACACATAGTAGGTACTTAACAAATATGTATTCTCCGAAGAAGGAATAAAGAAGAGAAGAAGAGATTTGAATGTCACGGCTGTAATGCCCCTCTGCTAAACCGGCAAAGATACTTTCTTTCAAAGAGAAAATTAAAAGAGTTCTTAAGTTTCAACTTAAGGCCACATTCTTATCTTCTAAAGTTTGAGTACAAATCTATACTTCGGGGGTGCCACCCAGGCGCTACCAGATCTCAGTTGGTTAAGCATCTGCCTTCGGCTCAGATCATGATCCCAGGGTCCTTGGATCAAACCCCGCATCAGGCTCCCTGCTCAGCGGGGAGCCTGCTTCTCCCTGTCCTCCCCACTCGTGCTCTATCTCTGTCTCTCTCTCTCTCTCTCAAATAAATAAATAAATAATCTTTAAAAAAAAGTCTATACTTCAGCAAAGTAAATCTTAAACCAAGTATTCAAGCCAAAATATACATTCTCATATTTTTACAGAAATAATTCACAAGGCAACTACTGAGTGAACTAGAATAAGGAACAGAACCTGAGTACAATGTAAGCATTGTCACTCAGATGTTAAGAAGGTGACTATGCACTTGTTATGACCCCTTGAATCTATGCATATCATGTTAGGACCTCAAAAAGAACTGCAACATTCAACATGAAAGGTTTTACGTTAACCTAAATCGTCACTGTAGTAGACAAAACCCTCAGAGAAAGATGGCTAAGCTTCTTCACAAATAATTCCTTTCCAAATAATAAATATGTGGCTTTCAATCACATGCTACTTGTACCTTTGTATTTCACACAACAAACTCGGTATGATATTTTCTTCATATATCAATAAACGTATGGAAAATCAGCAGTGTTATGAAACCTAAGTCATAGAGGTCTAGAGAAGTCCAAAGGAGTTCAACATGTAGCATTTGAGATCTTATTCCAAGATGAAGCCCTTCGAAAATTTTTGATTTAGAAAAATCACTTAATTCACTAGTATATGTGAACTATGAAGGCCTAACCAATTGTCAGTAAGGAACTAGAGAAGTTGGCTTAACCCTAGAAATGCTGAGCTAACTTGGTACAGGGGAGCACCTGCAATAAAAGGAAAAACACAATTTCCATCATTCATTAGGGGGTGTTTGTGCAAGTAAATTTTGCAAATCAGATGCACTATATAAACTTATAATGAAACGGAAAAAAGATCAGCATAGATTTGTTCACGGAGGTAGTTATTTTTGCTATAAAGAGACATCTATGTTCCCCAAAATCACTACACTATAAAAATCACACAATAGAAAACACAGGACTTATGAGGGACTCACACACAAAAGCTAGGGCCTAAGAAAAATGGTGGCCCAGCTTTATATATGTTAAATGGTTAAGAAATACAAAAATATGTTGCCTTATGTTGAGAAAGACCTGAAGTTTGCTTGTGAATGTGAGTGTTTGCAAGGCCGCAGTTTATGAGCTAATTGCTGAGTGGCGGAAAGAAGGCAATGGGAATCAGAGGGGAAGGTGTAACGCCAGGGGCAGGCGGGTGTGGCTCGTAACCCTCCAAGCCAGGCGGCCGGTAGAGAGCCCAGGCGTGTGCGGGGCGTTTTGCGTATTCCTCCCCGGCGCAGCTCAACTAGGCGCGGTGCTCTGTGTTCACCCGGTGATTCTTGCTGACAACGCTGTGCATAAGCAAATACAAAATTCATTTATGCTCAAATTGTTTCCTAATATATCAACTGCTCTGCAGCAAATTCAGGTTTTCAAAACAAGTGTTAATAACAGAACTATGGATTTCACTCACATATGGAATTTAAGAAACAAAACAGGAGCATAGGGGAGGGGAGGAAAAAATAAAAGAAGACGAAATCAGAGAGGGAGACAAACCACAAGAGACTCTGAACTCTAGGAAACAAACTGAAAGTGGCTGGAGGGGAGGAGGGTGGGGGGGATGGGGTAACTGGGTGATGGGCATTAAGGAGGGCATGTGATGCAACAAGCTCCGGGTGTTATATGCAACTGATGAATCACTAAAGTCTACCTCTGAAACTAATAACACACTATATGCTAATTAGTTGAATTTAAATAAAATAAAATTTTAAAAATAGCAGAACTCTGTGGCTATTTAGAATCAAACGGCCAATGCCAACTTCATACTGCAGTCATTTCCCATTGTTCAAATGTCTTGAGCTCAATGGAATCACAAGATTTTGAAAAATCACAGAGTCTCTAATAGAAAAAAGTCACAATTTCTAAATAGATTTGTATAAATTATATAGGCAAACTCTAGGAAATGCTGGGATCTGTTTGGCTCCATCAAAGTATAATCTTTTTCGTGAAACCATTGCCTTTACAGCAATGAGTATATAGTCACATAAAATTTAAACATCACTGATAAATACAGGATTTGATCAAACCTAGTTTTTGCTCAGGAATCCTGGGTCCTTTTTCCTATCACCATCAGTATTATCCTCAGCATCCCTGCTCGCATTTTCTCTACCCCATCAGCAGCCATTATTAGAACTAAAACCCACAGCTAACAAACTGGCATAGCTGAATTCACAAAGCTTAGCACAAGCACTGCTTTTGTCCTTGGTGCTAGTTCCTGGGTTGGTATCGCAACAATGGTCATGTAGTGAAAATAGTGTTTGCGAACAGATCTCATTTCATGTGGCTTTCATTAGGAAAACACAACCACTAGGAGAAATGTCTGAATCTCTACTCATAGCATTTATCACGCATTATCTGTTCCACAGGATTGTAACCATCAGGAAAAGCGAGTTCAGTGCTTCATGCAAAGTTAGGATTTACTTAATTTTTGTTAAACAGTTGACCTTACATGATTTGTTTTGCTATTTATCCCACATAATTTTATTCCCAAAATATTAAATTCTATTTTCAAAACCAACATAGTCACCAGTCACCATCAATGGAAGATTATTTTTCTTTGCTTTTAATTACTATAAAATTAAAAGATGACTGCTATAATAAAAATTGGAAGAGTCCAGAGGGTGTAAAATGAAAATGAAAGTTCATAACATCTCCATTCTCCACCTCAGAGACAACTACTTTTAATGGTTCTTATGTAACATTCTAGAACTTTTCTACGCATTTATATGAATGAATTATGTATTATTTTTAGTAAATAACATAATACTGTATCTAGTCTCACGTAACTTACTTTTTTCCTAAGTATTATAGCCTGGCCACTTTCCCATTACCAATACATATATCTATATATTTTTTGTTTTAATGGCTGTATAATATTCCAAGGTATATAAGAACCTTAAGTTATCTAACAAACTCATATCAATAGTCAAGTAAATTGTTTCCGAATCCTTTCTCTTTTAAGCAAGGCTATAAGACAATATCCTTTTACATATATCGTTGTACTCTAAAATAAATATATTTGTAGAATATATTTTTAAAAGAAGCATTGCAGAGATAAAAGGTATGAACATTTCTAATTTTGAAAATGCCAAAATGCCCTCAAAAAAGGATATGATAATGCTTATTTCACCATACCCTATCATTAAATATTTTCAATCTTTCTCATCGTTGTCAATTTGCTAAGTGAAAAATGGCATCTCATTTTAATTCCTACCTCTTTAATATAAGTGAGACTAAGTATTTTTTCAAATTTTTATCATTTTTATTTTTCTGTAAAATGTTCATTTAGATTATCTGTTTTTACACTGGCTTGCTCACATTTTCTTTTGCCTTATCTATCAGTGATCCCTGAATATTAACAGCATCGGTCCTTCTTCTGTCAGATGGATTGTGGCTCCTCTTCCCTACTTGAGCATTTGCTCATTGATTCTTATCATGGTGATTTTGCCATATGCAAAAGCTTCTACTTTTTCTGAGGTCAAATTATTAACCTTTTCCTTTATGGTCTCTGGTTAGAGTTATGCTGAGAAGGACCCCCTCTGTCCTAAGATCATAAAACTATCTGAGCATATTTTCTCCCTAAAATAATAATAAATAACAGTCATTTTTATTGACTGCTCACTCTGGGCTGGGCACTGGTCGGAGCATTTCACATACATTATTACATTTAATCCTCGCCACAACCTCAGTAGGTTGGTAGTGTCATTATCTCCATGACACAGGTGAAGATTCTGTGACTACAGATGAGATTTAAACTTATCTGAAGTTACACAGCTGGTATGTGGCAGCGCCAAGATTTTACCCCAGACCCGTAAATTCATCAACTTTAGGCTGGATCTACTGACTCTCTCTCCACTAAGAAAAATGAGCTCACACACTTACATATGTCTTTACCTCTTCTACCTTCCCCCACCTTATATTTGTTATAAATCCTTTCTCACTACTAATTGTATAGCCCTTACATTTTCTTCTGTTTTTAGAAAATGCAGTTTAGATTTGATTTAGTTCGATATTTAAGTGGATTCCACATGCCCTGCCAATCCTTTCAATGAGTATCTGTTTCTCCATTCCTAAGTTCTTTTTTCTTATTTGTCACATAAATGACTAATTTTACTCATGAGGCAGTTTTTCAGGAACTGAAATTCAGGTTCTTGAATATTTGAGAATATTGTTTGATACCTTTAAGCATAAACCATAGCTTAACTAGGTAACAAGTCATCCCACACATACCCCACCAAAGCTCTAGAAACCCTTATCCACTGCCTCCGGGCTTTGACTGTTACCATGACATCTGAGGCCACTCTGATTTTCCACCTTTTGAGTGACGCACTTTCTCTGCCCCGATGCCTATAAGATTCTTTTCTTAAACTTGAAGCACACTAACTTTACTATCATGTGCTTACTTGGTATTGATCATCCTGTTTCAGTTTTTCCTAGAACTGTGTGCCTTTTTGATTCTACATATTACAAATTTCCTTAATTTCTAAAGGTTTTTTTTTTTCATTACCTATCTAAATTTTTTCTGTCCACTGGTTCTGCTCTCTTTATCAGGCACACCAATAATGCGTATGTTGGATCTTCTCTGCTTGTCTTTATTATCTATATTATATTTTATAAAACTCTTAATTGCAAGCATATGGTAGAAGCCTAACTTGAACTAGCTCAGATAAAAGCAATGTATTGGAAGGATACTGGAGTACCTCATCTATCTTTAGGAAATGCATAAAGAGCGTCAGGACCTCAGGGATAACACCTGAACGTCACTATCACCATGCCTTTGTGTCTCAACCAGGATGGCTTCTCTCTTGTTTTTTATTTCTGCTTCTATGTGTTGAAGCTCTTACTATCACAGACAGACCAACTTCCTTCATGACACAGGTAATGTGGCTGCCGACAGCTCCAAAGCCTCACATCCCAGGATTCTCATCACAAGAAAGGAATTGTCTTTCTTTCCTTAGTTCTTTTTAAAAATCCTATGTTCCCTTCATATTATTTGAGTGAACACAGATGCATTTTTCTGGAATTTCTGTTTCCCAAAATAATTCTTTTTTTTCCCCTGAAATAATTCTTAACCTGAAATGCACTTCATCTGTATAATTAGAGTAAAGCAATTAAGCCAGCTTTGGTTTGCTAATTTATTGCTTGTTCACTTCTGTTCGTTTGATTCTGGTCAACTTCTGTAAAGCTCATTTCTTCCTCTTTCTTCCCCCTCACTTCATTATAGGTTAGAAGTTGAGTATATATATATATATAAAAGAAAATACTGTTCCCTTATCCTCACCTCTCCCACTATTCTGAGATATGGAACTAGCCCCCTTGGGGACTTTCCAATTTTTCACATGGCCTGCTCCAACTCCTAAACCTCATAGGATGGGCACTCAAAGCCCTCCACTTCCTTTCAGTGAAATTCACACTCTGTTTACAAACCAGAAAAGTGTGTATCAGCTTTTAGCATCCTTCCTAGGTTTGGTCCATATTTCACTATACTTCTTAGATACAATTCCACAGCCTAGAAGTGACCCATTTCCTAGATCCATGGAATATTTCTTTGTGTTTCATCACACCTGTTGAGTTTTAATTAGTTCCATGATGGAGAATATGGAACTAACATGACTTTACCTTTCTAAATATCTCCTGAATCTTTAGAAGTCATTGGTACTATTAAAATCTACTTTGAAAAACTTACAATCCATTCACTCATCAAATATGCATGGAATGTTAACTACGTGCAAAGCACTTTGAAAGGCACTGAGGATGTATCAATGAAGAAGACAGAAATAGTTCCTACCTTCTAGGAACCTATATTATAGTGAGGAAGCCAGTTTTTAAACAAACAATCACAAGGATAATAGATCAATAAGTGAGTAAAGGGCTGGTTGTTAAGGCAGAGATTAAATAGAGTGCTCAAGAGGTATGGATTGAATTATTTTAGCTAGAAATTTCTGTGGTGCGTCTCAGTATGGGGAGAGGCAAAAGTGTCCTTGAGGCTAATTTTCTCTATTTTGTAAAGAGTCTCTTAGGTTTGTCTCCCTTAGTGACAGACTGCAAGATGAGTAAGTACCCTATGTCTGGATGTAATAGAATTTTTCTTTAGCCGTAGAACCTAAAAATAACTACCTTTTTTCTTGGAACGCAAAGTCCATAGGCCTTCTGAGAGTATTCCTTGGGATTCGAAGTTAGGAAACCCGTCAGGGTAAACCTGACACGGCCGTGACCAAAGTCTTCTAGCATGAAGGGAGGCAAATGTCACTGAAAGAGTACTTGCTAGGCAGGAGCTGTCTGAGTTGGTGACTCAAGCTCAACTCAACCCAAGTGCTCATGAAGGAAGAGAGACGAGTGACTCTAGCCCAGCCTGTAACGACCATAACACAAGATTATGTTTTGAGGAACGATGACTTAGCGTATGAGTGTCAACTAATAACACATTCTGCAGCTTGGGCAGGTCATCACAATGTCATAGATAATTTGCCCCTTTGGGCTATACAGCATCAATCTTCAACAGCAAATCTTTATACAACTATATCGTACTTACCAGATTTCCAGTTCACTCTCTATCTGGTACATGAAACTAAGACTCCTTTGGAACCTCCAGGTTCTTAGACAACACATAAAGTGAAGGGAGAGCCCTCATCAGGGAGAAACTGAACTTTCTGGCAATAAAAACATGTAGGGGAAAAAATGCAATTAAGTTGATAATTAAAAGAGACATGACTACATTGGGATTTCTCTTAAAGAATGGCACTTGAGCAGAGATCTGAAGGACCACAAGCAGTTAACTAAGGGAAGCAAAGAATGTGTTCCAAAGGGAAGATCCAGGCAAGAACGTGGCAGACTTGAGGAAACCAAGGGAGACCAGAAAGGCTGGACTGCGAAGAAGGGCTGTGCTGTTGTCAGTCAAAGAGGGTGAGGGAGGCCAGGGGCCATCTCCTATAGAGCACTGTAGTCTGCATTAAACATTTCAGTCTTCAGCCTAAGAGCAGTGCAAAGTAATACATAAGTTTTAAGAATGACATGATCTTATCTGTATTTGTAAAATATGACTTTAGTGGAAGGATATAAGAGAATCAAGAGTGGAAACCAGTAGGAAAGGGGATTGGGAAGCTATTTGAGGAAGAGTGGATGGGTGCAAACAGGTTCATAGATTTGGTTGGTAGGGAAATTCCCATCAAATGTCTTCTATCTCTATGAAATAGCAAGTAGGAGAGAGTACTCACCTGGGGCATTTTTGGATTGAAAATGGATGAGTAAATTCAATCCCGAAAGCCTCTTGGTTTCTTCCAAGTAAGCACTTCGGCCTTAGAAAATTCTGCTAAAGACTTAGAAGGGAATTCTGGCACTTGTGGGTCCAGTGTCACGTGATACTGCTGGGTTAAGAATTCTATATTAGTTTGTCAAAATAAATCAAAGTTTTAACCAAGAGATTAAAAGCTATATAAAGAGGTACAGCTTTTGCTTGCCCTTGTACAGTATACGGATGTACTCTTCCTAAGAATCACCTTCAAGCAACTTCAGATGAAAAAAGTGAGAGAACTTAGGGAATACTTTTTGCAGTTGACCAGAGATAGACCCTGGTGAGACCACAAAAAAGAGGGCCTTATTAAAAGCATTCTTAGCTGATGGCCCTTTCACCATTAACCAGTCACTTAGGTCAAAAAACAAAAGATAAACGCTCTTCCCCAGGTCTGGTGCCACCATCAACATGGAGGAAATGATGAAAGCCCCAGATTATAGGGGAAATTCAGCAACGGGTGCCTTTGGGAGAAGAAAGCTGACATTCTGTCCTCAGCCCTTCAAAAACATATCCCAAGCAGAAAGAGATCTAGGATCAAAGCTATCTTTAAAGGACCAAAAGATCTCAGAAGCACCTGCTGCCTGCAGGTGTAAAAATAAAGTGACAAAAGTACACTGACAGACCAAATTAGTGATCCCCAAACTTCCTTTTAGGTTGGCCCACTACTCTTCCTATTAAGACTCTAGAAAGTCCTTGAGAGGGCACCTCCAGTAGTGCCATTTATGAAAAACCAACCCAACAGAGAGAACACCTAGTAAGATAATTAGTGGATTTTAGGAGAGGAAAAAAACAACAAAGCAGTGAGAAGTACAAGGGATAGATTCACCACCACCTAATCACTGCTACATGGAGAATATAGGTCTTTACTGTGAATATAGGCAGAGGTGAAGAAACCTCACATTTTTAACAAAAATATCCCTACTCCCACCTCCCTGGAAGTTAGAACCCTCTACTTTTGCCGTAATTGGGGTTTACCTATGGGGTTAATTTCCCATTGGATGCAAGCCTACGACTATCCCTACCTGGCGGGCAGCATAAAACTGAGGCAGAAGAGAAATGCCTTCCGCATCAGGAAGCACAGCTTCACAGCTGGAGTCACAAAGCCCCGAGTTCAAATCTCAGTCTGGCCATTCCCAAGCTATATGACCCCAGGCAAGCTACTGAAACTCTTTGGGCCTCAGTCATCTTGTCTGTAAAAGGGGATTCAAATCTGTCTTATAAGAGGAAAATGAGATAATATATACAAAGGGTCTTAGCACAGTACCTGACATGTGTTAAGTACGTAGTAAGGGAAAGGTACTGTTGGGAATCGCCAGTTCTTACCTTCATGCTCGGTGGTCTCAGCTCTTAGATGTGACTTGTCACGCTGGAAGCCCAATATCCTGTCTGCTTCTCCCTATCTCTCTCTATGTATAGGATTCTCTTGTTCTTCTCTCTTCCAGCAGTCTCCTGGATTTAACATCTTCCCTATCCAGACCTACAAACTCTGCTGACCCACTTCCTGTGTAAACTTCCTCCCTGGCCTGGCCTCCTCTGTGTGTCGCCATTCATTTCCTGTGTGACAAATCCGAAGTCAAGTCACATTGTTCCCGTTCATGTGAAGGCCGCCTAAAAGACTTTATTTAACCTACAGGAGCCAGAACCACTTCTTACATATAACTAACGTTGCTGGTTAAATTACTCTGTACTCAGGACGGCTAGAGTCTCCAAATAACTATCTGGATGCCTCCAAAATATGACGCTCCTCTTTTCCAAACACAGAAGTTGCCTTAAAATGTTGCTTCTAAATGAAGGCTCCTGGTTCTGCATTGTAATTCAATACCTTGTTACTTCTAAAACTTCAAAGCTGAGAAATAAAAGTCTCTAAGCTACTTTGAAAAATTCTCAGACATATTCCGTTAAAATTACCAGAGAGTAGCTATTAATGAACACTACGTAATTTCACTATTTCATTACTCTCAGGGTATATTCAACATCCTTGAATGAATTAAATGGGATTTGGAGTAGTAGCAACCCAAAATTGGTTTAATATTTAATGTGTGGTTAGTTTAGAGGCAATAAAGAAAGGTCAAGGTCGTTAGCCTTTTCTACACCAGTTATCATCTCCCAGCACATCTTTTTTTTTTTTTTTTTTTTGTCCCAGGATATCTTGATTAAATTCAGCAAATGCAATCTATTGACCCAATATTGGGTCTTATAATAGTCATATATGCCTTTATTACTATAAAGATGACTCTTTGATTATGTTTCTAATTTAAAAATTATTCTGCTACCCAAGTCTCTTTCATAGCATACTTCTGTAACTTAGTACACTTGAAATTTTGCACTCCAAGACCGGGAAGCAGACAATACTGACATTGCCAGGTGATAGACTGACCTCTAGTGGAAATTAAAGAAATTACCAAACAAGCTTTTTGGAAGGGTCTCTAATACAAAGTTGGAACTGTCAAACTTAGGACATAGTTAATAATGTTAAAAACACTGATAATACAAATTTACTTGGGATTTCTTAATCAATTCAAGCTAGACAGAAAAGACTAGGATTAAGGGCAGAGAATCTGGTTCATAGCTCACTTCTGTCACTTTCTAGCTGACAATGTTTGTGTCTGTTACCATCTGTAAAATGGAAAAAATAATATACCCTATGTCCCAGAATCGACACGAGGCTCAAATAAGTCAATACGAGGGAAGTACCTAGATCACTGTGTGGCACCTAGTTCGGTGACATAAAATTATTGCTTATTATGATTCATAGCTGGAACAACGTATGGTTGGAGGCACAGCCTAATTTCAGAGGATATGAAGAAAACCAAGAGTCCTGGCAGAAACACATTTCTTTCGGGATGAGGCTATAACAAACCCGTACACCACCAGCTCCTCCCATTTCCAGAAATACACGAGCTATGCCTGTGTGTAACAGAATGGGGGAGGGGTCAGACGCCAGGGAACTCTACCTGATGATCATTTTGTGGGAGATACCGGAGAGTCTTTTTGTGGTCCCAATATGGGCATGACGAAGAACATCACATACTACCTTTTAAAACAAAAACCAAACTCACCAGGATCTTTCAGGCTTTGAACTCCTTTTGACTCAATGTCTGTAGACATAGTTCTGTGCTGCACTCTCAATCATTATCGGCCTCAGAGTCTCTGAACCACATATGTGGCACTTTTCTACAACTGACTTATTCTTTTATTGTGCTTCTACTACAGAATTCTAAACTTCTAAGAAAACAATATTCCACTGCTTCCAGAGTAATATATCTAATTAACGACTAAAAGATGCCTCCATACAAAGTTAATAAAATAATTTCCACCTCTTGCTCCAAGGAAAGCCCAAATCAGCAATTATTTTCAGCTGACAGAAATGCCCATAAAGCTGAAAAATGATCTATAATTCCAAGGTACTTCTTTACCGCAAATAATTGCCATCCAGAGCGAAATGGCTTGTTTTCTCATAAAACAATATGATCACTCTAATAAAATGAATACAGCTCTTAGTTCTTTCCATCACTGTCCTGAGGTGCCCTAATTCATTTCAGTTAAGTCAAATATTTTATTCTGTGAACACTCCAAATTGAAATTAAAAGTTGCAATTCAGTTATTCAATACAAAACATGAACCCATTAAAATGACATAAAAGTTCCTGTAAGAGCTTATTCATAACATCTACATGTATTTACTACAAGAGACTAAAACGACCAATTTATGTAACTGGAATCATAAATTGTGGGTAATGTTTTATATATGTAAAACAACAACTCAGAAATAATTGTGAAAATGAATACTGCAATTTGGTTAGGTAAATTCTAGAAAAAAACCATGCAAAGTAACCAAGAAATGGAAGACTATTAAAGCATATATTTTAAGAAAGCAGCCAAAAAAACAGCCTATTTGAAATTTTGAAAAACTCAAGCTCATTTGGAAATATAAAAGCAATAATGCCACTTCATTATAGTATTGATATTTCATTAAGTACAGTGCCATAAAAACTGTCCCTGAATATTTCCCTAATACCTGTCTAGAAACGATAACATAGCAGAAGGAAGATCAATTCTGATACTACAGAGGGAAAAGTTCAATTCTCTTACACATCCTTTGTGGACAGATTTAATCAATGATGTGCTGTGTTAGTTTCTTGTTTTTCTTCTACTAAATCAACACTTAAATTCTTAAGATTGAAACAATAACAATTCAGTGCCACCGGAACCACTAAAATAGAGAAGGCAACAAATAGACCCGAGCAAAGGCCTGAAGAAGAGTATTATCAGTATATACAGTAATACTATGTGATAGTAATAATACTATATGATAGTAATAATACTATATGATAGCATGTACACCACAGCAAGTTTTAGAAATTATAAGATACGGAAGTTCAAGTAGAATGAAGCCCAGTCATCCTGAGGAGTATTTTCGAGAAAAGTCCCACAGAACGACTTCTAAGAAACATCAGAAGGCATGGATTTTACTAAGGTTTGTTCTCTGATTCTCAACTTTGCTGCACATTTTATAGAAATTGGCAAACTGATTCCAGAGTGTATTTACAAAGGCAAAGGTCCCAGAAAAGACAAAACAATCTTTTTTTTTTTAAAGATTTTATTTATTTATCTGACAGAGATAGAGACAGCCAGAGAGAGGGAACACAAGCAGGGGGAGCGGGAGAGGAAGAAGCAGGCTCACAGCGGAGGAGCCTGAGGTGGGGCTCGATCCCATAACGCCGGGATCACGCCCTGAGCCGAAGGCAGACGTCCAACCGCTGTGCCACCCAGGCGCCCCAAAGACAAAACAATCTTAAAAAAGAAAAAAGGAGGAGTCACACTACCTGTCTTCAAGACTCAGTATAAAGGTACAATAATCAAGACACTGTGGTATTGGGGCAAGGAACAAATCAATAGAACAGAACAGAGGTCAACTGATTTTCAACAAAGGTGGCAAAGTAATTCAACGAATTACAGAAGTCTTTTCAACAAATACCGTGCAAACAACTGCCCTAACTAAACTTAAAAGCAAGTCTCAAAAGGCTTCAAAAGACTTCAAGCAACTTAACGCATGCCAGGACAAAATCCAACACTATGTGAGGAAAGTCAATTTAGTCCATCAACCAACAACATGAAAGTCCCGTGTCTGACATCCAGTTAAAAGCTAGCAGGCATATGGCTCCCAAATGACAGGGATGACAGACCTAGCAGTCAAGAAGAGCAAAACAACTATTACAAATATGCTCTGCATGTTTAAAAGGAAAGAGGAATACATGAACATGATTAAAAAAGAAATGGAAGATTTTTTTCAACAATCCAAATGAAATCTCCACAGATGAAAAATACAATACCTGAAATGAAAAATAGAGTAGATAGGATTAACAGCATATCAGACACTTCCAAAGGAAAGATCAGTTCATTTGAAGGCATAGCAATAGGAACTATCCAAAACAAAGCACAGAGAGGGGAAAAAAAAAAAAAAAAGCCAAGTAAAAATAAACAGGGCTGCAGTGACCTATTGGACAATATCAGGCTTCTAGTATGCATAGAAATGGTATCAAAAGGAGAA
The DNA here is from genome assembly GCF_017311325.1 of Ursus maritimus. NCBI lineage: Eukaryota > Metazoa > Chordata > Mammalia > Carnivora > Ursidae > Ursus > Ursus maritimus. The sequence continues at coordinate 4,485,470 of NW_024424008.1, forward strand.
CAGGAAAAAATAAAGAATGAATGGCTGGAATTTTTATAAACATGATGACAACTACAAACCCACAGATTCAAGAATCTCAACAAACTCCAAACTGTATGCCAGTTTTTTTCCAAAACAAAATAGATAAAAAGGACAAACTGATAAGTTAACCTCATCAAAATTAGAAATTTTGCTCTGTGAAAGACCTGGTTAGGGACTAAAAAGGCCAAATACAGACTGGGAGAAAATATTTGCAAATCACACATCTGACAAACAACTTACAGCTAGAAAAGTAAAGAACTCTCGAAATTCAACATTAAAAAATCCAATTAGAAAATGGGCAAAACACATGTGCAGACATTTCACCAAAGAAGATACACAAACGACACATAAGTGCATGAAAAGATGACCAACATCACTGGCCATCAGGGAATGCGGATTAAAACCACAATGCTGTATCACCGTCATAACGGCTAAAATAAAGAAACAGTGACACTACCAAATAATGGTGAGGATATGAAAAATGAGATTATTCATAGGGGTGACTGGCTGGCTCAGTCGGAAGAACATGTGACTCTTGATCTCGGGGTTGTGAGTTCGAGCTCCACACTGGGTACAGAGATTACTTAAATAAATTAAATTTAAAAAAGAAAGAAAAAAATTAGATGACTTGTACAGTGTCGGTGGAAATATAAAATGATATAGCCACTCTGGTAAATAGCTTGACAGCTTCTTTTAAAACTAAAAAATGAAATATAAATAAATAAAACTAAAAAATGGACTTCCCATATAACCTAGCAGTTGAACTCTTGGGCATTTATCCCCCCAAAAATGATAATGTATGTTCATATAGAAATCTGTATATGAATGTTCATAGCAGCTTTATTAGTACCAGTCAAAAACTGGAAGCGCCCCAAACATCCTCCCACAGGTGAACAGTTTAACAAACTGTGATGCATCCACACCAAGTACTAGCACTCAGAAATAAAAAGGAAACAAACTATTAATATACACAACAAACTTTGACAGACGAGCCTCAAGATAATTAAGCTGAGTGGAAAAAGCCAATCTCAAAAAGTAACATACTTTATGATTCAATTTACATAACATTCTTGGAAAAACAAATTTATAAAGAGGAGACCAAATTGTCAGGGAGGGGTAGGTATGGCCATCAAGGAGTAGCACAGGGAGCCCTATGGCAATGGTACTAGTTCAGCATCTTGATGGTTACAGGTAGTGATGGTTACACAAAACTATACATGTGATTTAAAAAAAATTCCACAAACCAGACACACACACACACACACACACACACACACACAAATGTATAGACTAAGCTCTGGATTGTACCCATGTCGATTTCCTGGTATTGCCATTATACTACAGTTACTCAAGACGTTAATTTTAGGGGAGGATGGGTAAAAGGTAGATGGAACCTCCCTGCACATTTCTTTGCAGCTTCTTGCAAACTTATTGCTACAAGGGAGGGAGTTATTACAGTGACTAGCTCAATCTAAGGAGTTAGCCAATCAGTGGCAAACTTACATTCCTAGATGGTATAGAAATGTTTATAGGATGGTGCGTGGAGGGCAGCAAGCAGAAACCAGACAGCTGAGACAAAAAGAATGAAGAACATTTTTTCATGTGTCTTTTAGCCATTTGTGTGTCTTCATTGGAAAAGTGTCTGTTCATATCTTCTGCCCATTTTTTGATTTGATTATTTGTTTCACATGTATTGAGTTTGAGAAGTTCTTTGTAGATCTTGGATACCAGTCTTTTATCTGTAGTGTCATCTGCAAATATCTTCTCCCATTCAGTGGGCTGCCTCTTACTTTTTTTGACTGTTTCCTTGACTGTGCAGAAGCTTTTTATCTTGATGAAGTCCCACAAGTTCATTTTTTCTTTTGTTTCTCTTGCCTTTGGAGATGTGTCATGAAAAAAGTTGCTGTGGGCGATGTCAAAGAGGTTGCAGTCTATGTTCTCCTCTAGGATTTTGATGGATTCCTGTCTCACATCGAGGTCTTTCATCCGTTTGGAGTTTATCTTTGGGTATAGTATGAGAGAGTGGTCAAGTTTCATTCTTTTGCATATAGCTGTCCAATTTTCCCAGCACCATTTATTGAAGAGACTGTCTTTTTTCCACTTTTTTCCACTGGATGTTTTTTCTTGCTTTATCAAAGATTAGTTGCCCAAAGAGCTGAGGGTCCATTTCTGGGTTCTCTATTCTGTTCCATTGGTCTATGTGTCCGTTTTTGTGCCAGTACCATGCTGTCTTTGTGATCACAGCTTTGTAGTATAGCTTGAATTCAAATCGAAACCACACTGAGATACCACCTTATGCCAGTTAGAATGGCAAAAATTGACAAGGCAGGAAACAACAAATGTTGGAGAGGATGTGGAGAAAGGGGATCCCTCTTACACTGTTGGTGGGAATGCAAGTTGGTACAGCCACTTTGGAAAACAGTGTGGAGGTCCCTTAAAAAGTTAAAAAATGAGCTACCCTATGATCCAGCAATTGCACTACTGGGTATTTACCCCAAAGATACAGACGTAGTGAAGAGAAGGGCCATAGGCACCCCAAGGTTCATAGCAGCATTGTCCACAATAGCTAAACTGTGGAAGGAGCCGAGATGCCCTTCAACAGATGACTGGATTAAGAAGTTGTGGTCCATATATACAATGGAATATTACTCGGCCATCAAAAAGAACGATTACACAACATTTGCAGCAACATGGACGGCACTGGAGGAGATAATGCTAAGTGAAATAAGTAAAGCAGAGAAAGACAATTATCATATGATTTCACTCATTTATGGAACAAGAAATAGGAAGATCAGTAGGAGAAGGAAGGGAAGAATGAAGGGGGCGTAAACAGAAGGGGGAATGAACCATGAGAGACTGTGGACTCTGGGAAACAAACTGAGGGCTTCAGAGGGGAGGGGGGAAGGGGGGACTGGGATAGGCTGGTGATGGGTAGTAAGGAGGGCACGTATTGCATGGTGCACTGGGTGTTGTACACAAATAATGAATCATGGAACATTGCATCAAAAACTGGGAATGTACTGTATGGTGACTAATATAACAAAATAAAAATTATTTAAAAAAAAATAAAAAAGAACGAAGAGAGAGCTCTAAGAGGAGTGAGGGGAGCTAAAACCAAACAGCAGTAGCTTCCTAATCCTCTTCATGACTGCCTCTCACTATCAGATTTAACCTGTGTCTGGGAAACTCATATTAGTGATCGTAATTTGCATGGACAACAGAAGACCAGTCTATGTTCTGAGGTGACCCCTCTCATTCAAAGCAAGAATTACAACCAACAGTCAAGAGAATATGTTCCCAGGCCTCTCAGATTTCATTTCCTTTCAACACTTTCCAAACTATTTGATGTTCACAAAACCATCTGATGTAATAAGGGGAAATAAATAAACCTGAAATCCATTTTCTGATTATAGATAAAACTCTTACGATCCATTACTATCTGATTAGATGTATGCCATAAATTGTGTTATTTCAACTGCTTGATGTGTGAATAAAACAGATCCTAAATTTCTCACACTGAATAATAATAGCTAGCATTATTATTAAACATCTCTTATGTTCCAGGAAGTGGTCTAAGTATTTTTAGGACAGTGTCTCACTTAATTCTTGTAACAACTCTATAAAATAGGTCCTATTAATACCCTTATCCAACAGATTATGAAACTGAGATACAGAGAGGTTAGGTAATTTGCGCAAGGCCACACAGCTAATAAATGATAGAGACAGGCTTCAAACCCAGGAAATCTGCTATTGGACCAAACTTTTAAGAGTACTTCTATGAAGGGAAGCAAATGATAGATGTTCTAGGCTTCTGTCAATTCACAGAAGACTACTGGATGCCTGCAAACAGACCTGACTAGGGAATGCAAGAATTGTTCTGCTTCCCGGGTATTTAATGTTCCCAAACAAGTCACTGGCTGACTAAATTATAGTAGAATGATTCAAACATTTCAGCACTATACACCAAAACTCAGGCACAGTCGGGGCACCATTAAAAATTATAATTTATCATCAAAGGAAACAAACAATATGGGCTTAGAAGATATGTTTTCAGACCTACGAAATGCATGTTATGCAATAACACCATGTTCTGCAGAGGCACCGCTCTGGGTGCTGGAAATACAAGATGCAAACTAAAAATAAGGTCCCTACTCTCCCAGAGCTTGTATTTTAAGAGCTAAAGAGGGATTGAGAGACAAATCATAAAATGCCTGTGTGCTATCATGAAAATAGAGGACAATGAGATTGAAAGTAACTTGGAAACTGCTGTAGTTTGAATCATCAAAATAGTCTCTCTGAAAAGGTGATATTTAAGTGGAAGGCTGAATTACAAGCATTTCTGAATATGTCAACTATACAGATTTGGTAACTCAGCATTTTAGTATATGAAAACTATAATTTATGCCCAGGGAAAATAATTTACCTAGTGAACATTAAGGTGATAACTTTGCCTTCTTTCAAAGAAAACCTTAGAACACCTGATGAAATAAGCACAAATATTAAGAATCCTTTGCCATTTTTCTTGTAGTTGTTCTTATTTTCAGATACCATGCATTATAATGGAGGGGGGAAATAAGATGTGTGTATATAACATTCTTGGAATGATAGCACTACGCAGACATGGAGAGGAGACCAGTGGTGCCCAGGGGTTAGGTGAGGAGAGAGGGCGATGGTTGTGGCATGAAGGACTGGAGCTACACACACACATATGTAAAAACTGGTGAAACCTGCATAAGGTATGCAGATTGTGTTTATGTCAATTCTTGGTTGTGATATTGAACTGTAGTTATGTAAAATGTTACTAGGGGAAACTGCATGAAGAGTCCAACAGGATCTCTCTCTGTTATTTCTTATGACTGCATGTGACTCTACAGTGATCTCAAAATAAAAAGTTATTTTAAAAATGTAGGGTGAACACCAGATACTTATTTAGGAAAAGCATCAGAATAATGCAAAGAAACAGCTTTCAACAAATTTCATGCACTAATCCAGTGGTTTAATTTAAGGACTAGTCCACATCAAAGAGTAAAATAGACTTTGAGGCTTATAAACCAAAAAAATTAGAAAATATGCATTTTTCATAGGAGAGGCATCTGTAATCTCAAACTGTGACCTAACTGTAAATGTACTCCAACATTCACCATTTTCAAAGTAGGACTTAGGAAATAAATGTATAGCATTAAAAGGAAGCAAGTCACATATACTAAGTAAATATAAGCAACAAGAATATCAGTTTTTCTGTACATATTTTGTATTTAAACAATGTTAATAATATGTTTTCAGGGTGGAATACCTTTTTGAAACCAGAAATCAAAGATGCTCGTTTAATTTTAAAATGGAAATGTTTCCTGAGCTTCAGAATGTATAAGTTATCACTCTACATTCTTTTAAAGTATAAAAAAATATTGGGGGAAAGAACAGAAATTAAATAAGCCTAGGATCTCCTGTTTTTAAAAGCCCTCTACCATACTATTTTGACAAATTTGTGAGTAACGACCAAAGGAGGATGTACCATACAGTGTAACTTTTAAATGATCAACTATTTTTACACATCACTATGATCCCTCCCGCTCCTTGATTAACAATAACTGACCACGAACAAAGAACAGACTGCCGTAGCATTATCTGCAACTACTTGATCAGAGAGACTCAGAGAAGTATGATCCCATGGGTGGAGCAGCGCTCAGATCCCCACCCCTGCAGGCTCCTGGACATTCCCTGCTCCCGCGCAAGCTTTCGAACCTCCGCACCTCTATCTTCTGAGCCGTCACATAAGAATCATGACACCTGCCGACTAGCACACAAAGGCGCTGAAGCTCTCACGTAAGATGCTGTGGTCTAAGCTCCCACGACCCAATCGATGGCAGCAGTTCTCGCTCAAGCAAAACTCCCCAGAGTACCAAAGTGAACTCCAAATCCGTACTGCTCTCAGTCCATCTCCAAACCCACGGGTGAACTCCATCAGAGTACCATCACTAGAACATTTAAAGGTGAATGCCTGACTCAGAGACATGGTAATTTTGTAAAAAAAAAAAAAAAAATAGTTGGTTTAATGTTGCTTTTATATATGGATTCATTTGTGACGTCAAACTAAATAAAACATAAGCATTCCATTAAAACATCACAACCCATAAAAGAATGAAATAGCAATGAGCTCTACGTAGGATCGCATCCTAAAAATGTGTTCACATTTCTATTTTGTTTCTTCCTTCTCCAGCAGAGAGAATGCACAAAGTGAGAAGTGAAGATGCAAACACGGCTCGACAAGAAAAAGGTCATTGCCACTCTGGGCCCGGCTGAGCCAGAGATCTGCACGTGTGACCTCAGAGTCTGGTTCAGCAAACTGTGGAAACCTGCGGGAAGCAAGTTCTTGGACGCTGACAGCCACGTGTTACACGCATGAGAACAAGTCAAGCGACACAGATCATAAACTGCTGAAAAGCCTGCCTACCAATTAGCCAACCTTGGTGTAATCAGACTTTGAGGGGGGGCCTCAAACTGGCAGTGGCAGGAACTCAGATGTGTCAGAACAGAGGCTGTGGGATGGGAAGATCCATTTTTGAAGAAAGTGCCAGACAGGAGCCCCAAAACGTATCCAGTTCGGAGTTATCAGAAATTAGTATTTAGTAGCTAATATGATACAACTACTAAAATATGGTAGTATCACTCTGTTACATGTAATGATTATGTTCCAAATACAATACCAATAAACTAAGAAGCTATATTTCTAGGTAAGAGATTTCACATTTTTATTAATTAAAGTGACTTTGGTCTGCATTCTTGAGTCCATTTACTATAGATTCTAGAGCTAATAACTATGGAACAGAAAACAGCCAGAAAGAAAAACCAACAAAGATACTCGGAGAATGCATAATTAATAAATTAGACTATTAGGACAGCAAATCAAACTCAGCTGTGACCCAAATTTCAAAAGCCTACACGGCTTTTCACAAACTTCATTTATTACTTACTATTTATGTGTTGTGCTCTAGGCAGAACAATCTTAAATATGTTTCTTGATTCTTCCATGCCACTCTCCTTAGCTCTGTTTATCTAGACAGACACATGTATTATTTTTTCTACACTCCTCAGGTTAGAATATCTAGAACCACTCCTGAAAACAGTAATTGCCCACTCGCTAACTCAGAAGAATACAAAGTACTATGTGAGTGTACTAATGTTTACCTCCATTTTCCTCCCAGATTCTGGCAGCGCAGAAGCGACGAAGACGTAAGTGCATAACGGCCTGCACCCCACCCCATCTCACGGCTCCGCAGCTCTTTAGGCACGAGCCTGCTTTGGCTTTCTTCACTTTACACATAGATCTTAAAAATTCCCTTTTGCCCATTTCCTGGATATACTCAATGGCAACAGAGCCATGACAGCCATGTTTATATGGCACCTTTCCTAAGCAAGAACCGTACGGTAACCCTACTCAGGGTCAAACGCATCAGTGCATCTCCGGGGAAGTTCTTCCAAGCAGTAATGAGTCATTTTTCTTTAGGAACAAAATTTGCACTCTGTTGAGTAAATGTCTGCTCACATGCAGGCATCTCTCACTCCAGGTCAGTCAGCTGTGCCATAACCTTGTTTTTTCTCATTTTGGAAGTCTACAAGCCCTCACGTATAGACGATTACAGTGCTTGGTGTGGGGCCCTGCTGACAGGAAAGCATTTACACAGTTGTTCTTTTTGTTTTTGGTGCCGAAACCCTACATAGTTGTTGATTATCACACACCTGTATACTTGGAATAAAAAACACCTTCCATCTTGGTAAGAAAATGTAGCTCTTCAGATAGCGCCCTTCACCACGGTCCGAGCAACCCCTGAGGTTGTCATTTAGCACAGACGGTGGACTCGCATGTGCACAAAATCACTCGAATTCAAAGTTCTTTATTAGACATTGTTCATAATTGTGAAATACTGGCAAACAGTTCTTCAAAAGGGGACTGGTGGTATATGCGTACAGTGGAGTACCATACAGCAATTTAAAAATGAAGAGCCCTTTTTTTTAACTGAAGAAATCTCCTAGATATTGTTAGGCAAAAAGAAAAAAAAATCAAGGAGCAGGCCAGTAGTATACTACTGTTTGTGTAAAATGAGTGAAATTTTATCTGTATGTAATACACTGCTTGGGTATTATATATGTGTATTTTTATATATTTAATTTACAGTTATGTATACATACAGAACATCTCTGAAAGGACTCTCATTTTAGGCAAATGAGTATCAGGAGACAGGGTGAAAAGGAAGACTTTCACTGTATACCCTTCTGTTTTTAAATTATACCATGTATAAGTATAATCTAGTCAAAAAATAAACTTAAAGCCAAAAGAACATATAGTGGGATAGCTATGTACAGAGGCTCTGTGGATAAGAAGACCTGGGCTTGCGTCCCAGCTCTGCCATTTACCAATGTGTGACCTTAGGCAAGCCCCAGTTTGCTCATCTATAAAATGGGAGTAATGATAGTTAACTGTGAGAATTAAATCAAATCAAGATATAAGTCACTTAGCACGGTTCCTGGAAATTCTTATGTAATGTTCTCTTTCAAATGGTACTGTGGACTTGGAAACCGCAAAGTTACAGTCATCACCAATCTCTTTTTCTCTTTCTTATTGTCAGTGGGCAAATTTTGCTAGTTCCTCTTCCAAAAAAAATATGACATCCAATCATTTCTGTTCATTTTCTAGCCACCAGAGAGAGGCCCAGACCCCAAAGAATCAGCTCAAGAGTCTGAATTTCACGAGCAAGACAATCAGGAGCCATGGCGCACTTGCCACTATCTACAGATTTCTGTACATAATCTCTACAAAACACCAAGTGCCACTAATTCATATTTGTTCTCTTACTTTACCATTTACAAAGCATGTTCAAACATTTGAGTTCAATTCCTGAAATAAGAATCTCAGAAACAGAAGGCCCATTAAAGGACACTCGGATTTTCAACGACTATGAGGCAAGCAGAGCAGATAGAATTATTCTTTTGTAGATCAACATTTTCAGTTGAAGGGCAACCTATTAAACATGAATTTAAATGATTTTAAAATAGTCAAATAAATAAATGAAAAGAAAGCCAAAGAAGAGGAATGATTTGCCACCGGCCACATGCTTTACAAGAAAAAAAAAAATGCCTAGAATTCAGATCTTCTCATTCCACCTACAGTCTTACCAGGAAGTGTCCACTGTGAGCAAGAAGTCATCGGGTACACTGTGCTTCCCTCACCTAGAAGGCTCCTGCCTATTTAAACCAAGACCTGGTTCACAGAAGCTGCTCTGGATCTGGCAGCCACAGCTCTCTCGCTCTCTCTCTCTCTCTCTCTCTCTCTCTCTGAGTCCCAGCTACGGTGAGAGCAAACAAGCAGATCTGTACTACGACTGTCCCCTGAGCATATCTACGAGCATGACCCACAAGCACCGCAAAGCCAGCACGTTTCTAATGACGGCAGTAATTACCTCGCCTTGCTCCTCCTCCACCCTCCAGCCTCGCCCAGACTTGCTCTCCCGCCTCTGCGGCTTCCTGTTTCCATGAAGGGTCCCACGGTCACCCAAGAGGCCAAACCACAAATCTGAGAGTCATTCTACTCTCCTCCCTCTGTCTAAATCCATAAATCCTGCTTCTACCTCTAACTTCCTTTGGAATTAATCTGCTTCTCTTCAGAACAGATACAGAATAGCAGAGAGTTGGAGAAAATGGCTCATGTCTCATCCCCCAAACTCTCAGGAATGGGGAACAGTGATTAAGAGAACTGACCCTGACCCCAAACTGGCATGGTTCAAATCCCACCTTAGACACTTACTAGCCATCTGACCTTAGGCATATTATTTAGCCTACATCTCAGTTTTATCATCTGTCTAATTGAGATAAAACCAGTAGCTATCTCATAGGATTGCTGTCAAGTGTACATCAATTAATAATGTAAAGCGCTCAGAATAATGTCTGGTACACTTTATAATATGTGCTACTATTTTTAATAGTATTTTTAATAGTGACATGATTTTTTAAATGTCATAAAATATTTGTTCTAAAACAGTTTAAAATCCAGAAGTTTTTCCAAATGAGCAAAGGGAAAAAAAATAAAAGAGAAAGACGCAAGCCAAGAAACAGACTCTTGAATACACAGAACAAACTGATGGTTACCAGAATGCCGTGGGGGTGGGCAGGGGTGAAACAGGTGATGGGTATTAGGAGGGCACTTGTGATCAGCACTGGGTGTTGTATGCAGGTGTTGAATCACTATATTGCACACCTGAAACTAATATAACATGATATGTTAACTAACTGGAATTTAAATAAAAACTTAAAAATACATTTAAAAAATCCAGGAGTTTTTCGTCAAGACAGAAACTCAAAGCATAGTCCAATGTCCAGTTAAGCTGAGCTTCCGACTCACTTAAAGTCTTGGTCATGTAATGCCTGTGGCTATTTCGCCTCCGCCACTCCAATATCTCCTACTTGAATTACTATCCCAGTGTCCAATTCACTGATCTCTTCATCTTGAGCTCTCTCCAGTATATTCACCAAACTGCAACCAAAATGATTTTTTTAAAACACATATCAATTTAGGCCATCTCCGTACTAAACCCCATCCATCACTCCCTCTTACCTTGAATTAAAGTCGATTCCTTAACATGGCTCACCAAACCCAGCGTGATAAGTATAATATGGTCTCTAGCCTCATTTTTCTCTGCTCCCCCCCGTCTCGTACTCTAGGCTCCTGTCAACATTCTTGCAGCTCCTCTATGTCTCAGGTCCACCCACACTCACATTTTGTTTCCTCTGCTTGAAACACTGTGCCCTGTCACTCTACCTTTTACCTGGATGGTTTCCACCCACCCTTAAGTCTTAAGGTAGATGCCACTCCATTCAAAAACACATCTCCAGGCCCCTAAGTCTGGGTCAGGTCCCTTTTGTATGAGTCAAGCAGTACCATGTACTTCACAGCACCTTTCCAGCTGCCCACTTACTTGTCTGTATTCCCCCATCAGGCTGTAAGCTCTATGAAGGTACAGACCCCATCTTTCTCTTATCCCAGTGCTCACCACAATGCCTGCCACATAGTGGGTGCTTTATTAAATATCTGTTAAACTAGTTACTTATTATCACAAATAGGTCTGTAAGATTTATGAATATTTTATGAACAACATTAAGTGTAAGGATTTTTTTATTTTTTTAAAGGTTTTATTTATTTATTTGAGAGAGAGAGAGAGACAGAGCATAAGCAGGGGGAGAGGCAGAGGGAGAAGGAGAAGCAGACTCCCCGCTGAGCTGGGAGCCTGATGTGGGATTCCATCCCAGGACCTGGAGATCATGACCTGAGCCGAAGGCAGACGCTTAACCATCCGAGCCACCTAGGCGCCCCAAGTGTAAGGATTTTTTAAAACCAAAGTAAACTAAGTAACTGAAATACTAATAAATACAGAAGTTCAGACTCTGAGGAAGACACTCAATATGACACAGAATCTAATCTCATGATGACTGTCCAGTGACCAGGTCAGAATCCTTAAGAAATTGCAAAATGGGCTTCTCTGAATAATAGGTAGAAAAAGTTTCCAGTAATACAGAAGCAAGAAATCATGAGCAATAATATTTATCATGCTAAACCTCTGGAAATTAAAAAAAAATCTATTGTAGGAGATGTTTTAAGGACATAAAATACACACTTCAATCTTCAGGCCAACTATGAGTTCTACCACAATGAACTGCAAATGCCTCAAATCAATGCCTAAAATTCATACAGATTAAACAACGATTAAACAAAGCATGGATGCTCAGTCACACCTCCTCTACCTTACTAGCGACGTTCACGTCTCTTACCCCCCAGCTTACGCTCCTCTACCCTCCGCCCCTCGCAGCCCCGTACCCCCAGTCCTCGCTGCGCGCCATTTTGATCGCGCTCCATCCCCTTCCGACCTGCCTCTCCACCACCGGACGGCCCTCGAAGACAGCGGTCCTATCACCAGCGTCATTGTGCCCCTCAGGCGCTCACAGCGCACTTAGTGGGCATCCAGTGTTTGTGAGAAGGAGAAAGAGGGAGGAAGGGAAAGGAAGGGAAAGAGCCACCTACTCACACAAATAAGCCGAAGGGCAGCAGCGGAAGTGGTGGAGAAGTCCTGCAGACGTGAGGAAAGGCAGGCCGAGGGAGGTGAGACGGCTGAGCGGGAACATCCAGATACTCCAGGGCACTTTAAAAACGCTATTGACAGGAATCAGTAACAGCGACGACTACTCAGTCTCATTCCATTGGCACGTGACGACGAATAAGTTCATAAGTAAGGACCTCCGTAAGAGTTCTTTTTTCAAAGAAAAAAAAAGATTTTATTTATGTGAGACAGAGAGAGAGAGAAAGAGAGCACAAGCAGGGGGAGCAGCAGAGGGAGAGGGAGACGCAGACTCCCCACCGAGCAAAGAGCCTGATGCAGGGCTCGATCCCAGGACCCTGAGATCATGACCCAAGCAGTTCTTTATACATCCTGTGTAGAAGCACAGAGGTGGTAAAAACGGAGAAGCCCAAAAAGGGAAGAAGAAAAGAAAAAAAGCTTCTCTGCACCCAGCTTCGTGTCTAAAGGTCACAGTGATTGGAACACTTCAAAAACGGTTGTCCATGGCCAATATTATTAATAATATTTTGAGAAAGGTGCATAAGGATATATTGCTATTAAAGGGAAAATGTTGGGTATTTTCAACAGAAAATCCTTTTATTTTCACTTAGCAACGTGACTCTAAAATGTTCAAACATAAAGGGATAAATTCATTTGTTCATTTGTAACAGATACCCAAATATTTGAAAAATCATGATTTTGACATGAAATATCGCTATTTACATTGCACAGTACTCAGGCTGAAGTTAGAAGAAGAGGCTACCCTCTGGAAGATTATTGGCAGAGTCAGAAGATCCGTTCATTCTCCAAGACTGCTGAGGCTTTCCCTTGCTCCCCAATGAACTTAAGGACATTCCCCATATTCTCTACTACAAATGGCCTGGGCTGCACAGGAGTTCATGGAAGAGAGATGTATTTGTACATAGTCATATGCTTTGGGCTCTTTAAATGAAAAGTATTAAAGAATTCTTTAAGTCCTATAAAATGTAAATCTTTCTCAGTGGGGAAATCCTCCCAGTATGGTGACTTCCTTTTTCACAGTATCAAACCAAAAGCTTTACTGGCACCCACATTGAGCTTAAGTTCACGCAGAAAACAGACTTCTCTAATGCCTTACCACTTCAGAAGAAAGTCTAGTCTGAAAGAGAATCGTCTGTCCCTGGAGAATGATCCCATTCCAAAGAGAAGATGGGTATCTTCTCCTAGTTTATTAATTTATTGGCATGATAACTTGCATCAATTTAAGGGCATTTCATCTACAATGAGCAAACTGTTTGAAAGCTAAATGCACTAAATCTTCTTTCATGGGACCCGTTAAGTGTTTTTTGAACTCTTAGTGGTTTGCACTTAATGCTTTATTTTAGAATCAGATTTAATCATTTCATAAAACCAGTAGTTCTTAAGGAAAATGGATTTCATTTTACCTCTATATCTATTACCCCAGGTCAGAATTGTAATGAATTGTGATGCCCTCTGAAACCACTAATACTGCACTCAACAATCCAATTAATAAGTGAGTCTAAAAACACAATTTTCCAAAATGACTATAGTGTTCTCATTTCCTATTCTTAAATTTCTAAGACGCTAATTGAATGTCTATACTATTTTATTTATAGATCTTTCTCAAATAATATCACAATAAAACCATCAGTTTTTAATTCCTACTCCCACAAAGGCTCTTCATTGTCTCTATTTTGAAAACTTAACAGAACTGTATTCTTTAAAATCAATTTGATAAATAAATGTCAAAATAAAAAAAATTTTTTTCCTATGAGACTCAGAGGTCTCTAAAGCACATGATATATATAACAATAGGAACAGAAGACAAACCCATGAAAGTATATTAACTCTCCATTATCCAAAACAGATACATGTGTATAAGTATATATGAGCACATGGTATATATCCACTTTGAGAATTATCTACAAAAAGATTTTATGTCAGGCAGTTTTTATCCGCCATATCATAGCCTTCTGTGCTATGGTTGTTCATGAATATTAACTCAATCACGCAAATCACTAAAGGAAAATCTAGAATGGAGAAGTAGCCACATTACAGTATCAGGAGTGGGGAGGCAACCACAGAATCCAGGAATTAGAAAGAACACCAAAGGACATCTGGTACATGGGACTTTTTTTTTCATGGAAGATCTGATGTACACTGACATGGACACTGTTCAAAATTTCCCAACAACAGGGAACCCATTCTTTACTTTCCCCCAAAAGCTCATTTCACTGGGACACCCATGAAGGAATGTTTCTCTTCATATTGAGCCAAAATGGTTTCCTATAAATATTCCTACAGGTCATGCCTGGTCTGTCCTTCCTGCAGATATGCTTTGTCCCTCTTTAATGGATCTCAGTCTTCTAAATATGAAGAAAAAGAGTATGTGTCCCCTTGGTCATGTTTCCTAGAGGCAAACCATCTTTTCTGTATCTCCAATACCCTCAGGTATCCTTCATATCATGTAAAGACCCTTCGCCATCCCAGACCCTTCACCCTCCTCTGGGCGAAACATGGCACCCAGAACTAAAAATCATACTCTACAAATTATTGCCAACATTTATTCACTAGGGAACAGATATTTCAGAAAGAGTCAACCCCAAGAACACTCTACTTCCTTGGAAGCAAGTTTTTTTTTTTTTTTTTTTTTTTTTTTTTTTTTAGATTTTATTTATTTATTTGTCAGAGCACAAGCGGTGGAACGGCAGGCAGAGCAAGAGAGGGAGAAGCAGGCTCCTCGACAGGGAGCCCGATGCAGGACTCGATCCCAGGACCCTGGGATCATGACCTGAGCCAAAGGCAGCCACTGAAACAACTGAGCCACCCAGGCATCCCGCAAGTCTTGACGAATACTACGGAAATGGCTAAATGAACAGAAAATATAAATCAACGCTATCCAAAGAAAGTGATGAGAAAAGCGGGGGGAGGGTAGTGAAAAAAACAGTGTCATCAAGCTTTTTGTTCTGAAAGAAGTTAACTACCCCACATACTAGTCCACAACCTGAATTATCTGATACACTGGTAATGCTACTGTAATACGGCCAAAGCTTTCTAAATTTGCAATAAGCATAGGTATACAGAGAGTAGTCATAGCCTTTAAAATAAATTACTTTTAATCTCATCTAAGGAATCAAATGAAATCAAAACACTAGATGTAATTAAGACCGTCTAGTTTCCCTGGAGATTATACCAATCAGACGTGTTAAGCATTCTAGGAATGAAACATTTGATACAATTAAGAAAATCCTATTGAAAAAAAATTAGTCTGTAAAACAGAGATAATATGGGGCTAAGGAATGGTTTATTAATAACTCATTCAATTCTGGGTATAATAAATACAGCTATTACAACTTCAATTCACTAGTGGCTGAGCTCAAAATGCTAAAATGCCGCCACTCAATCTGCCTCAAGAATCCAGATCTAATCGGTAGAGGCCCTGCCTGCTACATTTATTAAATCGCAGAATTATTTCAGGCTTAAAAGAATTTAGATTAAAAAAACAAAGCTAGTGAGAGGTAAGGCCAGAATTTCAGACCAAAATCTGCCACCTTGTCCACCGTACTTCAACAACCTTTCAGATATCTGAAAACAGTCGGCATACCCTCCCCGTTCCCTTCCACCCCTAACCAATCTTTCCAAGGCCAGTTTCTTCAACGATTTCTACTGTTGGGAGGATCTCTGAACAAAGCCCTACATAAGTGACCTCTGGAAATTCGGACGTGTTCTTTCACGTCGCAAAAGCCAGCTTAGACGGTGTCCCGAGGGGATAAGTGACTGGATGCGTGGAGGATGGCTGCCACTAACAAGGCGAGGATTCCTGAGCTTCCAGACCACTCCTCAATCCCTCAGTTACTCTGAATAAGGCAAAGCAAGAGAGGCGCGAGAGCCAGAGCCCTGGAGCAGAGTCAGTCCGTGAGGGACTATGGGAGAAGAGAGGAGACAGGCCACAGCTCTGCCACATCAGAAGCGTCAGCTGGCAGTACCTCTAGTTCAGGGTCTTCCCCACGTAGCTGGCCCTCCTCCCACAGCCCTCCCTCTACCAGGTCTCAGCCAACATGGTGGTCTTTCCCATTACTGACTGAGTCTGGAGATCGATTCTTCCAGAGAAAGCATATTGACACAGAGGGAGCTCCCCATGAGCTAGAACCCCGAAGTCGACAGGCTAGTAACTCAGGACGATATCAAAGTGGCCATATGTTATATGAAGAGAATCACCAAGGCAAAGGCCTAAAATAGCAGATGCTTGGGGAAAATGCCAAAGTCAAAAGACAAAGATTTAAAAAAAAAAAAAAAAAAAAAAAAAGCTAGGCTTAGAATAAGAACAAAGCCAAGACAGATGTTAATTCTTAACTACAAATTGTGCTTCAGTTTTCTCCATCAAAACGGACCTCAAATCTCAGCCCAGCATAACAGGCTCTTTGTAAGCTGGGCACCCCTATCCTATCCAGTTACCGTCTCTGATTATCTCCCTGAGCGTCAGCTGCCTTCAAGTATGTTCTTTCCCATGTGCGGGCCTTCGGGCCTGCTGTCTTCCTGCCTCAGACTCCCTTCCCCTTTTGCTCATCCTTCCCTGACCCCCCCGCCCCAGCACACAGGCAGACTGGGGAATGCTTTCCTCCCGCTCCCACAGCCCCTATCCGCGTGCCTCTAACAGCACCTCCCACCGGATCGAGCATTTCTTGCTGTACTTCCCTCCACTAGAGACGACGAGCTCTCAAAGACGGCACGTCTGCATTCCAAGAATCCACGGGAGCGTCTGGCTCGCCGTTTCCTACACGATGACTCACATGAGCGCAGTGAGGTGAGTGAAGTGACAAGCACGCATCAGGCTCGTGTGGTGTGCGTCTGCCATCTCTCCTCCGCTGACTTCCGACAGACAGAACGAGGTGTCTGAAATACGGTAAGCAATCAACACTAGCTAAATAAAACAAGTAAATAAACACGAAAAGAGCTCTGACGGATTCAACCAAGTGTTATGGTTGTAAGTATGAACGTCCTTTCAACTCTAAGATCCTATGGAGTTTTTTAAAACTGTATTTGTACAAACAAGTTTCCCAGAAAATTTGGAAAAGAGAGAAGGGAAACTAGCATTGACTTAGGGGCTACAAATTTGTTAAGAATTTTACATCTGATATTTTTTTTATTTTTCATAATCATTCTGGGAAACTGAGATTATAAACCCCATTTTATAGATTAAAAAAACCCAAGTTCGAGAGGCAGAACCAAAATTTGAACTCAGGTGAGCCTGACCCCAATCCTAAGCTCTTTCCACAATATCACTTGAATCTCTGGGAAGAACGCAAAGCTATCTTCCTTATCATTCCATTTCAAGGAAAAGGAGTTCTGAAATCAGCCAAGGCTCAATTAGGTCGTAATTCCAGAGAGAGGACCTGTCAAGGGGAGGCACAAGAGGTGACAAGATCTGTCTTCCCTTGAGGATCACCTCCTTTTCTTTGTAGAAATGTTCACATGGCTTTTCTGATCCTCCCATGAGGCTAGAAGGAAAATTTTAGGGCCTTTCTAAAGAAGGGAGGAAGCAACTTCTCCTTGACTCTTCTCCTTTCCCCAGAAGGTCAAATGGGAATCAGGTTATGATTCAGAGAAAAGATGGCAACAAGGCAGCCACATAGGTCCACTTAGAGGCCTTAAGGTAGATCAGAGAGGGAAGCAGACCCGAAGCTTACATCTCCTACGAGCCAATTCACCAAGTTACAAACCTACGTAGAAACGTGGGACTAAAGTCCTAGTTCCTAGCTAGCAGTACAGATGTTCCTTTGCCTCAAATGCCCACTGTGCAGAATGGTGGCATCCAACTGAGATAAGGAATCAGCCGAATTGTTTCCCCAAAACATGGCTCACCCGGGACAACTGGGTATCCACACACAAAAGAAGGGGTTTGCACACCTGCCTCACGCATAGACAGACATTACCTCAAACGGATTAAAGACCTAAATGTAAGAGCTAAAACTACAAAACTCTTAAAACATACAGGTAAATCTTTGTGATCTTCAGTTAGGCAATAGTTTTCTTAGATATGCCATCGAAAGCCAAGCAACCAAAGGAAAGACTGATATACTGGACTTCATAAAATCAGAAACTTTTGTTCCTCAAAGGCCACTACCGAGAAAGTAAAAAGACAATCTAGAAAATGTGATATTTGTAAAACATCTGTCTGATAAGGGTCTCATGTCCAGAATATACAAAGAATTTTTACAACTCCACAATCTAAATAAAAAATAAACGAAGGATTTAAACAAATATTTCTCCAAAGAAGATATACAAGTGGCAACAAACTTGTGGCAAGATGTTCAACACATTAGTCACGAGGCAAAGGCGAATCAAACCGAGGTACCTCTTCACGCCTCCTGGACGGCTGTAATCAAAGACAATAAACAAGCGCGGGTGGCGATCTGGAGCCCTGAGAACCCTGGCACACTGTGGCTGGGAACGCAAAATGCTGCAGCCACTTTGGAAAACACCTTGCACTCTTCAAAAAGTTAAACATAGAATTACTAACGATGAGCGAGCTCACATTCAGCTGTATATACTTCAGAGAAACGAAAACACAGGTTCACACAAAAACGCGTATGTAAATCTTCACAGCAGCTTTATTCATGATAGCCGAAAAAGGAAACAACCCCAACGGCCATCCACTGATGAATGTACACACAAAACGTGGTACTCAGTCATACAAGAGGAAGGAAGGGGTGCCTGCGTGGCTCAGGAGGTCGAGTGTTCGACTCTAAATATTGGCTCGGTCATGATCTCAGGGTCATGGGATCCAGCCCCATGTCAGACTCTACATGGAGCGTGGAGGCTGCTTGGGATTCTCTCTCTCCCCCTGCCCCTATCCCCACTCGCCCTCTCTCTTTCTCGCCCAAAAAAAAGCAATGAAGTACTGACTCATACTAAAACAGAAATGATTCAGAAAACCACTGTGTTAAGTGAGAGAAGTCAAATGCAAAAGGCCGCATATTGTATGATTCCATTTATGCAATAGGCAAACGATAGAGACAGAAAGTAGATCAGTGTTTGCCAGGTGCCAGCGGAGGGGCGAACGGGGGTGACTGCTACTGGATGCGGGATTTCTCTTTTAAGGTGATGAAACATTCTGGAATTGGACAGTGGTGATGGCTACAAACCCCAGTGATATACTAAACACTTGACTGTACACTTTAAAGGGGTGAGTTTTATAGTATGGTAATTATATCTCAATGAAAAAGGCGCAACTATAAAAATGAGCTAAGCGTACACATTATAACATATGTACCATCAAAGAGGGATGACAGAAGAGCAATTAAGTTAACTCGAAAATCACTGCTGCACATTGGTGTTTACTTTCATAGTAACAAATATGAAAAGCACTGAATTTTATTGTCATAAACTGAACACCAACAGAAAGAAGGTTGGGAGGAAAAATTAATTTGATTTCCATGAAAAACATCCCAGGATAAATATTTGCTTTCTTCCCAATATCTAGGCCGGTTGCAAGCTGAGCTCCCTAGGGCAGACCGAAGAGCCTCTACGTTAGATCTGCTACCAGCAAACAGACTTGAAAGAATTCGGGTATAAGAACCGGAGCCTCAGACGCGCCGCCTTGGGTAAGTGGTAAACGCACTCTCTCCCCGCAGGCTCGCTGCCGCGGATGGGCATGCCACCGCGGCCACGACAACGGCAACGACGACGTGACAGAGCAGCGCTTGCAATCACCAGCATCTCAGCCTCAGAGACTGGGTGAACGTTCTCTAGAAGGCTTTTCCTCGATTCCCTGAATATTTGGGAGTCCAAATGGCCAATTTTTCCAAATAAGCACAGCTCATGTTAGGAATGTTGAACCACAAGCAAACGTTGTACACACACTATGTAAGAGGGCAACTGTAATGCTGTTTGCTAGACCTGTGCCTGGAACGCCATACACACCCAATAAATATGTGAACGAACGTTTACCATAGTTAATAATATTGTTTACCAAATAGTTTAGATCAAAAATGAAGGCAAATGGTAACTATATCTAAATTAACTTATCTTCATCAATAGAAAGCTGTTTCTTTTTGCTTTATATTCCTCATGTAACACCACATTCTCACTGATACTCAAATTGACACATCAAAGATTATTAAGAAAGGTAATTAGTCCACTTAAGTAGAAAAGATATTCTGATTAATTATAAAAGTCACTGCCCCCCACCTTATGAACTTTTCCGAAATAAAAGAACTTCAGGTGGGAAAAACTGCAGGAGTTTGTGAGGTGATGAGTTTCTCATACTCTACGACTTATTTTAGTTAATAAACTAAGGACAGATATACCAATAAGGGTTAACAATAAGTTGTCCACTCTTCACATCCTGGAACCCAAAGACAGGTCCGAGCAAAACACAGTTTGCCTCACTGATCCATACTGAAGCTCAGCAGAAAGGAAAATTCTTTCTGAAATACATCTTAAAACATACTAATTTACCAGCACCGAGAAGGTCAGCAATTAATTTTGCATTACGTTTTCCTTTTTTAAGCCCCTTTTAAAACAGAGAAATTATTTCTCGGTATCTAACAACTGTGAGTGCTTGAAATACTATGTAGGATCATACAGAGAACGAAAGTAGAAAGAACCTTCAGAGATCACATTTTCCCCTTTCAGGACACTTCTAACAGTAGCTAAGGATATGATTCTGTAAGATCACCATGTGTGACAGACCCGTCGAGAAAGTCTTCCTCGGCTCGCCTGGCGCAGTGTAGGCGCTTCTTCAAGGAGACATGAAGATGACATGAGTATCTCCCTTTGTACCAGCATCTTATGGGTTTGGATTGGAAATCACACTACTCAACTCTCTTACTTACTTGCATTAACTCTTCCTTGATATGCTGACATCACAAACTAGCATTTTTTAAGAAAAAGGAGACAGTTTTTTGGTCTCTGCCTGGAAAGGCTTTCCAAGCATAAAAGCAGTGAATCAGAAAGGCAAAGATGAATAGGTAGAAAACAGAAAATTGTTTGTTTCTAGAAATCAAACTATCATCAATGAAATGAAATGGCGATTATTGGAGGATGCCGCCATAGGACAAGCAAGGGTTAATATCCTTACTCTATCAAGAGTCCACACAAATCAGTGTCTGGCCAAGACAGTACCCCCAGCATTGCCGTCCTCAGCCTCACAAGAAATTGCACGGTCCCTATGAATAGGAGGTTACAGCTTCTCCCTCCCAGTTTTCAGAACCACTCTGCCTCCTTCTTCTGCCTTGGCCATTTGCCTCCTAGCTCCTGCCCTCTTTCTTCCAAGTCCTGTTAGACCGAAAACTCAGATAAATACACAGTTGGCCTGGTCCTGATTTCAGATTTTCCCCAGGGACCTAGCCTCTTGAAATACAGCTTTCCACGTTGCTCCGTAGCTTGCGGGCAAGTAACAACTCGCCCCAGGCTCCAGGGATACCTATCCCACAAATTCCAGCCGAAGCCCCAGCGTACTGATTCCTGCCTGGGCTGGAAGGCAGAAATCAAACAAACAACTGATTTAAAAAAACTGAGACTCCAAGATGAAAGCCATCATTGAGTTCGTGCAGGTGATCCACAGAAAAGAAATATCTGATAGCCAACAACGAGATTTTTTTTAATGCTTAAAAACATCAATAATGAAAGATGTGAGTTAAAATAAGGAGGTGTTGTTTTTTTCTGTGAAATTAGCCAAGATTTTTAAAAATAATAATGCTAATGCTGTTGTCATAAAACTGATGGCGGGTGGCAAGCAGGTATAATCTCTCTGAAGGCGGCCATTTGTTTCAAGAGCAGTCACAGCGATCCTGCACTTTGACCCTAATTGCATTTTTAGGAACTGATCTTCAGTTATCAAAAATCTAGTCAAAAGACTTAAGTATAAAGATTTTTTCTCTTCATTTTTGTCCTGGAAATAAAAATATGCAACAGTAAGTAAATTGTCATCAATCAATCAATCAATCAAGGTTCGTGCACAATGTGGATTATAATGAAGTCAATAAAAATGGTACAGTGAGAGTTGACCCTGCTATAGCACTGACTAGAGGCCATTCACTGTTCTAAGCAGTTAACTTGTACAGTTGACCCTTGGACAACACAGGTGTGAACTGCACAGGTCCACTTACGTGTGGATTTTTCCCAATAAATACAGTATGGTACTATAAATGTATTTTCTCTCCTTATGATTCTATTAATAACATTTTCTTTTCTCCAGCTTGCTTAATTGTAGGAATACACTACGTCATACATCAATTAATCAGTTGTTTATGTCACCGATCAGGCTTCCGGTCAACTGCAGGCTATGAGTAGTTAAGTTTAGGGGAGTCAAAAGCTATACATGGATTTCCGACTACGTGGGGCATCGGTGCCCCTAAACTCCCTGTTGTTCAAGGGTCAAGCTGTATTAACATATTTACTCCTCATGACACAAATGGAACCTGTGAGGTAGGTCGGTGCTGTAATGCTCTCCGTTTCACAGTCGAGGAACCTGTGGCACAGGGAAATTAAGTGATTGCCTCAAGGTTATGCTGGGACAGACTCACATGCCCTTACCTGAAATCCTAAAATCCAAAAAGTGTTTGCATCAATTTGTAGCAAACGTTGTTGGCAAAACTTGACCTGAACCAACGCAAAACTTTGTATAGCCTCTATCCCACTTACAGTGACATCATCTCACAAAAGAAAAATCAATGTGTTTGACTACATGGCGCTGCCCCAGACCCCACTTAGTATATATGCCATGTTATCTTTCTATAATCAGAAACGCTCTGAACTTTAAAAGACAACTAGCCCCACGGGTTTCAGATAAGGGAATGTGGGGGAGCTGAAATTCAAATCTAAGCATCCATCTGTCTAGCTCTGCAGTCTGTGCTCTTAACTACTATGAGATATTTCCAGAAACTAATGACATGGGAAATGTCTATAATTCAAACATTGAAACACTTATTAACTACATGCCATGTACCAGTCACACAGACAAATAAAATTGCAATTATGACAAGTGCAAGGAAAGAGAACTGGTGTCAGAAGAGACTATACCCTGAGGGGGGTCTGCCCCAGACAAAGTAGTCAGAGGCAGCTCTCCTGATTTGATCTAAGATGTGAAGGATGAGCAAGGGAAGAGGGAAGAGCATATCTGGCAGGGAGAAGAGTACACGCAAAGGCCCTTGGTAGGAGGGAAAATGATGACAAAGGATTGAAAAGAGCCAATGTAATCAAAACCCAGAGAACGAGGGGCTAGAGAAGAGGAAGGTACCACAGGGTTTTACAGGGAGGGTAACTAACCATTTGCCCCAGAATGCTGAGGCACAGTCCCCATGTAAATAACAACACTGTCTTTTACTCTCAAAGTATCTTGGTCTGGATGTTAAAATATAGGGTCCCACAATTTGTAGGCCACATTAAGGAGTTGTATCTTTATCCTAAGAGCAATGAGAAGTCATGACGGATTTTAAGCAGGGGGCAATGGGGGAGAAGAGAGATGTCTTAATCAAATTTTAATTTTTAAAAGATGACTCCAGCTGCAGTGCAAAGAACAGATGGGAATATTAACAGGACAAGAAGAACACCTTTGGACCAGTTAGGAGACCCGGCAAGAGACAATGGTAGCATGGTCCAGGGTGACAGTGGTAGGGATAGAAATAAGCAGATGGATTTGAGATTGTTTTGAAGAAAAAATAAACAAATCTTGTGATGATTTAGAGATATAAGGAGAGGGAATGGCAGGTATGAAGGATGAGTCCAAGATTTCTGGCTTGCAAACTAGATGGAGGATGGTGTGATTCACTGAGATAGAAACACTAGAGATCAGGGCGCCTGCGTGGCTCCGTCAGTTGAGCATCTGCCTTCAGCTCAGGTCATGAGCTCAGGTTCCTGGGATGGAGCCCTGCATCGGGCTCCCCGCTCAGCAAGGAGCCTGCTTCTCCCTCTCCTTCTGCCTGCTGCTCCCCCTACTTGTGCGCTCTCTCTGTCAAGTAAATAAATAAAATCTTTGAAAAGAAGAAAGAAAGAAAGAAAGAAAGAAAGAAAGAAAGAAAGAAAGAAAGAAAGAGAAAGAAAGAAAGAAAAAGAAAGAAAGAAAGAAAGAAAGAAAGAAAGAAAGAAAGAAAGAGAAAGAAAGAAAGAAAAAGAAAGAAAGAAAGAAAGAAAGAAAGAAAGAAAGAAAGAAAGAAAGAAAGACTAGAGATCTTTCATCCATTTTAAGTATATTTTTGTGTATGGCGTAAGAAAGTGGTCCCGTTTCATTCTTCTGCCATGTGGCTGTCCAATTTTCCCAACACCATTTGTCAAAGAGACTGTCTTTTTTCCACTGGATATTCTTTCCTGCTTTGTCGAAGATTAGTTGACCACAGAGCTGAGGGTCCATTTCTGGGTTCTCTATTCTGTTCCCTTGATCTCTGTGTCTGTTTTTGTGCCAGTACCATGCTGTCTTGATGATTACAGCTCTGTAATAGAGCTTGAAGTCCAGAATTGTGATGCCACCAGCTTTAGTTTTCTTTTTCAACTTTCCTTTGGCTATTCTGCTATGGATTGGGAGAAGATATTTGGAAATGACATATCAGATAAAGGGCTAATGTCCAAAATCTATAAAGAACTTATCAAACTCAACACCCAAAGAATAATCCAGTCAAGAAATGGGCAAAAGATATGAACAGACATTTCTCCAAAGAAGACATACAAATGGCCAAAAGACACATGAAAAATGCTCAACATCACTCAGCATCAGAGAAATACAAATCAAAATCACAAGAGATACCCCCTCACATCAGTCAGAATGGCTAAAATTAACAAGTCAGGAAAAGACAAATGTTGGCAAGGATATGGAGAAAGGGAACCCTCTTATACTGCTGGTGGTAATGCAAACTGGTACAGTCACTCTGGAAAACAGTATGGAGGCTCCTCAAAAAGTTAAAAATAGAGCAATTGCACTGCTAAGTATTTACCACAAAGATACAAATGTAGTGATCCAAGGTGGCACCTGCACCCCAATGTTTATAGCAGCAATGTCCACAATAGCCAAACTGTGGGAAGAGCCCAGATGTCCACCCACAGATATATGGATAAGGAAGATGTGGGGTGTATATATACATATATATATATATGAATATTACACAGGCATCAAAAAATGAAATCTTGCCATTTGCAACAATGTGGATGGGACTAGAGAATATTATGCTAAGCGAAGTAAGTTAATCAGAGAAAGACAATTATCATATGATTTCACACATATGTGGAATTTAAGAAACAAAACAGAAGAGCATAGAGGAACAGAGAGAAAAATAAAACAAGATGGAATCAGAGAGGGAGACAAACCAAAAATGACTCTTAACCAGAGGAAATAAACAGGGTTGCTGGAGGGGAGGGGAGAGGAGAGGAGGGATGGGATACCTGGGTGATGGGCATTAAAGAGGGCATGTGATGTAATGAGCACTGGGTGTTATATAAGACTGATGAATCACTGAACTCTACCTCTGAAACTAACAATACACTAAATGTTAATTAATTGGATGTAAATTAAATAAAATAAAAATTGTGTAAAAGGACCGACTTCTTTTGTAACCTCAATGCCAAGCATGTGATAGACCCTACATAAATGTAGTTAAACGAAACAACAAAAACAAACAAAGAAAGAAACTCTAGAGATTTACAGGGCTAGACATTGAAAGGTGTGAAACAGCTGCAGACCAGCTGTAACCTGAAGCCGGGGGCCTGGCGGAGCGCACAGGCAAGGGCGGTTAGGTTCAAGACCTGCTGGGTGTCTTTCCGCGCACAGAGCCCTCCTCCCAGGCATGACCACCCTGGTTCCGGTGGGCTCTGGCAGCTGTTGGGTGGTCAAACAAAAAAGGTCTGTCTTAGCCGGTGCTGCCGGCCCGAGGGCGAACGCATGGCGGCCTGCAGACACCCCTACGACTGACTCAGCGCTTGACACGACGCCTCACGCGGCAGTCGGACGTCCGGGCTCCGCCCAGGCCGCAAGCGGGGGGGAAAGCACGTCGGCCGCCGGCCGGGAAGGCGGTAGGGCGCTAAGCTGCCGAGCCCCCAGCCCGCAGGGGCGGCGCCCGGGCCGCGCTAGCCCTCGAACTGCAGCCGCCGCGCCGGGGGCGAGGTCCAGGGCTGTGAGGCGCGCCCCAGAACGAGGCCCGGCCAGGAGCCAGGCGCTGGGAGACTGGAAGACACCTCGAAGGACGCGTCCCTTCCCCGGAATCCCACTTACCTACAGTCGGGTCGCTTTCAACTTCCAGGGGGGTCGGGTCCCAGGACGCGCGACGTGAGAGGTGGGGCCGAAACCCCAACCCTCGGCCCGCGGCGGAAACGGGGTCCCAACGGCTGGGCCCCGGGACACACTGGCAGGCGCGGCGGGCCAGCCCGCAGAGGGAGGCCCTGCGGCCCGTTTGCCGGCGCGTTGCCACAGCAACGGCCCGGACCCCGCGGCGGGTCGCAGACGGGCGCGCACCCTCGGGGCGGGGGGGGGCGGGGGCGGCGAGCGCGGAATTCCGCCCCTGGAGCAACTCGGCGGCGGGCCGGCGGCCGCGGGGAGGCGGACGGGGGCCGCGCGGGGACACGGCGCGGCGGCTGCGGCGAAGCCCCCTCGCCCGGCGGCCGGGCTGGGCGGGAAGGCGCCCGCGGGCCCCGAGAGCCGTCCTCTCAGGAACCTCTCGGGGACAGAGCAGCGGCCCCCGCGACACGAAATGACGCTTGCTGACCGGGCCAGCCCAGCACCGAGGTGACGCCCAGCGGCCGTTCCCGGGCGGAGCTCGGGCGGCGGCGGCCAGGCGGTCGCGGAGGGGCAGGTGCGGAGCTGGCCCGGGAAGATGGAGATATGACCCCGCTGTCAGGGCTGCGAGAAGGTCCGGGGCGAAGGGTGGCAGCGCTCCCCACTGACCCGAGGACAGTTCCCAGAAATAACTTTTAGCCACAAGTCTCTGCGGAACCGTCCGAGTGCGGGCCCCCTGCAGAAGTGGCTGGAAGCGGGGGCTCCCGCTGTGCGCTGATGCACTTCTTGCCCTGCACTGGGACGGCTCCTGCGGACGTGGGTCCCGCTCTCTGGCAGCGGTGCAGAAGAAATGCAACTCTCTTACCACTGGCCTAATTACTTCAGGCAGATGTCCTGTAAAATTTACTTGATTAATAGCCCATAACTTGGTACAGCAGGTCCACTCATTTTATTGCTTAGAGGTGGGGCTGCCTTTGGCAACTGGTTCACGCTGTCAGATTCGTTAGAAAACTCAAAACGGGGGCGCCTGGGTTGCACAGCGGTTAAGCCTCTGCCTTCCGCTCAGGGCGTGATCCTGGCGTGATCCCGGCGTGTCGGGATCGAGCCCCAAATCAGGCTCCTCCGCTAGGAGCCTGCTTCTTCCTCTCCCACTCCCCCTACTTGTGTTCCCTCTCTCGCTGGCTGTCTCTATCTCTGTCAAATAAATAAATAAAATCTAAAAAAAAAAAAAAAAGAAGGAAACTCAAAACAGCCAGGGTGGGTAACTGTAACTTCAGTTTTGCAAATTTAACAAGCGCAAATAATCCCCACCATATCCTGAACTGTAGAACTTTGGGGCCTTGTTCTGGAGAAATACAGAACTGTGGTTCAGCAAGGCTCTGGAACAGCCTGCAAGAATTTTCTTTGCCCCTCCCCCTCAACACTGCCGCATCCCAGCATGAGTAGTGCCACAACATCCAGCAAAAAGAGATAAACTCGACCATCCGTTTCATTGAACTGTGAAGTGTACAGGTTTACTTCTCTTTAATCAGCAGGAGCAATACCTTACGTTGCAGATCCTTCCAAGAAATAAATTCGGAATGTTTACCTCCTAATGCTAACGAAAAGCCTGGTTGAGAAAAACCCCAGTTAGGGAGAATTATTTGAAAGGTACACAGATGACCCCTCCTTTGTGTCCTCTCTGGGTTTAGTGAGTCCCAAACCTGACTACATATCAGAGACATCTGGGGGGTTCTGTTTGTCTTGCTTTATCTTGTATTTAAATACAGGTTCTCAGGTTATATTTACAGGAATTATGATTCGATAGATCCCATGAAATCATTTTCAAAAGGTCTTCAAGTGAGCGTGATGTAAAGCCAGATTGGAAACCACTGGGCTATATTTTCTTTCTTTCCTCACCAGTAGTTAAGCTCCAGCCTCTTTGCTTATTGCTTGTTCCCAGTGCCTGGGACAGTCCCTGGCACTTAGTTATTTAATAAAATATCATGGCATTAGTAAATGAAAGAACGGAAGGATGGGAGAGAGGGAAGGAAGGAAGGAAGGAAGGAAGGAAGGAAGGAAGGAAACTTTGTAGACCATGGTAAAATATAGACGAATAATGAGTAAATAGGTAGACTGACAGACAAATACTCATTTCTAGTGTGCAGATATCACTAATATTTGTAGAGAGGAATCAGAGAAACTACACAAGGAAATAAAACACAACTCCCTAAAATGTGTACATAGAGGTACTGTGTTTTCCCAGGAACACTTCACATAAATGCCTTAGAGAAAAATTTTTTTCAAAGTTTTCAAGTGGCTCAAGGCAGCTACATTAAATATTGTGGCTAGTTACCATAGCTGAGGTCATCCGTTCTCAGTGAGGTAATGGATTGCAACACCATGACCACCACCGTGACAAACTCTCGATACCACCAAGGGAACTCACTCTATTGCAGGGGTCATTACTACACAACGATCTTCTCTCAGTCTCTTCCAGGAAGCGCTAATGTCACTGCTGGCAACAAGGGGTATATGTTGTTTACTTAAACGCTCCATGTGGTAACGTCATTGTTAAAGTGCGATATCAAGTTGCTTGTCATTTAAGGAAGAGGGAGCAGAACTGAAGTTTGTCACTATAACAAAACATAGAAGCAATTAGTACAGTTTGTCCCAGGGTTTGCTGGCCCTGTCAGTAAAAATTCCAAAGTTTGGGGGGAAGGGATGGATTTCAGTTTTCATAACTCAAAAAGAGTTGCTTTATGCACTAATTAAAATGTATCTCTGTTATTCAAAAGATTTCTGAGACACTCAACATCACAAAAACCATCGCATAATTTTTCTATTCTATAAGATAAATTCAGAGATGGTTAGGTCATTATGTGTTATCTTAAGATTTCTTGAATGGGGACATGTCCTTGAAAAGCATATAATGCAAAATGTCACTTTTTCTTAATAAGCTCTATCCTTAATTACTGGTAGGCTCTACCAATTTATGCAAGTCTTTCCATCGTTTCTCTTCTCCTACCTTCACAAAAGTAAAAGTGTACCCTATCCCCACAGTTGAAAATGAAACATTTGACAATTAACTCAGTTTTTCTGATTGACTGAGGATGTCTGACCCAGCCTCCTTATCAAATAAAACTAATTAAAGGTCAGGTTAGTGCACACCAAAACTAAATTAATGTTCATGGACTGGAAGACTTGATATTGTTAAAATGACAGTACTCCCCAAATTTATCTACAAATTCAATGTGATCCTTATCAAAATTTCAGATGGCTTTTTTGCAGAAATTGACAATCTGATCCTAAAATTCATAGGGAGATGCAAGAAACCCAGAGTAAGGAAAAATATCTGAAAAAGAAGAACAAACGCTCAGTCGGTTAAGCATCCGCCTTCGGCTCAGGTCATGATCCCAGAGACCTGGGATTGAGCCCCGCAATGGGCTCCCTGCTCAGCAGGGAGCCTGCCTCTCCCTCTCCCTTCGATCCTCCTCCCCGCTTATGCTCTCTTTCTTTGTTTCAAATAAATAAATAAATAAATAAATAAATAAATAAATAAATAAAATCTTAAAAAAAAAAAAAGACTGACAGACCGACCGGCATAAGGATAAACATACAAAACAACATTGGGAGTCCAGAAATAAAACCATGCATCATTGGTCAATTGACAGGAGTGCTGAGGTAATTCATGGGGGGGGAATAGTTTTTTCAACAAGTGATGCTGGGCAAACTGGATATCCACATGGAAAGGAGTGAATTTGGACCTGTACTTCATGTCATATACATTGGCGTGTCCATACAATGGAATTTTATTTGCCTATAAAAAGGAATGAGGTACTGATACATGGTTCAATATGGATGCATCTTGAAAATGGAAGAAGCCAGATGCAAAGGTTCATATATTGTATGATTCCATTTATGTGAAATGTCCAGAATAGGCAAATCTATGTGTAAGGAAAGTAAATTACGTGGTTGCCAGGGACTGGGGAGAGGTGAGGAATGGGGAGAGATGGCTAACAGGTATGGGGGTTCTTTTTAGGGTGATGAAAATGCGGAGATAGACCTCCCTCTCCTGTGAGGTCTGGGTGAGAGGTGGGCCCAGTCAGGACCCGGCATGGGGATGGAGGGATGAAGTCCCTCTTATTCACATTTGGAGTGTATGGAGGCCGGGAAAACACCACCAGAAGTCATCCCAGGGAGAAGTGCAGTGCAGGGTCAGACCTGGGGCCAACGTTCTACCTCCCTATCACCTGACATCCCATTCTGCTGATTTAATGAAAAGGAGGTCACTGGGAGATTGGAAGGACTCCTGAGGAATCAGGGGTGTCCAGCATACCAGACTCAGAAGAGAAAACAGATTGTGTCACTTCCAAGAAACTGTAGGCAGAGGGAAAGGATGGTGAAGCCCTCCCTGTCCCAATACTGCCAACGCTCTTCCCACATCCAGCCCGGTTGAGCCCCCCAGGTACCAGATGCCTCTTCAGAATGGCTGGGGGAGCCCAGCCTGAGCCTGATGGCTTCCAACGAGTTGATGCCACAGATATCCTCAAGGGGCCGGAGTGGGGGTTAAGACAGGACTCCGATCTCTCCACTGCTTCTCCACATCTCCTTACAGAGGCCTCAGCAGCATTTCCCTGCCATGAACAAAGTAGTTCCACCCCTTCCAGCTTTGACCTCAGCCTCAGAGGCTGGAAGCCAAACTCAGCTCCTTCAGGAGAGAATGACTGAGGCAAGGGACAGCAAAAGACATGCGCGAGGGAGGCAGGACGCCAGCTCTGAATCGTGCAATAGAAGGAAGGGCGGGCAGAGGAGGTGCCGGCAACCGCCGTTCTTTACTTTGGTTTTGCTTCTTACATGTTTATTAGGAAATAAATTCAAACTTACAGAAAAGTGGCAAAGATAAAAATAATAAAAAGAATATCCAATAGTAAAAAGAATTGTTAAAAGTAAAAAGAGTAAAAAGATTATTTACCCAGATTCACCTATTAACATTTTACCCCATTTGCTTTATTTATATCTATATATACAAATATATATATATTTTTCTAATTTCAATATATAAAGCACATACTGCCAATATATAATACATACTTTCTATATTAAATTACATATATATGTATAAATATGTGTGTGTGTATTTCCTGCACCATTTGAGGGTAAGTCTCATACACTGTGGACTTTTACTCCTAAATACTCCAGGGCATATTCCCTAAAAATAAGGATATTCCCTTATATAACCACAGTACAGTTATCGGCTGTAGTATATTTAACAACAATACACTAGTCTACTGTCCATATTCCCGTTTTACCAGTTGACCCAATCATGTCCGTTATAGCATCTTCTTCCTCTAACACAGGACCCAGTCTAGTCTCAGGTATTGCACTTTGTTGTCAATTCTCTAGCCTCTTTTAATCTGGGACATTTTCACAATTTTTCTTCGTTTTAGTGATCCATTTTTAAAAAATCCAGTCCCCTACCCCCGGCCCTAGTAGAACATTTCTCATTTGTAGCTTGTCTGATGTTCTTCCCATTAGATTCGGGTTGTGCATTCCAGGCTTCAATACTGTGTAAGTGATGTTGTCTCCTTATCAGCGTATCCCTTCTGGACTCACAACACGCCCATCTGTCACTCATCCGTGATGTTTTTTGATCACGTAGTCAAGGTGTGGATTTCTCCACTTCCTAATTACCACATATTTTTTCTCCTTCACAACTAATGAGCAGTCGGTAGAGAGACAACTTAAGACTGTCAAATATCCCGCTTCTCATCAAAGTGTCCCCCTGGAGTTTGCCTTTACCCACTTTTTCGTTTCCCTTGAGCTAAATGAGCACCGCTGGCGCCACCTAGAGGGCTGCTGGCACACTGCAACGAAGGAAATGCACTTTGCATCCTCTCTCACTCCGGGCACTTGCCTGGTGCCCAGGAGCTAGTTCAGCCTGAGACATTTTGAAAGAAGAGCGTATAGAGACCTGAGCCAAAAAACCTGAGTTCTAGTTCTGATATCGCCACAAACTCATGAGGAACCTTGGACAAGTTCTCCCCCTTCTCAAGACTTCAGAGTGCCCTGTAAAATGGGCAGTCGCATGACAAAAGCCCGGAGTTACTCATTCGTTCAACAGATAGCCGTTGAACACCCATAGGCACTGTTTGAGGGTCTGGGCAAGACTTGTGCTCTAGGAAAGCTTACATCGTAGGAGGCGTGATCCAGACAATAAGCAAGAAAACAAGTAACATAAAAGGATACATAATATAGTAGCAAGTGCTAGGATGACAATAAAACAAGATCGTGGGAAAGTGCTGGGGGTTCAGATTGGGTGGTTAGGACAAGCTCTCTGAGGAGGGGCTTTGAGCTAAGACACACAAGATGATATTTGAAACATGCCATGATAAAAGTTTCTATATATACAGTATAACTTTTTAGTGCAAAGTTTGGAGAAAAGGCAACCACTGGCAACATTCTAGTGTATTTATATCTTTTTTCTTTTATTTTACATATAACTCTGTGCTCGGCTTTTTTTCAGTTGGCATCATCATCTCATAATTATTTTCTATCTTTGCTGTTCTAGGTGCATGCTTCATATTTCATGGATTAAATTTGCCCTTCACTTCCCAAGAACAGTGTGAGGAACCCCTATATACCCTTCACCTATGTAAATTTTGCCACATATCCTTTACTCTAATAATACAACACAGAGTTTTTCTGAACCTTTAAGAGTTGCAGGCAGCATGACCCTTCATCCCTGAATACTTAAGCATGTATCACCGAAGAACAAGGCTATTCTCCCCTGTAAACACAGTTCAAATTATACGCTCAGGAAATTCCATATTAATACAAGCTATGGACCCATATTAAGATTTTCCCGCTTGTCCCAGTAATGTCCTTTACAACTGGTTTTGTTTGTTTTTTCATCTAGTATCTAGTATTTGATCTAAGCACCAGGTATTTTGTGTGGTTGTTCTTTTCTATATTATACACTTAAAACTTCTTAGGAAATTCTGTCTTAAAGTGAAATGATAGAATTTTGGTGCTCAGTCTTAAAATTTAGGCCATTCTAACTGCTAGTGAAAATCAGCCCAGTCTAACTAACACTAAAGACTAGTCAATGTTACCTTCCTGTCCGGTGGGGAGACTGCATAAAAGTTTCTAATTACAGAATACAGAGCAGGATTGTTTGGTGAGCCTTGGAAATGTTATTCATACAAAAGCATCTTTTAAGAGGCCTGTGCTTCAGAAAGTATTATGATGTTCTATGAACGGTAATCCAATCTGCAAATCTGTTTGCTTGTATTAATAATTTATTCCTCTTTTGATAATTTTTTAAACCGATGTCTTTTCTTTCAGAAATACTTGCGAGGTTTCTTGACTCAGAAGAACTTTGGCATTTTCTTCTCCCTTTATGCATCCCATTACTCTGTTGGATTCCTAATCCAGAGACTTTGAGAATCTTCGTCTCACTTGAGGTATGCCCTACAGCCTCCTTAAATATCATCTAGAATTATATTCTATTAATTATTTAACCATCTTCTGCAGGCTTTTCATTGTTTCTAATACTCCACTATAACAAACCTTTATCATGCCCCAACAAACATAAAAATTTAAAATAACAAATTCAAATAACATAAAAAAATAAATGTTTAATATCATCAAATATCCTGTTAGGGTTCAGCTTTTCCCAATTATCTCATGATATTTTTAGTTTGTTTAAATCAGGATATAAGTTCCATACTTTGCAATTGGTTTATATGCTTTTTAAGGCCCTTTAATCTATAGGTTTCCTGCCCATCCCACTTTTATCCCCTGTACAATATATTTGTTGAAGGAACCAGGTCATCTGTCCTATAGGTTCCACAGACTGGATTTTGCTAATTGTATCCTTGTGATGTCATTCAAGATGCTCCTCTATTCTTTGCCTTTCCTGTCATTTGGGAGCTGCAGCTGTTAATTGTAGTTAGACCCAGAGGCCTGATTAGAGTCAGATCCTATTTGTTTGGAAGCACTTCATAGGTGATAGTGTGTTCTTCAATCAGGAGACATGTAATGTCTGGACATCTCTCTTCGTGTGATATGGGTAGCCGTGCATGCTCATTACCCAGATTCATTCATTCGTTAGGGGTTGAAAATGGGGATATTCCAATCTATCAACCCTTCAATTCTTAGCTGGAATACTTCTGAAAGAGACACTTCCCCTCATCAAACATTTGGTTACCCAGAGATACATTTCATATAGGAAAGAGAGGATAAATGCTCCAATAAGCTAATTAATAAACTTAAAAAGTCGCAGAGGCTCTGCCCTGGCACAGCCTTTGCCATGAAGTGACATTGTCAGTGCGCCACACCTGGGACTCATTGGAACAAATGGACAGAGCCCTTTTCTAGAACCCTAGCGAACGACAACTGTTCCCACCAGCACCAGGCCTTAGTCCTTTGGCTGGACCATGGCTGAGGCTATGGTATTCGCGTTTCCAAGCCTCCTTTAGAGCTAGATGTTGCCTTATGAGTAAGATACAACCAACTGACTTTGAGAAGCAGTGATGCATACAACAATTTCCAAGACACAGGTTTTTTGTTTTTTCTTTTCTAAACCAGGTTCTATCCATGCAACTCTATCGTAATGTCGTCCCATGAGCATCACTGCAACACGTACATGCATGGAAGAAATCTGACAATAATCTCGATTCAAAGCTCACACTTAAAAATATGGAACGCTTCACGAATTTGCATGTCGGAAGCAGTGATGTGTACAGCTTCCAAGACACGGGTTTTGAATGAAATGACTTGTCCTCCACTTCCTCTCTCTTTATCCTTCTTCCAGACAGGAACACGGATAAGCTTCTGGTCAACCACTTCAATCCTGCAGATGAAAGGGACATCCTAGAGAATGGTGAAACCAGACCTCATAAAGAACCTGGGTTCTTCGACACTCTCGCAGAGCAAAGCTATCTACCTATCTCAACCTGTTTGCTTACCTCTGGGACTATTACCTGAAAAAGAAATACATTTCCATTTTTTTAAGCCCCTTTGTTTTTGGATCTTTTTTGTTGTTGTTGTTACAGCAGTTGCACCTATACTCTTACACCCAAAACAGAGCTTTAATTGCCCACTCGACTGAAAGGGTATTCCTAAGCTTCCTGGGGGTTGCTGCACCCCTGACCTCCAGCTGTGTAGGCTTAGCATTCATGGGGAAATATTACGAAATTGTTATAAAATTAACAATTAATTATTTAACATTTGGACACTGAATCTATATTTATTTAGGTTTTGCTCTTTTAAATTTTTCTAGGACTTATTTTTATCAGGCCCTGGATACTCTTCCTAGACTGCCCAGTGGATAAAATAGTCCACAGGCCACGTGTGCAGGAGGAAGGGGTCTGCTGCAGGCCTGCCTGCCAGGGCGGGGCTTGCTCTGGGGAGTAGGCTTGCTAGCAGCTTACCATGGAAAGCTGAGGAGAGGGGAGTAGTCAGCCTGAATGTCCCCAGGACCTGGAGAAGAATAGCATTAATAAAGTTAGTAAGGACAAACACAGAAGAAAGCTCAGAGCAGGCATGGGTAAGGTTTTGGGTACTCGTCCCACTCTGGGAAGGGATGGGGATCAGAAAGACTTCCAGTTTTCATCTAAAGCATTAAAAATGATGATCGTCTGGGGCGCCTGCATGGCTCAGTTGGTTAAGTGTCTGCCTTCAGCTCTAGTCATGATCGCAGGGTCCTGGGATTGAGCAGGGAGTCTGCTTCTCCCTCTCCCTCTGCCCCTCCCCCCCACTTGTGTGTGTTCTCTCTCTCTCAAATAAATAAAATCTGAAAGAGTGGCGATCACCCTTCTCTGAAACACAAACTTCTCTGACACCGCATCCCCCTGGCTTTCTTCCCG
The DNA here is from genome assembly GCF_017311325.1 of Ursus maritimus. Taxonomy (NCBI): domain Eukaryota; kingdom Metazoa; phylum Chordata; class Mammalia; order Carnivora; family Ursidae; genus Ursus; species Ursus maritimus. The sequence continues at coordinate 4,521,643 of NW_024424008.1, forward strand.
AGTCCCTGGCTTCCGAGATAGAGACTATGTAAGGAAGAAGATGTTAAGGGGGCCGGGGATTGGCTTGTATGTCAGGTGACATCGAGACACCAAAGTGGAGTTGCCCAATAGGCCACAGGACTCAGGAGCTCCGGGAGTGGGCCCCTGACAGGATGAGATTCTCCGAGATTTCTGCATCAGTTAGGGTGCTTAGTTGCAATGAAAAGAAAACAATTCTGGTTAATTCAAGCAGAAACTGATTCTATAAAATATTTGATGAGAGAGTTCACAGACTGTTGGAAAGACTACAGAATTAGGAGCTAATGGGTCTGCTGTAGAAACCAGCACTGCCATCAAGCACCAGGGGCTTCAGCTCGTTCTGCTGCTCCTGCTGCCATGGAAACCTCGCCTCACTGCAACCAATACCGTCACCAGAGAAGTCTCTGTGGTCCCTGCCTTTTTTCTTTTTTTTTTTAATGACTACCATTAGATCTGTATCCTAGCTACAAGGTATGCTGATAAATCAAGATTTTCATATATTTAGCTACTGTAGTGAAGAGTGAGCTCTGCCTCCCGAGGCTCCTGCAGTGGGGAATTCTGCCCAAATAGGAGGATCAGGTTCAAATAGACAAGGCAAGAAACAACAATTGTTGGAGAGGATGTGGAGAAAGGGGATCCCTCCTACATTGTTGGTGGGAATGCAAGTTGGTACAGCCACTCTGGAAAACCGTGTGGAGGTCCCTTAAAAAGTTAAAAATTGAGCTACCCTATGATCCAGCCATTGCACTACTGGGTGTTTACCCCAAAGATACAGACGTAGTGAAGAGAAGGGCCATATGCACCCCAATGTTCATAGCAGCAATGTCCACAATAGCTAAATCGTGGAAGGAGCCGAGATGCCCTGCAACAGATGACTGGATTAAGAAGTTGTGGTCCATATATACAATGGAATATTACTCAGCAATCAGAAAGAATGAGTTCTCAACATTTGCTACAACATGGACGGCACTGGAGGAGATAATGCTTAGTGAAATAAGTCAAGCAGAGAAAGACAACTATCATATGATTTCTCTCATCTATGGAACATAGGAACTAGAATGATCAGTAGGGGAAGAAAGGGATAAAGAAAGGGGGGGTGGTCAGAAGGAGGAATGAAACATGAGAGACTATGGACTATGAGAAACAAACTGAGGGCTACAGAGGGGAGGGGGGTGGGGGCATGGGATAGACCGGTGATGGGTAGTAAGGAGGGCACATATTGCATGGTGCACTGGGTGTTATACACAACTAATGAATCATCGAGCCTTGCATCGAAAACCGGGGATGTACTGTATGGTGACTAACATAATATAATAAAAAATCATTATTAAAAAAAAAAAAAAGGAATGATTGATATTCAAAACAACGTCCTTCTCCCCCAAATGGCTAGAAACCACGGGTGTGCAGCAGGCAGAGGGGAGAACTAAGGCTAGGTGACTGGGGAATGGCACTATATAAAGATTCTTGAGGGGTACAGTGCCTGGAAGTGGTGGGCACTCATAAGATGGTTTTCCCCTGACTCTGCCTCAGACCCATTGCCTGAATTTTGAGGAACGGGCTGTGTTTATGCGACAAGAAGCAGCGAGTTGCCTCTTCCTTAGACTGAAGGCTTCCCAGTCTATTCTTCCCCACCCTGTGTTCTTCATGACTTTGGAGTCCAGGGGCAAGACGACCGTGACGTAGGTTCAACCATCATTACTGAAGAAACACTCCATGACACAATTATTGGTAAAGAAAAGTGCTATTTTTTAATTTGTTCTTGAATGTGTAGGTCCTTTTAAGATCAGTGACACTTCCCTTTACAATAGACCTCCCTCCTGTCCCCAACCACTTTGGATCCAATGGCTGCTTCTGAAAAAGGCCTAAGAGGAACTCACCCTAGCTATCCAAGGAAGAGGTGCAGCTTGAGGAATGGGCATATGGCTCAAGAAGCAGCTCAGTCTGGCCTGTGAGTCCCTTTGTCCTGCCTTGGCCAAGACTCCCCAGCTATGTCCTACCCCCAACATTCCCCTGCTCGCTGTGTGGCCTGAGCTTTAGAGTTAGAATCACCATCACCATCTTTCCAGGAGGACAGCCTCTGTTTTCAACCCCCTCCCCCAACCAACTTCATAGATGGGGAAACCATACCCAAGGTCACATAGCTCATAACTGGCAGAGCCAAAATTTAGGTGTTCAGCATCTCAAATCAGATAACTTTCTACTATATCACCCCACCTCCAAGAAAACACCTGACATCTGCCTCCAGCGCTAGGAACAGCTGGAGCAAGCACGGGGTGATACCAGTACAGATGGGACAGACCTGGCCCAAAAAGGCCCAGCTGACCTCAGCTAAGCCCTGAGCAAGTGATGAACCCCAGCACTTCTCCACTCTCCCTCCACCAGAAGGTCATCAGTGGCAGACAGCCACCCCTGCCAGGACCCCTGTCCCGACCAGGAGCACGATGAAGCGTGCATGGAAACGTGTTTGACCATGACCCCAAGCGCCTCACCAACGGTGCCCAGCTCTAACCGGTACGGGGATCATGGCGATGGTCTGCCCACCTGCCTGGGAATCCCATTTACCAAACCGCTTCTTGGTACGACTCAATCCACATTCTTAGGCTGATTTGGATGGGGCCTCTTGGCAAACATCGCTAAAATCTGTCTCCGTGTGGCACTGGGAAGGACAGAGGGAAAGGCTCGCAGATGCCGTCCTCCCAGGAGAGCTCATAATCATGGCTGGCATGGGGAGAACTGAGTCCAGGGAGAGAAACGGACCCAAGGAAAACAGGCAGACACAGAGGGAGGGGAGCAGGAGCGGCCGTGCTTCCTCCTGACTGCCGAGTTCCTGAAGAGGGAAGACCTCACGGAGCTACAGATGTGTTCCCTTGTCAAGACTTCAAGAAAGGCTCGGCCTGTATGGCCAAGAGGTAAGAGACTAACCCAGACACCTGCTGTGTCAGAAAAACCATGTGAAGGGGCTGTCTCAAAGAGTGAGCGGTGGATGGTGTAAAATGCTGTGGAGACTTCTAGACAGTTGAGGACTGAAAGGTATTCTTTCGATTTGGCAACTGGGTGGTCACTGGTGACTCTTATGGAAAGCTGTGGAGGGTTGAAGAGTGAGAAGAATTAATGGAAAAAAGTCCTTTCTAAAAGAAACTTGGCTAATAAGGACAATGGGTCAGGGGCAAATGACTCTAAGAAGCTTTGCTTTAGTCTGGGGGAGACCTCTGCTTGTTTGTAGGCTTTGTGGAGCCAGCGATGGAGAGGGAAGTTGAGGCCCTAGGAAGTGAGCACGGTGGGATAAGGGACAGAGCAAAGCCTTGGAGGCCATAGAGCAGGATTCAAGAAACAGAGCTCCAAACGGGAGCAGAAGGGAAGGATCTGAGGAGGGGTGTAGACACAGACAGATGGGAGGGAGAGAGGAGCAAGTGGGCAAGGAGGTTCCCACTTCAGGGACTCTGTTCTGTGCAGTAGGCAATGGGGTCAGTCATTTGCTGAGAGCAAAGATGAGGGGCATGGACAGAGAGCAGCGTAATTACAAGTCAAAGATACACCCATCAATGCTGACAGCCCAACTGAGGGGGTCAACTATGAAGCTGTCATGCTTAGCGACCCAGGAGGAGGGAGCAGAAAATAAGCTAATGCCAAAAATGGAGAATGGTTGACAGTTTCAGGGGAAGTTTTGAGTTGGAGGGGATAAGAAAGTTCAGGATCCTGACAAAAATGTCCGTGTATGATGGGCCATGGGTTCAGGCTAGGGAGAGGAAGCAGCGCAGGAGAAGGCTGAGACAAAGAGAGAGGAGGTCAGGGAACTGGGCTAAAGGAGCCGGCAATTTCTAAACAGCAGGGAGGGAGTGGGAGAAGCAGCAGCATGGGGGATGGTGATTCCCAAAGGAGTAAAGTCTCAGTTCAGGAGTTCAGAAGAGAAGACTACAGGTGACATGACATCATGGAGGGAGAGAGAGAGAGCAGAGCAGAGCCTGGGAACAAATAAGGACAGGTGTGGGTCTCAGGAGCAAGGCAAAGACCTGTCGCCACAGGAGCGAACCCACCGAGTCTTAGAGCCACTGTGGGAGGGGTACCTGCAGAGGGGGGTAGTTGGCAACTGCTAGAAGTCAGGTAGGGCCAGCCTGCCCGTGTTCTGGAAGAGTACTCCACAATTCATCCTGCACCACTTTTTTGCACTAAAATCCCCTTTGCATCCACTGAAGCCATTCCACTCTCCTATTTCTCAGCACAACCAAGGAGCCCCATTTCTCCTCTAGGACTGCGTTCTATACTGTGAGGACCCAGAACTCACACTATTTCCATTTCATGTCTTAGTCAAGGGCCAAAGGTCCTGATTGACTTCAAAAGGGACCATTATGGGATCAGCTCAGACGTTAGCAAAGAGCCACTGAAGTCAGTCACTCGGCTAGCAGCTTTTTCTTTTAATTTCTAAAAAGTCATGTTCTGTTTTCTGCATGCAAAAACAAAACAAAACCATGACGCAAAACGCTGGTGCTAAGTCCATAGGAAAAACCCGGGAAAGGGCAGTGGTGTGGGGTAACCAGTGCAGGGGTGGTGTGGTGGGCCAGGGCCGGCACCCTTGCAGGGAAGGACACCCTACATCTGCTCAGGTGCCGAAAGTGGGCCTCTCAGCATGCAGGGTCTCCGCGATGGGAAAGGAGTATGTGACCCCCTACCGTGCTACGAAGATCTCCTGGCCCGGCACACGATACCTAAGAGAAGGGAAGCCAAGCATTTAGCCAGGCATTTCTGCTTCGAATCTGTGGCCTCCAGTTGGTCCTGTGGAAGGATCTCAATCAGGTTTGAGCCTGTCGCAGCCCTCACCTGGCTGTCCGACACATAGCACCATGTTGCTCACTCAGGGAAGGTGGGAGTGGGGGCCACAACAAAGGAAGACGACCAACAGCATGAGTTAGTGAGGTAATTACAGAGGGAACCTTGCCAAGTCAACTAAACAGGGAAAAAGATTCAAAAATTGAAAGGAAAGTGGCCAAAGCCCAATCCAGAGAGTGATGTGTGCCCCAAAGGGCAGAGGGCTAGGTCTAAAGATTGCCTGGCTACTGGAGCCTAAAGACTTAGCTACCCCAAGCTAGGAAACAGGACTGTGGAAGCCCGTCTGTGCAGGAGGACCTGGCAAGGGCTGGTGAAAGAATGGCAGGCCAAGGATGTGGTTGGCTCTGAAGCGAAGACGGCCTCTCAGCCTGGGTGGCGAAGGAAATGAGCAGTACCACCAACTGACAAGGAGAGAAGAAACGTTTTTCTCTGAGCAGAATGTTCCCATGGACAAAGGCCCTACACACAAGAAATTCCTTAAACTTCACCTCTTAGCAAAAATAAAGCCATGACCTAAAACTCCCTTGAAATTAGCCAAGCCGTGACCAGGCCAGAGACAGCTGCGTCTGCAGGTGAGGCCACTGGACTGCCAGCTCTGCAGCTCCCCAGCATCAGCAGCGGCAGCTTCCCTCTCAAGCCTGACCCCCAGCAGCTGCCTGTACCTCCTCCTCCCAGACACCCCACAGGGACCACGAAGATCCATCTCCATCCGAGACGCAGTCTGGAACTCCTGTGCCTGGGGCTTTCAGAACCCTTCCCTCTGCATCCTTGGAGGGGCGACACCCTGAAGTTACTTCACGGTCACCGAAGGACTCCGGCTCCTCCCCTCCCAGTTTTCCCCTCCTCCACTCTAGACAGAACATCCCCCATGAGCAGTTAGACCGGGCTCCTGGCTCACCCTCTGGCCTTCTCCAGCTTCTAGCTGAAAAGGGTTTGCCACTAGAGCCTTGGCTTTTTCTGGGCTGCAGGCAGCCTGGGGGCAGGCGAGTCAGAGCAGGGGGCCAAGCCCAGCAGGGTGAGCTGGTTCCGGGTCAGCCTCCTTGGCCAGCCCCTGCCTCTCAGGTTTCCCAGGCAGAACTCCGGGTCCGGACCTCTGAGTGGAGACACTGAAGAGACGGCCACTGACAATCACTCCTAGGAAGGCAGGTTCTGACACCGAAGAAGAGCTATGAACGCCAAGTCAGTGGCCCAGAGGATGGGCTCTGCAGTTGACATCTCCTCACACCTGCCAGTGAGATCTGAGCCTGAAGCTGTCAGCAGTCCCTGCACAGCCACTGGCCCCGCTGAGAAGGCCATACCACCTAGAGCACAGCGGCCACCTAAGTCAACAGCGGGAGAGGTGGCGTGAGAAACAAATACCCTGAAAACCGTCAGAACCCAAATAGGCACCAGTTGAGACCTCTGGCCCCTAGAAGCCTCCATTACCCTGCGCAGGGCAGCGTCCTGTCCCAGCAGGCCAAGCAAAGGCAAACAGTGACAGTCTTTGGCTGTGCTGGGCCAGGGATCCCAGGCCTGCTGTATGTCAGAACCGCTCTCCCTTCTTCTCCCCTCGGGGCCCAGGAACACTTCGGATATAGACATTGCTCCCAAGCCCTGCACACTGAAAGGTGAGAAAAGTCTGCTTTCCTCAGCAGAGAGAGGTCACCAAGGAAGTTAGGTCCCCCGAGCCTGACTTGGTGTGGTCTCGTCAAGTGGACCCTACACATCTGATTTTTCTAGTAATCGGGAACACCTCCCTCTTTGCTGTTTATTACTGAAATCTTCTCCGTAGTGGATGCACTATGGCTCCCAAATGAATGCTGTAAGATGCAAACGGCAAAGAAGAGCACTACACAGCTCGACAAGACTCGTCTCACGTCCACGATCTGAAGACAATGAGCTGAAAGGTGGGGAGGAGTGGTCGACAGGATGGGGCGTCCGCTGCCGGGCTGCTCACCCTGCTGCCGGCTCTCACACCTGGGAGACGCTGCTGGCCAGGCGGAAGGACATTCGTTTTGCTCTTTCGTTCTCCTGAAAGGGAAAACAAATGTGCGGCATTAACATGGCCCGGTGTAGCCCCTGTTCACGTGAAGAGTCCCCGTGTCCAGACTGGGACTCCCCAGAGCCCAGGTGTTTTACTCTAGCGCAGGAATGCAACGGCAAGACTCACTGCAGCCACTAAACACTACGTGCGCCCAGTGCGGTACACAAGCGGGGGTGGCTGGTCGGGCCCCGGCACCCGCAGACAGGCACTGAAGTGACGTCTCGAGTCTGCCTAGGTGGGACCAGAGGCAAGGTCAGGGAGCTCTCCTTGCTGCGAGTGACATCTCTCCTTCCCTCTCTACACCAAGGAGCTGGAAATATCCCTTGCTTTCTCCCAAACCCAAGCTCAGATAGGACACTGCGACCTGGTGTTTCTCTGCTCCTGGGGATCACAGTGTAGAAGAACCAGCACTGGGCTGCGAGTCGGGAACCCTGGCTTCTCACCCTGATTCCGCGGCTAATTCGCTGGGTGCCCTGGGCAGGTACATCCACCTCTCTGAGTTTCAAGCCTCGGTGGTAATTAGGCTTAATGAGCCCCACACGGCCCTGCCTTCTTCCTAGCCTAAGGCGCTGGCTGCAAGGGTTCATTGTCACCACTCTCGCGCCTCCCGAGCAGTCTGGCTTTAGGTTGCCCTGTACATGCTGCTTGGGTGCCCCTGCCTGGCCAACCACCCCCCACACCTGCCCGCCAGCTGGCAGCAACTCTTTACCATATGTCGCCGCCGCCTCTTGGGTTGGATGCCCTCCTGCACATACGGGGGCCATGGGAAGCCCTGGGGAGTGGAATACCCACTCTCGCTAGACACTTCTTCGGAGTCTGAGTCCTCCTGCCTCGGCTGGGCAAACCGTTTCTCCGGGTAGATCTCCTTCAACCAGCCCTCAAAGAATACTTCCAGGCAGCGGCCGGCCTCCGCCACTTCTGAGTCAGGCTGAAGGGGAAGGAGAGCAGTGATGGTCCAGCCCGTTTCCACCAGCCCATCTCTTCCCAGCCCCTCAAGAGCTCTTCAGAGAGCACAAAGCCTGGTTGGGTTTCCTGGAGGTCTAGAATGTGACATTTTCTCCTGAAGACTCAAGATAACCAATTTAGTATCATCTCTCAAAGCAGAAGTGGCCCTGACAGTTACCCACAGATGGCCAACCACTAGCACTCCCCCTTCGTCCTCCTGAGTCCATGCTGAGGCCCAAGTGTGGGAGAGAACTTAGAGAGAGCGGGGGGGGGGGGGGGGGGGCAGAGAGTCTGTTCCCAGGTCCTCATGGCAACTCAGGACCAAACCTGATATCCCCATCCAGCCATGAATCTTGGGGTCACTGGGAAATAGGGGAGAGGAAAAACAGGCAAGACATACATAATTGAACTTCGCACAGTTCCAGAACATGAGGCGGACGTCTGACACCACCTCCTCGGGGGTGGTGTAGTGAGCTGGGTCCTTCTTTTGCAGCTTCCTCCGGATGATCGACAGGTCCATGGGCCTCTTGATAATCTGGTAGTAATGCCGGGCCTTTGGGAGGAGAGAAGGGGAAGCCAAGCAGGAAGAGAAAAGCAGAGGTACAGATAAGAAGGAGGGAAAGATGGAGAACGATGTGGAACAGAAGTGAAAGAACACGAGAAAGAGAACGGCAGCAAGAAGGAAAGTGGAGAAAGAAGACAGAGAGAAGGGGTAAAGGAGGCCTGGCTCGCTGTCCATCAGGTGCGGTGCAGCGGCTGCAGGGCTGGGGGGCTGTGGTGGCCGCGGCTGGGTCTGCTAGCCTGGGCACGAGGGAACCCAACATCCAGTGGCCATGCTCTGAGCCCGCCCGGGGTACCCCTGGGACCCGCCCCGGGCCCAGGACCTCGGGAGCCGGGGGAAACAGGCGGCCTTCCTTACCAGCGGGCTCACGGGCTCGTGGAAGGGCAGGCTGAGGCTGTTGCAGCACAAGGACAGGACCAGCTTTTCGCACTTCTGCAGAAACCGGAAGGGCAGCAGGTCACTTGGCCCCGGCCCCACCTCAGGAGGGACTGAAGACAGTGACCCTGGTAACTCCAGCAGGGTCAGCTCTGTCCCATGGGGCACGGACCACCACGCGAAGGCAGAGCCCAGGCTCCCAGACCAGAGGAACATAGCCGGCAGGAGGGCATTCGCCGCAAACCCCCATGGGCCGGGCTGTTAGGCACTGCCTGAAAGGGAGGTACCTGGAAAGGCCTCCCATCCCCTCAGAAAGGCCTCCGCCCCTGGCACAGGGAGGCTGCCCCAGACAGGGAACCATGTTCCCAGAGACCCCTCCCTACCTTTTGGTCACAGATGCTCAGGCCGGGAGTGGCCCGCATCCCAGGCTGGTAATAGCGGGCATTCTCACAGTCGTACTCCATCTCGGGCTGGGTCAGGCTGCGGCACAAGGTACACACCCAATCTCCCCTGCAGAGGCAGGTGAGGCCCAGTGAGGCCTCAGCACGTGACCCAGAGCCACCTCCCCTGGCCCTCTGCTCCAAGATCCCCGGGGTGGGTGGGGGGTGGGGGGAGGCACAATGGCTTGGGAGACTTAGTCCCTAGCCCTGCCCTGTAAGGAATGGCTTCCTAACCACCAGCTTGAAAGCAATTCAGTAACTCGGGATGGAGTGAATCCAGAAAAACACAGGACTCAGCTGGGGGTTGCGATAGGAGTATGGGGACAAATCCGTGTGTGTAGGAGGAAGCTGGGAACAGAGGAAGAAAGGAAGCCCCACAAATCTAAACACCCGCCTGTCCGTGCGCACAAGGCACACGGCAGTAGGGCCGCTGACTCACAGACCTGCAGTTCACACAGGCCCACACGGGGGAGGAAGCCAGCCCGGGGAGCTGTGTGGCCTAGAAGAGGCCTCCCAGAAAAGCACGCTGCTGGGACCCGCATGGCTCACCCCGGGAAGCCGAGCAGGGCTGGCAGGTGGCAGGAGAGGTGGAACACTTTGGGGCAGCGGTCACAGCACAGCAACTCCCCCCCGTTGAGGCACACAGCGCAGAAGTCCTCGTTCTCTATTGGTACTGGGGGCCCCTTCTTGGCTCCAGGGGTCCGAGGAATGAGTCTCTGTTCCTCAGGAGAGGCACCCGCCCCCTCCGGTGGCTGCTGCCCAGCCAGAGAAGTGACAGTGACCTTTCTTCCCCCCAGACTCGGGGCCTGGATGGCGTCGGGCAGGTTGTTCTGGCTGACCTTGGAGAAGAAGGGAGTCGGCAGTCAGAGCACAGCACCAACAAGTTGTGGAGGGAGGGAGAGGACTGACTGACCAGCCCTGGGCACCAACTTATTCCCGGCGTCCAGGCCAGCCGAGCCCCGGGGATGCTGGGACAGACCCCTCACAGCCGGAGGTAAGTCCGGCCAGGCTGCAGCCCCACTCAGACCGGACTCCGGACAGGGCCAGCGCCAGAGGCAGAATTCTGACAGCAGCAGAGAGAAGAGAGGCTCCCGGGGGGGGGCCAAGCTCCAGGACCAGAGGGAGCAGAGTGGTACCTTAATGGACATGCTGGAGGACTCGGTGCCACACTCGATGATAAGCAGGAAGCTCCCGTCCTGCTCGTCCTTCTGGGGCTTCAGCTTGAACACCGGCATCTCTCCCGAAGAGGCAGCGCAGATCTTGAGCCGCTCCAGCCGCACATAGGGAATCTTAGGCTCGCTGTTGAAGGGCCTGAGGCAGGAGAGACACCGCTGGGTCTCGGGAGGAGCCTTCTCCGACCCCAGCCACTGCGTCAGCTCTTCCACAATCCCACCTTCTGCAGCTCCAGACTGCAGTCCCACCCCTGCAGGCCCCTGCCTCACCTTCCTGCCCCGGGGTGGAGGGGGGGGAGCCCTTTGTTCAAAGAAAGGGGAATTCCTAAAGTGGGAGGACCTCACACAGAGTACATGCCCCCTGCTGCAGGAGCCAGGATACCCTCCCACGGGGTCCCAGACTCCCAACCCCGCAGATCCTATAGAGGGTCTGGGAGTTGAAGAAGATGGTTGCAGGAAAACTTCTGCTTCTAGTTAAGTCATTGAGGATGCTGACTTCCTGTGCCGGCCTCCCAGGATATGAATTGGAGGGTGAGAGAGGGAGGTTGGGTCAGGAGCCTGTTACCTGATACTCTGGTTCTCTTTTGCACCCAGCTCCAGGGCTCCTTGTTCAAAATTCTCATACTCTAAGGCAAAAGACAAATACCTGTGACATACATTTATGACAACATGCCCTATAAGCCATACCTTCCACTCATATGTGCTACTCATACCTTTGGCCCACACCGCAATCCTACCATGGCTCTCCTTCCTGAGAGGGGAAGAAGGCCACCTTCTTTTAAAAAGACAAACAAGGGCAGGTACCTGGGTGGCTCAGTCAGTTAAGCATCCAACTCTTGGATTTAGCTCAGGTCATGATCTCAAAGTCCTGGGATCAAGCCCCATGTCAGGCTCCATGCTCAGCAGGGAGTCTGCTTGGGATTCTCTATTTCCCTCTCCCTCTGCCCTTCCCCCTGCACATGCTCACTCTCTCTCTCAAATAAATAAATAAAATCTTTAAAAAGAGAAACAGAGGGGTGCCTGGGTGGCTCAGATGGTTAAGCGTCTGGCTTTGGCTCAGGTCATCATCTCTGGGTCCTGGGATCAAGTCCCATGTCAGGCTCCCTGCTCAGTGGGGAGTCTGCTTTCCCCCTCCCCGTAACCTGCACCCCCCCCCCGGCTTACTCTCTCTCTCCCTCTCTCAAATGAATAAATAAAATCTTTAAAAATCAATAAACAAACAAATAAATAAAAAGAAACAGATATGGGGCACCTGGCTGGCTTAGTCGGAAAAGCACGTGACTCTTGATCTCGGCGTTGTGAGTTAGAGCCCCATGTTGGAGGTAGAGATTACTTAAATAAATAAAACTTAAAAAAATTTTTAAAGTCAAAAATAAATTAAAAAAAAACAGATAAAACTCAGAGGCTATCTAGGGGTGAGTGTTGGATCTGGTGCTAAGGGGCCAGCTTCTCACCTTACGAATGAATTCAGAAATCTCTTGTTCTCCACATACTGGTGTCACATGCTCTCAGGAGTCATTCTGTCCAGCCTTTGTCTTTTCAGCCAAGTGCTAGGATTTTAGTACTACCCGAGAGTCTAGTTCATAGTCCACAGGCAAAAGGCTCCCTGCAGCCCTACCCTGAGTAGTGCAATAGAGCCTGTGTAGACGGGCAGGTGGTGGTGTGGGGAGGGAGTAGAAAACTAGCATTTACAGAGCACCCACGCAGTGCCAGGCACTGTCCTAGGCATTTTCCATAGGCAAGCAGGGTCCAAAAAATTTAACTGCTTAAAATCCAGGGTCCCATTATTATGCAGTTAATAAGAACCAATCATTGTTCAGTTGGTCTTTCAGTCAGTATGAAAAAACAAGGAGAAAAATTATTTCATTTTCATTTATTAAATGTATAGGAAATAGAGCGATCATTACAGACTAAACATATATCTTACACTAAACAGAAAAAGTCCCAAATGCTCACTCTGCAATTGCTTTCAAACTTCCCAACCAGCCCTTGCCTATGACAGAAGAGAGGAAGCCCCGTTTGAGAAGGTGTGTAGGTAACTGAGAAGAGATCAGAGGGTATCTCCACTGTTCAAATTCCCTTTACTCTGGGGCACGACACAAACCCAAAGGCCTGCTGCGTGTGAGGCAAAGCAAGGCCAATTCTTGTGACTACACAGAAAGTCATCAAATGACCTCACTGTAGTCATTTGCCCCCTGGTCTATGACGTAGCTATGATTAGCCCCATTTACAGAGAAAGAAACCAGCTCAGAAAGGCCAAACATAAAAAGACAGAACCGGTTTTCTAAGTTCGATATACGACTCCAAAGTCAGGTATGTTCTTTTCCCTAAAATATTTTGCCAAGACTGGCCCTGCTGGGATATGTTCTTCCTGTTCCTCCCACCTCTGACCCAGACCTCCAGAACTTTTTGCAGGGAAATGTTACAGGAGGCTAAGTCCCAGCCCTGCCTGTATCAGCCCTGGCCACAGTGAGGGAAACAGAACAGGTCCCAGTAAGTCAGTTCTGGAGGGAAGAAGTGATCTGAGCCTGAGAGAGAAACGCTGCTCCCTCCGGCCTCGTGCCTGTCTCCTCTCCCGCATCTCACCCCAAGTGCTGAGCTCATGTCTATGGCCAGCACGAGTGACAGGCTGCTTGCCGACCTGCACCTCACCTTTTGGGTTCCGGTACTGCTGCAGAGCCATGGATGTGTTGATCGCTGGGACCAGTGGAGGTTTCTTCACAGAGAGGTTAATTGGCTCCTCCAGTTCTGAAGGCATAGCCAGATCCTTGGAAACCTCCAGACCCGGGGTTGTGGGGTCTTGTCCCAGGGAGTCAGTGAAGCGGGTAGAATCCTCACTTTCCATCTTTTAAAAGCGGAAGTCCAACAAGAATCAAAGAAATCAGGCATTTTTGCTGTTAGTAGTCATAGAGCTATTAAGCTGAGGCCAGGATAAGCCCTTCAGGGGCCACCCTGCTGCCCAGTGATGAGCAGAGGAAGTTGAATGTCATTTCCCCAGGACTTACCTTACACAGGGCTTTCCTGAGAGAGGGGTCAGAGCCATCTGCAGGGCACAGGCTCCCTGCAGCTCGGCCAGAGCCAGGACTGCAGCTGGATCCAGTCTCCGGCTGCATGTCAGAAGCTGGAAGCATGCTCTGCAGAGGACAAGTTGCCAGACTTGGCATAGTCTGGATGGGACCAGACATCGGGGTGGGCCTGGCCTGTGAGTGATCACTTGCTAGGCTTGTGATGGTCTGGGAGGAATCACTCATCAGACTGGGCATGGACTGGGGCACGCTGCGCACAAGGCTGGGTATGGTCTGCAGATGACTGACTGTCAGGCTGGGCATAGCCTGGTTTTGACCACTCATCAGGCTGGACACAGTTGTGGGCGTGCCGCTCAGCAGGCTTGGGACCATGTGGGAAGGGGCAGCAGTCAGGCTGCTCACGCTCTGGACTTGTGGCTCTAGGGTCCTTGCCAGACTGGTAGATGACAGCTCCATCTCCAGCGTGTTGGAAAACCCCATGATGCTCACCGAAGTGGAGTGCTGCAGGAGCGAAGACAGGGCAGACTCAGGCCATTGGCAGGGGTGGGGGGAGGGGAGGAGAGATGCAGCCCTCGAGAGCTCCCATGCTCAGATTTCACTCTGGCCTCAGAGTCTAGTAGCTGCAGGGAAGTCAGACAGCACATGAGCCCTATTCCCATTCCCCTACACCAAGGAGGCTGCTAGGCTCTGACAGAGAGGCGGGCACAGACTGAGGACGCTGGTGTGCGTGCGTGTTTGTGAGAAGGACAGAGACAAAACAGTGTGGGAGAGTGACAGAGATCGCCTACCACCTGCCCTGAGGGTGGCGCGTGCACACACACACACACACACACACGGAACCACCACCAGCCCACACCCCTCACCCCCCATCCAGTACCTAGGCAAAGGATCAGACTGTGGGATCAGCCCTCCAACTTCACATTCCCCTCTGACTAAACCACTAGTGCCTTCTCATCCCTTCTGGGTTTCCTGTGGGCTAATTTCTGCTACATAAAAATGGAAGGAAGTCCAGAAGGCTCAAACTCTGGTCTGCCTCAGACCTTCTCTGAGATAATGCCAAGGCCTGGGGGGACCCAATCAGTCCTGGGGAACCTGAGCCAACTCCAGGCCCTTTTCACAGGCTTGTTCAGATCAACTCCAGAACCACTAGCATTAAGGGAAGGCTTGACCAAGAGATGTGAAAGTCTTCCCTAGCCCCACTCTACCTGCCAAAGACCTTCTAAACCAAAGGTAAAGAACATCAGAGCAGCTAGGTCTTAATATGTCCCAGTCTGGACAGTCATTGGATTAGGCCGTAACTTCCCAACCCCAAGAATTGTTTTCTCCTGTCTAACTGCTTGATGGTGTAGGGAGAAGAGACCTAAAGGTTCACAAAGAGAAGTTAAAGACATACAGATTTCTGCACTGGTTGCATTCCATTTCTCAGATTGGAGAACCACATTTGATGGAGGGAGGACAGTGAGAGACTGGTTCTAAATGTAACCTTTAGGAATTTAGAAGTTTGATATCCCTGCCTTTTTTTTTTTTTTTTTAAGACTAAAGATAGAACAATTTGACGTCTTTTGAAAGTCAAAGGGGAAACAAAGAGTAAACATCTCTAAGCTTCCCAAATCAGTGTCTTCAGCCTTTCCCCATGAGTAAGATATTCAAATTTCCACAGGAAAGTAAATACTTCAAATATCATCTCAAATTTCACTATAAAATTAGCAAAGCCATTTAACAGTGAAGAAAAGGCTGTCCTCACCTCAGTGAACGTCACCCAGTTCTTCAAGTCAGATTCTAGAAGGGAAGCATCAGTGAGGCATCCCTCCTCCCTCGCCCAAGCTAATTCCAAACCTCATCAATTCTACCCCTTACACAATTCACACATCTTCCCACTAATTCTTCTCTCTATTGCTGGTGCCCTAGCCTGGGTTACACTCCTGTATTTTCCCAGATGACAGCAGTAGCCTCCTCAGTGGAGAAATATTTTCAAAACACAAATCTGAGTATTACTCAGCCATCAGAAAGGATGATTACACGACATCTGCATTGACATGGATGGAATTGGAGGAGATTATGCCAAGTGAAATAAGTCAAGCAGGGGCGCCTGGGTGGCACAGCGGTTAAGTGCCTGCCTTCGGCTCAGGGCGTGATCCCGGCGTCACGGGATCGAGCCCCACATCAGGCTCTTCTGCTATGAGCCTGCTTCTTCCTCTCCCACTCCCCCTGCTTGTGTTCCCTCTCTCGCTGGCTGTCTCTATCTCTGTCGAATAAATAAATAAAATCTTTAAAAAAAAAAAAAAGAAAGAAGTCAAGCAGAGAAAGACAATTATCATATGGTTTCACTTATTTGTGGAACATAAGGAAAAGCAGGGGGATCATTAGGAGAAGGAAGGCAAAAATGAAGGGGGGGATCACAGAGCGGGGAGACAAACCATGAGAGACTGTGGACTCTGGGAAACAAACTGAGGGTTTTAGAGGGGAGAGGGGTGGGGGGATGGGCTAGCCCGGTAATGGGTATCAAGGAGGGCACGTATCGCGTGGAGCACTGGGTGTTATACGCAAACAATGAATCATGGAACACTGCATCAAAAGCTAATGATGTACTGTATGGTGACTAACATATCATAATTAAAAAAAACAAAACCCACAAATGTGACCACATCATTCCTTTGCATGAAGCCCCGCAGTGCATTCCACATTCTTAGGACAACTGTGAAAATGACTGCCCATCCCCTGTCCTACTCAGCAGCCACAGTTCACACAACAATCCTCCCATTCTCTGAGCTCCAGCCACTCAGACATTTTTTTCAATCCCTGAAACATGCCAAGCTCTCCTTTCACCTACGACCTTCATCCCCTTCAAACAGACTGCTTCCCCTCCGTGGAACATTCTCCTATCCCTGTCCCTGTACCACGTATCCTTCTAAACTCAGCTCACCTGTGATTTTTTGTATCAAAGCCTCTTTTCATTCTGTGGCCCAGACCTCATTCCTCCCTTTTACATTCTTGTAACTCCCCCGCCCCCTTTTTTCCCCTGTATTCTCAAAGTTGTGAGACCATTTGATGAATTTCTATTTTCTCCCATAAATCGTAAATTCCATTAGGGCATGGATTTTTACCTAGTTAGCTTACCCATTGTACTTCTAGACCCAGAAGCAGTGCCTGGCTGAATAAATGAATTCATGAGCTATTTAAAAATTTTTTAAAAAACAACAACGTGTGATTGTTTATCCTACAAATCTTAAACCACATAAATAGCAGCTCCATTCTATTAACAACTGGGTCTATGCATCACTCGTCTTTATATAGCTAACATTTATTGAGCACTTATTATATGCGAGGAAATCCTCGCACAGCCCTCATCACAGACGTCAAAGGGTTGCTGTGAAGGTGACAAGAACGAATCCAGGTAGAGGTTTGGAACAATGTCTGCCATGCGGCAGGTGCTCTGTGACCCCCGGCAACTGCTACTGCTCCCCCAGTACTGTGACTGTTAGCGTTGTTCTCGAACTCTGCACTTGAGAAAAATGAGGCTCAGTAAGGCATCTGAAGTTTTTTATGTAATTGTACACATAATTTTGTAAGTTTCCATTTCCCTTTATTTGTGCTCACACATAGAAATGCAGTTGATTTTTGTAGATTGACCTTGTACCCAGAGACCTTGCTGTCATGCTTGGGGGATTTCTGTGCACACAAATCATGCCAGCCGTGACTAGTTACGTTTCACTTCTTCCTTTCTCTGCGTTTGTTTTTCCGGCCTGACTCTGCCAGCTAAGTACGGGAGGACCAGGTCAAATGGGAGTAGTGATAGTAGCCATCCTAGTCTCATTCCTGATCTCGGGGGATCCTTTCAGTATTTCACCAACTAAGCATGACACGTGATGTGGGATTTTTACAGATTTAGAATCCCGCTCTCCGACGCCAAAGCCACACTCTTGACTGTGGCCTATCTGGCTGCATCCTTCTCTGTGCAAACTCACCCTCTCCTCTCCCACACTCTGTGCTTCAGCCTCTGTCCTTCCCTCGCCTGCTCTCCTCGACCTTCACTCTCTTCCTCTCCTGTTTTACTTTTTTCTTATCATCTCTTTCTCTTCTCTCCCAACGCTTTTCCCTTATTATTTCAAAGCAGCTAGTAAAGCTTATATGTTCTATTCTTAATTCTCAATTTTAAAAGCAGATGAGCTAAATATAAATGCCCTCTGTCTCCCAAAAGAGAGGTTTTTTATAGGTTCATTGGTAGTTCAATAGTGTTCAATAAAAAGACTCCAATTTGCTCTACAGTCTAAGTCCCAAGATAAGAAATATCGAGGAGAAGGAGGTCTGGGGAGAATGCTCAAAGCACATTGTGTAGATTAAGCATGGAAGAGCTATCTCAAACATGCAGTGACCTGCCTCCCTTGGTATCCCCACTGTCCTGGTTAAGATTCTGTCTTTCCTTATCTGGTTGCAATCCCTTTTGTAATATATAACGGTCTAATCCTGTGAGCTGGTTTCTTTCACCCTTTCCCGATTTGACGTGTATATTTACTGCAGCTCTGGTGGTCATCTCATCTGCCAATGACATAGATGGCTCTCTCTATGAGATCCTTGGTGCCAAGCGTGAAGGGCACCAAAATCTACCTGGGACAGTCCCAAGGAATAACTGTATGTATGGTCAGGTGCTGTATGTCACAAAATAGGCACACCATTAAATTCCCAAAGACAAAAACTCCCTGGATTAGAGGCAGGCTGTCTCCACCTCTGTCTCCAGCTCAGAGGCAGGATATCTTTGTAGGATATCAACTCCCTTGTCCTGATTACTTATTGCATATCATGAAGTGTGACTTAATAGCATGATAGAGGAGGGCATGCAGACTGAGCTGTGGAAGAACTATGGAAATTCTATCACACTTTATTTTGAGCTGGGCCTGTTGAACCCAGCACACAGCACAGGGTCAATAACATATCCTAAGATACCGCAGGCTAGACTAGTCTTCCTCCTGTTCACACCCACAGCCAACCTCAAAGAGACCAAGGCCATCAGGAAGTGGGGGGAAGCTTTGGTAGTGGTGAAAAGAACCTCAGAAACGTCCATGGCAGAACTCTGAGAAGGATCTCAGAGAAAGTGCAAGGTGGAAGGCAGCCCCACCCCATTTCTATGGGCTCTACAAATACAGTGGCATTTTGGGAACATAGGTACACTGTATGTCTGTATTTTTGATATTTCATTTGGCTCTCTGGAGTGAAGAGGTACAAAATATGAAAACGGCAGGGACTATTTCTTGTACAGGAAGAAAGAGAGGATTGAGAACCTCCATCCTACCCCGCCACCACCGCTACCAGGTGAGCAGGGAGAAGGGGAGGGCCAAATTTCAGGGCCCGGAAAGGAGGCTGGGTCTCCAGGGCCTGGAAGGAAGGACGGGGCTTCTTGAGAGCGTGCCAGGCTTGGGAATGTGGCTGCGCTGGATACTTGGTGCTGCACACACAGGAGGAGCTCCTCCGTCCGTGGAGATGCTGCCCTCTCTAGCACCCAGGATTGTTCAGGTCAGATGAGAGAAGGCAAAATGATATGGTTGGCTGTAAGGTCTGGCGGGGCAACCGCCTCCAAGTTGTCAGCTACATAACAGACACCTTGCCTTCTTCACATACAAAATCTACAGATTTCATGAGTGAAAAATATGTATTTTGAGGTTTGGAAGTGAAAATAAACTATTTTCTAGTTCAGGGGAGGAAGACAAGTCAAAAATGCCAAAAACACTCACTCTGACGATCAGCTCAGCTCATCACTGGGGTACGAGGGGAGACTGCCCTGGGCCTCCTCTCCTGCATCTCCTCACTTGCTCCTACTTTTCTCTCCTTCCCCGTACTTGCACGTCCCTGTCTCTGTCCCTTCCCTCTTCTTGTTTTTCTTCCTTGATCTCTGTTTGCCACCTGCCTGACCTGTGACCTGTCTGAATAACGCCACCTGGAACCTACAGATCTACCTGTCTGAACCACCTGCCTCCACAACTTGCCGGACCTGTGACCTCCCTGAACCATCTGACCTTCCACCTCTTCTACCAGTCACCTAGGCCATTCTTCACCCACCTAGCCTGCCTCCTGTTTGACCTCTGCTCTTCTATCTGCTGCCCTCCTCCCCATCCTCACCATGTAGATCTTGCTCTGGAGTTCGATGTGCTTACATTATTGTGATGATTGGCACACGATGTTGTCAAAATTCAGAGAAAGCACTGTTCTTTCATTCAACAGAAAAGGAAACTGAGACACAGAGGGATGACACAGATTTCCGAAGCTTATATAGACCCAAGACTAGGAATCTGGGCCCAGCCTTAAAAATCTGCTGGCTGGTCTTGATTTTGTGCCATTAGCTAGAAAGCTAGTGCTCTAGTAAGACAGAGAAGTCAATAAACAGACACTTAATGCACATGCCCTGAGTTTAATATAAATTTCAGGTTCTTACAGTAGCAAGATAGTATTGCTGGGGATAAAGTAGCACAAATACGGTGGTGTTCCACAGAAATTAATTTTCCAAATATCTGAAACATACCTCTTTCAGTAACAAAACACAATTGGCTTTAAAATAATAGGAGTACTTCTAAGATTTCACACACTACCTTGTCATAATAAACAGAGTACACGGAGCCTCATGAGACCGTTCCTTAGGGACATAAAGGAATTTGGACGGATCTATCGCTGGAGTGGGCTGTAGTTCAGTGATGCTTTAAGGCCCGTAGAGCCTAGCCTGTCCTTTCACCGAATGACCTCAAAATGTGGCACTTGCCCAGGTGATGTTTCCTGTCTTCTCCCTCGTCTTTGGCTGCCATTACAGAAGTCCTGACTCCTTGCTTCTACTCTGGTTACTGCTCCAATGCAGGAAAATGAACACTTTCAGAGGAGACCATATAACTAAGCTTGCGGTCAAGACCTCTGACGAGACACCTGAGCGTGGACTTATGACCTCATGCTGAACAGCGTGTGGGTCTGTGACCTCTGTTCTTGCTGCTGCTCCGAAGATTCCCTTGCTCACTTCTGGTTTTAGGGTTTTGCCCCAGTCGTTAGAATTATCACAGACTGACCACCCTGTAAACATACAGAGGAGAAGGGAGCAATGACTTGGAAATTGTGTCTTGGAAACACATAGAAGGCCTTCACTCTGGTTGAAGGAAACAGATAAGGAGACAAGGATTGGGGTAAACAGATTTGTGAATTAAACATTGGAATATCTGAGTGTTTCGACAGCGTCAGATCAGGAGGACTGGTTGAACATTAGTAGATCTTCCAACAACTGAATCAGACACCTGAGGAAGGAACTAACTTTCCTAGCAAGTGGTTTCACGAGCTGATTTTTAATAGCAAAGTTGTTGCTCTTGATGACAGTGAGTGCGCCCCCAGCTCGGTGAAAAGCTCTTGTGCAAATTAAGGCTATCCCTGTGCATGCAACTATGGTAATATATGCTAACGACCAGAGTCAAATGGGGAAACACTCATGGGTGCTGAAGAGAGAAGAACTGAAGAGTGCCCAGCGCCCTGATGATTCAGGAAAGACAGAAAAAGCAAAGAGGATCCCAGAGTCTGAGGAGGAAGGAAGAGAAAAGGAGTAAGATTCTAGTAAAACCTGAAGTAAAAGCCAGAATGAGTGGACCCCTTAAAACCCAAGCCTTGAAGACCTAGGAAAATTAGACCAGAGATATTTTGGCCAGGCCAATGTAAGGAAATTTAGGGTCCAGGAACAAGGATTTGTTTTCTCATGGACCAGGAGACCTAGACAAGGATCTTGGATTTGGTCTGTGAATGAAATCAGGCTAGAACTGAGGGAAGAGCCTTCCTAGAGGAATGCAGGGAGCCAGACCTGAGGAATACTTGGCTTGGCTTCTGAGCAGGAGAGAGATCTCTGTACAGTTCTGCATCCGCTGACCAGAACCCAGGCTGTGCCATAAGAAAGCCTCCCGAGGCCCTGGGAAGGTTCTGGGCGAGTTCTGCTGTTGAGGCCAGGCTTTGAGGAAACAATCATTCCTGGAGTTGAGAAGCCATGATCTGGCCCACAGACGGAGACCTGGAGACTGTGAAGGCAGGATGCCCTGTATGTCCTTACGTAAGCCAAGATTTAGAGTATGAGTTTAAGCAAGATATTTCCCATCTCTGGGCTTTAATTTCCTCCTCCACAGGTTAATGTAAATCTGAGTTGTAAGACTCAGATTACGAGCTCAGGCATCAAAGTGCTTTGGTAATGATGTGAAGGCTCTATGTGAGTCATTACCCCTTCCTCCTCTGCGTCGCTCTCACTAATGTGGACCACAGGAGTGCCTACTGCTTAGGCGCCCTTTACTAAAGTACATCCCAGACTCCTCTGAAGCCATAAGCAGTATCCTGGTGGCCTCTCAGTCCTCTGTGGAGGATGTGGACTACATGTGAGCAGAACAGAGGTCCCCCTTGCAGCTGAATTAGGGCTCAGACAGGCTCTCTGTGATGCCTACAGCCTTGACTTCACGAGAGCTTTGAGGAAGAGAGTGTGGGTGTTTTTCAGCAGTCGACTCATTCAGAAGTACAAATGAAGCCATCAAAATGTCTTCCAGTTTCACTCAGAATGTAAGGAGTTCTGCTGTCACGCTGTAACCGTGGTCTCTCTTCAGAGTGCTAAACCAAGATGAGGCAACCGCCAGGGCCAGACAGATGTCAAAATTCATTCCAGAACGCCCTGCTAGATACAGGGAAGGTGGTGCGGAAAGCTGCTTCTGAGACTCCAGAGCTCGAGCCACTAGAAAACCCATTTGAAAACTTTCCTGTCTCACTTTTCCGCAGCAATGTTTTCGCCAGTAACTCAGCACCAACTCGAAAGTACGTGTGCACAGCTGCTGTTCCATAACCGAAGTCCTCCTCGCGGTGATGTAACATCAGTCAGTGGCTCAGAACGCGAATGCGTCCCTGCGGAACACCCGCAGAGACGCCTGGTGCCCCGGCTTCCTCTGGTCTGTGGCCTTCACACAGACCTCTGACTTCCCCAGTACTCACAGGCCATCACAGGCTTAGGAGCGGGCCAGAAGCTAAAACACCTTTACCAGACGAGGCTGAGTCCTAAGCCCTCTCCCCAGCAGGGCCTCAGACTATTCCAACGAGTGTAAAGAGGAAAATCTAGCAAGTGAGAGGCCAGATGGAGTCCTGCTTCTCCCACTGCAGTGCGTAAGGAGAGGTGATCTAACCTAGCCCCTGAGCGCAGCCAGGGTCAGGAACACGTGCTCTGGTCCTAACTTTGCCAATGCTCTGCTGTAGAGCTCTTAGGTGGGTCACTTAAGCTCTCTGTGTCTCAGTTTCCACATCTTTCAAAGGGGAATATGAAAGTGGCTTCCTCATAGTACTTCTAGGATAAACAAAGAAATAAAATGGAATAATCCATGTAAAAACCTAAGGGAACAGGTAGAAAAACGCTATACAAAGTATTATCATTCAATGATAAGATGCTCAAAATGTTGTTTGGTGTCCTCAACCGTCACACCCTCCACCACACCCAGTCCCAGCTTCAAGGCAATGAATTCCCTCAAAAAGAAAGCCCCTTTTCTTATTTTAGTAGCTTTGTGTCTAACCAGTACCTCTCTCCGCCAAGTAGACCCAAAGGCTCCTCTGGGCCAGGATGGCAACATTGAGGTTCATTTTTCGGGGAGTCCAAGCCATGAAGAAGCCTATAAAACATCAGGAAAAGGCCGGGCCACCTGCTCCTCTGAACCTCTGCCTGAGCCCAGGTTGATAAGGGCCAGGGGCAGCTCAAAATGAGAGATTGAGTTCCTAGGACCTTCGCTAACCCCACTGCCATCCCACAGCCACACAGTAGGGCGGCGTCCCCTTGATGCTCAGAGAGCCCTGTGGGCCACCGGCACGCGCACACGGACTCTGTGTTTGCACACGGCTCACCTCCCTCCCTTTGTGCTGTGCACGGGAACAGAAGCAAGCCCCGTTACAGAAGCAGCGGCACCTTCTGCACGGCTTCTACTACCCCTCGAGCACTGGCAACCCCCATGTTTCCTTCTGAACCACTGACATCTAGAGCCGCCTACCTTCTGGGCACCCTCTCATGTAGCTTCCACAGGAGAGCGCCAACAGTTCAAATTTAACTTTTTCATCCCCCAAAACAGGTCCTTCTTCCCATGCTCCCAGCTCAGTGAATGGCAACCCAGTGGGCAAGACAGACCCGGGTGTCAAGCCAAAGGACTTTCTCTCCCTCACTTTCCACCACCAATCAGACTCCAAGTCCAAAAGCTCCTGTGATCTGACCCCTTGAAGTCCACGCTTCCTCCTTATACCCATTGTCACTGGTTCCAGTCAGTCTTTCCTCGTTCTCCTCTGTACTATTTTGGTCTCCCTTCCTACAGCGAAAGTGACCTTTCTAAAATTTAATTCAAACCGCGTCCCTCCTTGCCAGAAATCCTCTCTTCACTCCTCACAACCCCAGGACTGAACGCTGAACTCTGCGGCATCGTTTAGAAGGCCTTCCGAGCACTCTGGTTCCGTTCCCGTTCCCCAGCACACCTCGTGTTCCCACCCAGCCAAGTTATCTGAACCCCCCTAAGTGCTCCAGGCTTCCTCTCACTTCTGGACCTTCCTACTGGCCATTCCCTTTGATTACTCAGTCTAACCCTCCCCCTCATCCCCCTTCACTAGACTCATGTCTTTAAATCTCAGCTTAAAATCATGCCCCTGGGAAGTCCTCCGTGAAAGTTTTTACAGTGTTACATGCACCTTCTCTACACCCCGGTGACCTTCCCAGCACTTTATCACCTTTACTGTTGCTGCTTATTTAACTGTCTCTCCCACGAGACTGTAAGCTCCAATGTGAGACTCTTATTCACTGATATGTCCCTGACATCTAGCAAAACAGCTGGCACACACTAGGAGAGGAGATGAATCTGTATTTTTTGAACATTGAGTGAGTAAATAACTGGATGAATGGATGCATAGCCCAAGTACAAATAGTTAAACCCCTGAGAGCCACAAAGGGCCCATTGACAGCATCGCTATGGCTTCTAGGCCAAACTGTTTTCGGCAGGACAGGCCCAGCACAGACCAAAACCCACTAATACCAGAGGCCTTGCCTGACTTCAAGAGCCACCAGGGATTTGCAAGCTACCATTTCATCTTTGCCATCCCTTACTTTTCGGAAATCTCTTCTCATGTATCGCTGGGATAGACTATGTGGTGATGGTGCCAGGGAAACACGGTGAGAAGCAGGTACGCAGAACAGCTGAAGCACTGGGGCTGCAGAGCCAGAGCCGTGTGCAGGGCTGAGTGTGCAGGCTGGGGGGTACCCAACCGCTGACAAAGCTCCAAGTACGTGGCTAAGAGAAGACGCCAGGAGGCCTGAGGGTACCAGACCAGAGGAGGCAGCAAGATATAGGAACAGTGCCAAGGGAGACAGGGAAGGCCGAGTGAGGTTCCAGCTAGGACGATGACAGGGATGAGGGTGAAGGGCAGGGATAAGGGGAGGACAGCTGACAAGTTGTGGGGTTCTGGGTTGTTACCAGAGTAAATGAACCCTTCTAGCAAGCAGGTAAGTTGGTGGACACGAAGGGCTCCTGCGGCTTATCTTCAAGAGCTCTCAGGGTCCCTCAGTGCTCAGCCACCCCTGCAGACCATTCACCCGACAAACTCCACTGAGGGAAAATCTAAAGCAAATCGACTTCGGGTCGTGCGGCCACAGAAAATATTTTCCCCGTTTTTGTTGCAGAGAAAAAACAGTCCAGTCTTTGGATTCTGACAAGTCTTCTTTTAAATAAACCTCAGCCCTTTCATCTACTAGCTAGAGGGCCCAGACCTCAGTTTTCTCAGCTAGAAAATGGGGATGGCCACCTCACAGAACCATGAAGCCCCATGCACCATTCCAGGCACAGCGTAAGCATGTCATAAACTGGCTTTCTTTCCCTTTTCCTTCCCCCTTCCACTCTAAACGAAGCCCAATTGGTCCCATTTTAAGTGTGTATGTGGGAGTGGAAATGGGCATGAAGGAGGACCTGCGTTGCTGACTCATTAGGACAGAAGGCATGAGTCAGGGCTGTGTAATACCCAGGGATGGAACAGGGACACTCCTCCCCCCACCCAGTCATCCTCATCCAGGTCCCCGGGGTCTTGGCTGGTAGTGGGTCCCCTGTGGTCAGGGAAAGCAGGCTTCATTGGTACCTTTCTCACCACATTCGGAGAGGAGTGCTGGATGGTGCCGTCCAGTGGGGGGACACCGGGAGGGGTTTCCGCCCCAGACGCCTGGGGCAAGTTAGCAGCAGTATTCTTGTCAAGAGGGAGAGCTGGCTTTGGACCTTCAGATGCTGGCGGCTCGTCTGAAGCCTGAAGGAGAAAATAAGAACTTGGGTGGGTTTTCCCGCAAAGAGCAGCGGCGGCAAAGGCTAATGCCCACCCTGCATTGCCCATTGCTACCAGCTACGCATTGTGAGCTGCTGAAAAGTTTTTCAGAAAGATCCTCTTATCTAAACACTTTGTAAGACTACATCCTGATATGACAGGCTTGGGATAGAACCCAAACGGAGAATTCTGGGCTAACTCTGTCATATTCACCACAGCGATCCTCACACTTCTGACTGAACATTTTGTCTGTGGTCCTCGATGAACCCTAGACCTTTCTCTGCCATCCTCAGGATAATGTCCTATCTCCTCAAAGGAACTGAGCCTCAGAGGGAGACATCTGAAGCATGACCTGACATTGCCAGTGCTAAAGCATAAGTGTGAGGCCTTCTATTTTATAATGAAGTAGAAGTCCATAGAGCTGCTTTGAAGATATAAATGTGATTACAGATTTAAAGGAGACACCACAGGGGGAAAAGTGAGAAAGGATGGGGAGAAGGGGCTAGAACAGGAAGCTCTGGAAAAAAGGACAAGCACGAGTTACGGGTGAAGATGTGGAATGCAGCACAGATCCCAGAGGTACGATGTGCACCTCCTCACTGGCTCTGAGCTGAGAGCAGAGAGCAGCAGCCTTCATCACCCCCCCCCCCGCCCCCAGGGAGAGAACAAGTCCTCTCCTGTGGAATTACAGTCAGCACACCAGGATCCAAGTCTTGGCTCTGTCATTCAGTGTTTTAGGATCTCCAGGCAAAGGGCATGCCGTCTCCAACCCCCACTTGTGTAAAACACGATGGCAATGCCTACCTAACACTGTTGACAGGATAAATGACACAGTGCGTATAAAACATCCCTAGCTTAGGACGCTTGAGACAAATTTTCAGTCTATAGCTGTGCGGTGTTCTAAAGATGCTGCCCGCCGCCATCTAAGGCATACCTTCCCTCCGCTCCTTAAGCTTTCCCTTCCATCTGAGATTCCGAAGTTCCCAGCAAGGGAAGTGGGAGGTCACAAGATAAGAGACAGCCTCCCTTCTGTCCTGGCAGTGGGAGAGGAGTCCGGCGCACCTCGGAAGGTTCTATTGATGGACAAGGTCGCTGGACTCATCTAGGAGGGCAGGGCTAAGCCGGGCCACTCTGGAGGGTATTAAGTCCCGATCTCTGTTGGGACTACTGTGTTTTGGGGAGCTTTCCTGAGATGGGCAGGGGAGCCCAGGGAGGACTTGAAATGTGAGAGCTGAGTTTAAGACCGCCCTCAGATGAAGAAACGCTGTTCCCATGCCACCCCGGGATTGGGGAGGCTGTGTTTGCCGCACGATCCCAGGACAGGGGGAGCATGAGCCCCCACCCCCAGGCCACCCTGAGGCTCACCTGCACGGCATCCTCTTGGCTCTGGGACTGGACAGGTGCTGGCTGCCTCACGATGTAGTTGATCTGCCCCACGATGGTTTGCTGAAGGTGCTGAGGAGACTTGGTCTGGTTCAGCTGTAGGCTGGGCTGTTGGGCCTGAAGGAGGAGCTCCAGGTCCTTCTGCATCTCCTCCAGCTCAAATTTGTGGTGCATTATATCCACGTTCTGGGAACAGGCGGGCCCAGGAGGGCTCCCGTGCTGGCTGGAAGCCGGATGCTGGGCTGGAGGTAGAGGTGGCGGCGGCTGCTGGGCTGGAGGCGGCGGAGGGGGCAGCGGGGGCAGCTGCTGCTGTGGCTGCTGCTGAAAGTGGCTGAGCTTCAGCTTCTGGTGGTGGCCGAACTGGACTTGGATAGAGGGCGTCTGTAAGGCAGGCTGGGCATGGGCTCCCGGCTGAACATCCTGCGGGGGCACGATGCATACAGGCTGGGAAGTCAGCTGCGGCCCCAGTCGCTGGGACGTGTTCTCCTGCTCCACGGGGGGCTGCGTTTCCAGCCAGGGCTGCATCAGCTTTGGGGGCTGAGGGTTGCAAGCCAGCTCTTTCTCCCTGGGCAGCAGGGTAGAGCACTGCAGAGACCCCAGTGGTGGGGGTGCCATCTCAGAGGGCTGCCTAAAGCTATGGGCTGAGTGTATGCTGGGTGGGGGGACCTGGCCTTTGAGGGAGGGCGAGTCTGGGGAGCAGTGGGAGCAGCACCCAGAGGAGGAACACAGTGCTGGAGACTGGAACTTGTGTGAGGGGTGGCTAAGAGTCTCTTGCTGAGCCACTGGGGACTGGTGGCTTTGATAAAAGGATGACGGTCCCTGTAAGCCTCCATAAGCAGGAGCATCCGCCCGGGACAGCTGTCCACCTTCAGTTGTTATACAGCCTGGAAATTCAGAACAGAGTGTTTCCAAAGGTAATCTGCATTTGCTCCCCGCTTGCCACTTCATGCTCCTGGGACCAAAAGAAATCACTCCATAAACCTGTACTACGTGCAGAGATGAACAAATTCGACCCCTGATCTCCAAGACTCGGCCTAGAATGCTGCCAGCAATAGAACCAGTGTGGACCTTTGCGGACCAGGGGCATTTGAGACATGAGCTCAGCTTTTACCAGATGCTCCGTCCTCACTCTGCATCCCACTAGAGAAACCGTGGGCTCCTTCAAACAGCACTCGCTCCTTTTAACACAGACTCAGACCAAAACAACAACAACAACAACAACAACAACATTTGGGGTGGGGAGGTAGCATGCTGGAAAACTGCAAAGGAGAGAGAGCTGACCCTGGGACAAATGACCAAGTCTCCAAATATAGGTCTGGGGGGGCTGTGTTTTGGGCAAGGAGGATGGAAGGAGTCAGAGAGCCCCAACATCAGGTCAGCAGCAAGTGCCAGCATTGTCCTGGGGTCTCCGGGCCCTGGCCCACGAATAGACAGTATCTATCTCCAGCTCAGTCTCATGGCTTCTTCCATCCTTGTTTTGATGAGGCTTACTTGGGGGAAGACTCAGTAACTTGAGGGCCAGAGGTGTGTTCTATTCACCTTTGGTCCCTTGGTGCCCAGCATGGGGTGCTGACCCACAGCAGGGGCCCACCAAAGGTCTGTTGAATTAAATCAAAGGGGAGAGGGAAGCAAAAAATAAACCTAAATATTATTCCTCACTCTGTCAAGTTCAAGAAACTTTCCTAGACGTTAACCCCCCAGATGAAGGCAGCGGGTGGCCATTAGCATAACAATCCTATATCGAGCCATCAACCCAAGCACAACCTCAAGTTGTCTACACTCTGCCTAAGACTAACTCCAGGAAATCACACAGCAGGGAAGCTCAGGAATTATCTGCTTACATCTCAGCTCCAAGGGGGGCTGGGGGGGGTGACACTGCCACTCTCCCTCCCTCCCTCTCTCTGATGCTGATAACCCATTTTGTGCCTACACACACGAATACCCCTGTTGGACCACAGATTCACCTGCACTGCCATCCAGCATTTTGGAGAGCAGGGCCACTGTCTTGTCTCCTCTCCAGCAATGAAACCAAGGTAACGGGGCATTCATGCAGAATGGAAAGCTCAGATTTCAACTGGTCCTGTTACAAAGGCCCTGTGTTGCCACTGCTATTGAAGTTGTCCCCACTCCCCAACTCCCCCCCCCACACACACACACACGGAGATCTGCTGAGTGACTCCATGACCACTGACAGTCTCAGGGAGTGCTTCCTCTTGGGCATACGCTGACCTACCCAGTAAGCTAAGCAGATGCGCTCTACTCATTTTTAGAAATTAGGTAAAAGCCTCACCAAGGGAAGCCAGCTGCTTGGTCCAGAAGTTAGGCTCCCAGGTGAATCTGATGCTCCAAGGGGAGCCGGGATCTGTGTTGCAGTTTGTCTCCAGCAGTCGCTGCATCTGAAACACAATCTGACAACAGCACCAAAGGTCATTTCTTTGGGCGTCCTGCACCTGAATGACAACGCCCTCTCCCTCACTCTCCAGACAGGCTGAAGGGCTCGGAGCCACGGGTCTTTAGCCTTCGGTCCCCCATATGCTCATTTCCTCTCCCTCACTCTCCAGACAGGCTGAAGGGCTCGGAGCCACGGGTCTTTAGCCTTCGGTCCCCCATATGCTCATTTCCTTGCATCTTGATATCTTCACATCCCTTCCCCTGCTCTTGTCCCCTCCCCCTACACTCTTATAGGGACTTGAATGGTCTGTAATTCTCCCTCAGGATATCACCTACCTGGCAACCCTCTCAAGAGTTCCATTCATTCTACCATAACCTCAATGTAAAAGCCTATGGGGGCAAACATTCTCTGGGCTCCCCACCGTTATCCTTCCACCCACATGTAAAACTCCCATCTTCATCAACTGCCCTCCTCCTCCCTCATCCCTTGCATCCATCTCCTATCATGAACTCGCCCATGCATCTAGGACTTTGGCAAGTATCCAACTCACCCTGCCATCATCTAGTTAACTAATGTCCCAGTCGCCGTCTTGGCCTCTCCTTCCTCCATCTCCTTAGTGTCAGTCACCTTCACCTCTCTTCTCAGTTCGGGCACCATACCCAGACCTTTTCTTCATCTAGAGACCTTCATCTGCAATAACTGACCCCCTGCTCTAACTCGCTCTCGCTCTTTCTGAGCACGCTCTCCAGCCTCACCGAACTCCCCAAGCCCCACTCCACCAGTGTCTAGGGCCGGCCCAGCTTCCCATCATTTTCAGTAACGTTATCAGTAGGGCCTAATTCCGTCCACATCACCACTGTCCATTAACCTTAGGTCAATCCAGCCATCCCAAAGCCATGTTTTCTGGGGTCTCTTCAGTGACCACTGATCTCAGGGGCACCCTGCTGTTCTTTCTCTTTTCACTTCTTTTCTTGTTGGCTTCCTCTTCCACTGTCCTTGACGACTAAAGTCCTCACTTCTCTTATCAATTCCACTTACCCAGTGCCTAACCCTCTTATCTCCTACTTCAGAAAGGACAAGAGACATAAAAGACAAACTGCCCCAAACTGGTACCCTGTCTACCTCCAAACATTACACGGAGACCTTCCTGTCCTCCCTCTTCAGAGGAAGTGCCTTTTATGTTTAGAGCCAACTGGTTCTCTCTGTCTTCTCAGTATGCTCACTCCACCACCCATCTCTTTTCTCTGTCATCAACCTCTTCTCCCAAATACACTTGCGCAAATGTCTTCCATACTTAAAATCAATCCCCCAACTCTGTCTCCTTCTCAAACTACCTTATTTCCCTTCTTTTCACTTCTGTTCCTACTTCCTCCCCTCCTCTCCTCAGTCCCCTCATTCTAGCTTTTCACCCTCCTGTTTTGCTGGGATTTCTTTCAAAAGATCACCAGGGACCTCTGGAATCCCAGATCTCAAGGCTTCTCTTCACCACTCATCCTCTTTCACTTAGATAGTAATAATAACACTGACCACTTGAAATTCGAAACTCTTGTTAATTTCTGTGCACCAACCCCTCCTACTTTTCTCCTGCAATCATCTCGGACTGTTGCTTCTCACCCTCCTTCACTCTTCTGCTTCCTCTGTCTATGCTGAGAATGCTACTATTTCCCTCGGTTCCAGATGTCTTGTCTTTCTTCCCTCACACACTCTTCTGAAGTGACACCACCAATGCCCCGGTGACTCCCGCATTTCTATTCCCAGTCCTGACTTTCCTTCTGACTTCCAGACCCATCAGTGGACACAGATCTTGGACGTCTACTTTGAGATGCCCTGCAGGCGCCTTACAGTCAACATATCCCAATACGAACCCCACCAACTTCTTTCAAAATTCTCGCCCCTTCTCCTGGTCTTCACCACCCTCACAAGCCCAATACCTCAACATCATCCTCAATGGCTCCTTCCCTCTTAGCCCCCATTTAACCCAAACAACTGTCTTCTGGGACGTCCAGAACACGGTTAGTGTCCAGGCTCATGTCTGAATCCATGACCTCACACAGAACTACAGAATTTCCCACCTGACTTGCCTGGAGGAAAGCAAGACCGTTTCAGCAGCTGTCCTTGGCACTGGGGGGTTTGGTAAAAGATACTTTTCACTTACTAACCCCAAAGCAGTGATTGATGAGTTGGAGCTCTTACCAGCTCTTTGCTGAACAGGAAAGGGACACTGGTTTTGCTGCAGACAGCCCAACTGATGAAGTTCTGCACATGCTCAAACTGACGGCTCAGGGCCATGATGCTCTGGAACTGCCGCTCCAGCTTCTGCTTTCTCTCATTAGTAATGCTCTGGGTACGGACAGAGACGACAGTCCCTCATCCCGTTCCTGGACTTCAGTCCACCTGCTTGGGGAGTCTGGTGGCCTGGGTGTCAGTGTGAACCCTGATGGGGTCAGATGAGACTGTGCCCCGAGCGGATGACAGTGGGACAGGCTGCCGCCCTGGGTGGCAGAGGGACGTGGGAAGGGAGGGAGGAAGGTGGGTGGATTTTCTAGTGCCAGTGTGGAATGGGTGATAAATGAATGAGGACATGAACAAATGTATACATCTCTCGGGCATAACTTTTCACGACCCTCTCCTCCGAGGCTATAAGCCTGCATAGTCCAGAAAGGTGGGTGCCTTAAAGCCATAGCACTGATGGGAGTTTGAACTGACTTTCTAGCCCTCAACGAGCCATGCTCCCCAAATGACACTGGACATTTTAAGATCTAGGGAACAGTACAGAGCTATGGAAACTGCACATCCGAATTCCAGCTCAGGCAGCTCTGAGCCCAGGGACTAGTTTGGTATGTGCCTGGTTTTTGAGGAGAACTAGGGAGAACACCAACCCATCCATGTGGACCCATCTGTCCACACGTACCTCCAACTCCTCTATGAGCCCGTTGGCCTGTTTGTTCAGCTCATTCATCAGAACCATCTTGGCCATTTTGATCTGGTTTTCCACCTTCCTGTGTTGATGCTTCACCTCAAAAATCCTATAAACAGAACAGGACAGAGCACGGTGAACCCCTCCCTCCAGGCCTGTGAAGGCCTAGAGACAGCAAACATAATAGCCAACAACTTAGAGGCTGCCTATGAAGATCAGGGCCCAGCAGGCACCAAATATAAAGAAATGAGAGCGTTCCTCCACCATCCTAACCTTTGTACAGCCCAGCCCACTTGATCTAAGTGGGCCAACGGCCCAAAGCTTGACCAGGCTTTCTCTAGGTAAACCTTAGGTCACCAGCAGCTCACTACTTACACAGCACTGGAGGCAGCACAGAGAGAGTGAGTCATGTCATCTGTTGTCTTAAAAAGGTGGATATCCATTAAACAAGTCCATGCAGTACAAAGAGCATGGGCAGAGACAGAAAATAAACTAGTGGCTGCCAGGGGCTGGGGATATTGGGGGGAGTGAGGAGTGACCACTAATGTGTGTCGGGTGTCTTTTGGGAGTGATAAAGTATTCTAGAAGTAAACAGTAATACTGATTTACACAACTCTATGAATATACTGAAAACCACTGAATTGTACATTTTAAAAGGGCAATGTTATGGCATATAGATCAGTAAAGTGTTTTAAAAAAAAGAACATGGGAGGGGCGCCTGGGTGGCTCAGTCATTAAGCGTCTGCCTTCGGCTCAGGTCATGATTCCAGAGTCCTGGGACTGAGCCCCGCATCGGGCTCCCTGCTTGGCGGGAAGCCTGCTTCTCCCTTTCCCCTGCCTGCTGCTCCCCCTACTTGTGCTCTCTCTCTGTGTCAAATAAATAAAATCTTAAAAAAAAAAAAAAAAAAAAGAGAACATGGGGTTTGAAGTCATACAGATCTAGCTTCTAAATCCAGTTCAGTCACTGACTAGCTGAGTGGTCTCAGACAAGTCACCTAACCTCTCTGAATCTCAGTCTCGTCATCAGTATGATGGAGACACAAAGAATTATAAGAACTACACAAAATCCTGCATGTACTTGCCCAACCCAGTGCCTGCCTCATGATGAGCTCTTAGTACCTACTAATTCCTCTTCCCACACTAACCATCAATGGTCCCATATCATTCGTAGATCTGTACGGAAGACACTGGGAAAGGGCGGATAAAGGGCAGATTGCCATTTACTTAATGCGTCTTCATGATAAACCCAGGATCTGCTTTTGCCCTTGTTCTCAAGCACCTACCTCTGGCTATGTCATGGCCACATTCAGAAGGCATGTGCTTACGCCCAAACTCACACTGATTATCCTGACCTAGCGTGGTTCCATCTACCAAGTGATGACCCAAAGCCCTTTCAGTGGCCACAAGACCTCTAAGTTCCAGGACATATGCCTTCTGGGACATATGTCCACATCTGCTTAACCTCCTGCATTCTTCATAAGTACTACATCTGTTAGCCTGGTATCAGGATCCAGGATGTCAGGAAACGTAGCATTTCCAGCATTGGCGAGGGGCTAGTGTGTGTTACCTGTCCTCAATTTGTTTTGCAGATGTCTGTAGACTAGATTTCTTATGAGCCACCTGTGTAGTCACACTTTCTAGAAGCATCCTCTGGTTCTGCAAAACTTCTTCAAGATGTCTGCACCTAAAGGAGGAGGCAGAGAAAAAGCTGAGGAGGGCCGAGACTTCTGAGCACACCAGCCAAGCAAGAACCCCCACTGTATTGTCCCAGCCAGGCCCACAGAAGCTAGGTTACATCTGGGGAAAGCGCTGAGTCTTGGCCCTTCAGGCCTTCTCCAGAAAAGGCCCACAGTGGGAGCAGAGGAAAAAAATGCAGCCTCAGGGCCCCAGCCTGGCGTAGGCAGGGAGAGGATTTTGACACACCGCGAGCCCAGCGCTAGCAAAGCAGAGTCCAGAGCCTTCCCGAGGCCCCTTCAGGCAGCCGGCCCACCGCACCTGTGTTCTTTGTGCTCCACCATGAGGCAGCTGTGGCACGTGAGCACATCACAGGTCTCGCAGAACAGCTTGAGCACTTCCTGTGTGTGTAGAGGACAGTACAAGGCGAAGTCCCCAGAACCACCACTCACTCCTGCCAGAGAAGACAGAGAAAGTGGGCTTCTCTTGCTCAGAAAGACGCTCAGATAAGCTCCACTGAGCAGCCCTCAGCCCTCAGTGGACACAGGGGAGACCCAGAGCTTGGAGGGAAAGCAAGCGGGAGAGGCCTCTCTCTGGGCCAGGGAGGTTTTAGGAGCACAAAGAAGAATGTGAGCTGAGCCTGGCGGGACTTGCGCAGCTGCACAGAAATCACATGATGCCCAGCCCCAGGCACCCCGGGGGGGGGGGTCCAAGCCAGATCACACTGGATCCTTAACTTTGGTTCCTGTGGGTGCGACAAAGGTAAAACCCCTCCCATGGTTCAAGGACCTTGGGCAAAGACGGTCAAGGAGGCTGTCATTGAAAACAAGTGGCACTGGGTGGACAAATGGATAAGCCCTGATCCGGGCTGTGTAATTAGGCAAGTCACTAAATAGAAGTGAGGTATGATGGCTCTGAATGGACGTGAAAGCAGGGAACTCAGCTGGCTCCCACGATAATTCATGACTACTTCTCCCTGCACATCTCGCTCACACTCACTCCTCCCTGTCCCCCCCCCCAAAGGGAGAGCCCAGCGTGAACCTGTCCCCTGAGAAAGGCTCGGAGGCCACCCCTACCCTCACCCCCAGTAGGGAAACAAGGTGAGAACGAGCCGCTCTCCGGAAGTCTGCCGCCCAGCGCTGCTTGGGGGCGCGCGAGCCAGGGAGGACTGCAGCGAGAGCTACCTGGCGGTCCCTTGTGGGCGCGGGGAAAGAGCGGGCCCCCGGGGGCAGGGCCGTGCCGGTGCTCCTCGGTGCACGAGCTGCACAGCCAGCGGTTGCAGTAGGTGCACAGGATGTGCGCCGCCCTCTTCTCCTTGCACTCGGAGCAGTTCTGCAAGCACAGAGGTCAGCGGTCACACTGGATCCTCCTCCAGGGTGGCCTCGGGGAGGGGCTGGGCGCCTGGAGGGCTGTTCCCTGGAGGGCAGTCAATTCTGGAGAGCCGCCTGGGAGGGCCACATGGTGGCTTGTGAAGCAAAGCATCCTCTGTGACTAAAACAAGAGCGGCCTCAGGGGCTATTCCCCCAAGTCCCGTGCTGCGGATGAGAACACCCGAGTAAGTAAGGCAAGGTGGGGCTCCCCAGGCACGCACAGCCTGCACGGGGTGGCGGCCGGTCACGGTCAGTGGGTGATGCTGCGATAAAAGGCCACGCCAAGTGCTAAGGAAGCAAAGGGGGTTCCCAGGGGCTGAACCTAGGAAGTGCCAGGAACTACGTCATGAGGAGGTGACTTCCGATGGGATAGGGAATGACAAGCACAGGTCTGCCAGGCAAGGGAGTGAGATTGGAGAGCACAGGCAAAAACAGAAAATTCCGTGTGCCTGCGAAAGGGGAGAAGCCACAGCTGCGGGAGGACACAGAGAGATGATCACATACGGCCAAGAGAGAACAAGCATACGGCAACTCTCAGAGCCGAGCTTCCACAACTGCCGCGCCCAGGAGAACCTAGTCCTCTCCTAGTCCGGACGTTCATTCACTCGGTCAGCAAATCTCTTGCAGGGCTAATGCAAATCATGAGTAAAAAAGGAGATCTGGAAAAAGTTGGCCTGTCTGGGCCTGAATAATACAGGCCGTCAAAATGATGTGGATTCTGACAGTGTCCTTGTACTGGCATCTGACAAACCCACAGTGGGGGAGGGGAGAAGAAGAGAAATACGAGTTTTACTAATTAAACTATGAATTCCTTAAGAAAAGAGAACATGGGTGTCTGTCTCCCTAGCACCCAGCACAGGGCCCGGCACGTGCCAGACATTCAATAAGCGTTAGATAGAGCACCGAGTAAGCAGATTGGCCAAATGGATCAAATGCAGAGGCAAGGGTACCCCAGAGGAGAGAGGAACAGGAGATGCCAGTCGGTAAGTGATGCAAAACTTCAGAAACTCAGGGAAAAGGTATTAGTTGTGAAATACAGGCAAGACTGATGAACCCATTTAGTTCAAGCTGGTGTATAAGTTTCAACTCAGGGGGAGAAAAAAGGAAATAAAAGCTCAGTACTAACATTTTCCAGTAAGAGCTATGACAGAAAAATACCCCCAATTTACTTTCCCCAACTCAAATATTTTCATACTCTTTGGATAGAAGGAAGGATGGGTAGGTGGGTGGATGGATGGATGGATGGATGGATATACAATCAGGCAAACTGAAGGAGTAACAAGTCAGATGAAGTGATGGGTGAACAGGTGAATTTATAGACAGGGGCCCCAAAAATTTCTGAAAAGGATCAGCTGTTTCTTTACTTGTCCTGACTTACCCTGGCCATCTTGGATCGCCCAGTAGAAACGCACTGCAGAAAAAAATGTTCAGTTACATCCCTGGTAAGGTATACTCGCTTACACCCAGGACAGGAGATGAGCTCTGGGAGGGAGGCAAAAAAGCAGAGTCAGGGCAACATGGCAGATTATACATAAGGCCTAGACACGAGGCCTTTTAATACACAACACCAAGGTATGTGCCAATACCACTCATGCCAAAATGAAGTACGTTTGATGTCATGGCCTGCACTTACCATCTAGGTACTCTGGACATGACCATCCCAGTAGGGGTCAACCCAACAGACCTCCTCGCATCTTTGTCTAGGCCTGGTCCTACTTTCCTGCCCTCCTCATGAGCCACTCTATCATAGGCCCGACCCTGTTCTGGTTCTGATAACTGGGTGCCTTCCTGCTGCTCCCACTCCTCAGTCCCCAGCTCTGAGAGCCCAACTCCTGTTACTGGCTAAGTTCCAGGGGTCAGTTTAGCCCAGGGAATAGATCTAGCCACTAAGGTTCCCACACAGCAGAATGCCTTTAAAGATCTCACAGCTAGAGCTTTGAGCAAACTCTCCCCAGAGAAAGTAAAGGCCTCCCTGCCTACTCATCTTAGAGGTATTTTTCTCTTACTCCTGCCAATACCAATCAGTCTGCCCATGGGGCTCAGAGGGCTTTTGCTGGGCCTTCTCCATCTAGCCATGTTTGCATGCACCGCACATGTGTATGTCTCACCTGCGAACATGAACATCTTGTCCTAACCCCTTTCCCTAGAGAAATGTAACCATCTCCAACACTTTCCTCAGCATAGAGGGTTCCTGGACTACATAAGCCACCCTGGAGACTAGAGTGCTCTTCTGGCCCACCTTGAGAGCAGGAAGCCCACTGCATGCAAGGAAATGAGGCTCCTGAGTGGGGCCAGGTGCCTGTGACCAGGCATGCGGGTGACCTGGAAAGCGGTGGCTATGGCAGTGAATGCAGCACAACCACCGCAACCTCCTTGGACTCATATCATCGAAATGATACATTGGCAGTTGCAGTCAGACCAACCGAAGTCTAAATACCAGGTTTACCACCCAGTGACCTTGGTTGGGCAAGTCACTTAATCTCACTTAGCTCCTCTGTGCTCCGGTTTCTTCAGATGTAAAACAGGAAGGGAAAAGAAGAGTTGCCATGAGGTTTCAATTAAATAATGCTTGAGAAAGCACCTAATCCTCCGCAAATGTTGACTGTGAATTCAAAAGAGCTCTCATATCCCATTCACGGCAAGGCCAGGACCTCAATTATCAACTCTCCCAGGTGATCGAAGTCAGAGAGTCTTGAGAGGTCAAGCAAAAACATGGCCACAAGCTCTTCTGCCCCTGCATCCATGCTCGTGCAATCCTAACCTTTAAAAGGTGGAGTCTACCCTCCACCCTTGGAAGCAAGGCTACCTTCATGACCTGCTCTGGCCAACAGAGCACAGCAGAGGTGACACTGAACAGGTTCCAAGCCTGGACCTCAAGTGGCTTCGTATGATTCTGCTCTGCTCTCAGAACTCTAAGACCGCGCACATGAACCACCCCAGGTTAGACCTGCTGGGAGATGAGAGACCACGCAGACCGATGCCTTGGTCGTCTCCGGGTCTCACCGGAAGCCATCGTAAACCAGTTAGCCCCAACGGACCCACCAGCTGAACACAGATATAGGAGTGAGCACAGCCAAGCCTAGCCAAGCCCTGAAGAACCACCCAAAGAGTCTCAGTCCAAGTTGCTGACCTACAGAATCATCAGTAAAATACAGTTTTTGTTAACTACTGAGTCTTGAGTGTCTCATAATGCAGCAACAGCTAACTCATCTATCCTAGAAAAATCAAAATCCACGACTTCATGCAAAGTAAAAATTCAATACTCTTTCTCTCCTTCCCCCCCCAGCCTCTCCCACCGAAGAAACCCTCCCCAGCCTTCACAGAGCCATGGATCTACCATCTCCCAGATATTCTCCTGCCTGTCAAGAACAGTGGCCGGAGGTGAAGAAGAATGTTCTTCACAGGTGTCATCATTCAGAGGAATCGGGTGACTGTCCCTCCCTTCCACTTGGCTCGTCCTGGGGAGACCCTCCTCATCTACCCCCAGGTCAGAAATGATTTTGTTGAAATGATTTTGTTGAAAATGATTTCCACAAGGCTGCTAAGCCCCTGGCAGCAGACGCCCAAACATCCATCTCATTAACCTCATGAAAAAAGAGAAATAACTGAAGAGATCAGACGAGGCCTCATAGCACACCCTCTGCTGCCCCTGGCCTTAAATGCCCAAGTCCCCATCCTGGTGCTCACGGTGCCCTCCAAGCCGGCCTTCCCTCTCTCTAGTCTCATCTTCAGCTTCACCTGCCACACACCTGGTGTCCTTGCCAGGGCAAACATCTCTGCTGTCTTCTCAATATCAAACCTCTGCCTAACTCTGTTCGTGAAAGTGCCGTTCCCTCTCCCCTCCTTTTCAGATAAACTCCTCTTCATCCTTTCAAACCTGTTTGAACGTTCTACCTTGGAGAAGCGGGTTGATTTCCCTCAGGATGAGTTAATTATTCCCTCTTCTGAGTTCCCACAGCACCATGAACATCCTTCTAGTATGACAAATATCACATTGCATTTTAACTATCTGTTCATATGTCTGCATATAAAAATAATCCACAATTGGCACTAAAGGATAGTGCATAATTTTTAGCAGATTGGACAATTACATTTCTTTTGGGTCTGGGTATCCCATGCATATTCCTTGTACTCGCAGCCACTGAAAGTAGTAAGAAGTCATCTGGAAGTTTTCAGGGTGATCAGAAAAAAAGCCAGGCAGGACGCTAAAGGAATCAGGTCTGATCCAGAGCAGAGGTGCGGTGCTTGGGAAAGGCTGTGAATTGGGAGATGTGGGTTCCAGGCCCAGGCTGGCGCTATCTGTGTAACCTCAGGTAAGTGACCCCTTTCCCCTGAACCTTACTTTCTAGAGCGTTAAAATGAAGGGAACAGAAATAACAGCAAGTTGTGGATTATCCAACCCTCTTCTTCTGCTTCCTCCAGCCAAGCTTCAGAAATATTCCCCTGGACAAGACTGGATGGGGCAAAGAGCCAAACAGTGACCTGCCTATCACCCTGGTCAGCAAGTCAGGGGACAGGCTTATGGCTTAGGAGGGGCCTACATCTCATAGCTCATCCCACCGAAGAGGGGCAGCTACAGCAGACAGCGGAGCTGGAGCACCATGGCTGTGGTACGAGCAGGTCCCAGGGAGGCTGTGGGGCCCAGAGCGGACACAGAGGACATGCGTGCTCTCTTTCGGTCACAACAGCTTTTTTTTTTTTTTTAAAGATTTATTTTAGGGCCCTGGGTGGCTCAGTCGGTTGGGCATCTGCCTTACAGTTCAGGTCATGATCCTAGGGTCCCGGGATCTAGTCCCGCATCGAGCTCCTTGCTCAGCAGGGAGCCTGCTTCTCCCTCTGCCTGCCCCTCCCCCTGCTTGTATGCTCTCTCTCTCTCTGACAAATAAAATCTTTTTAAAAAATAAGATTTATTTTAGAGAGACAGAGAGATAGAGAAAGAGAGAGAGCACACACAAGCAGGAGGGGCAGAGGGAGGAGAGAGAATCTCAAGCAGACTCTGTGCTCACCATGGAGCCCGACGTGGGGCTCAATCTCACTACCTTGAGATCATGATCTGAGCCAAAATCAAGAGTTGGACGCTTAACTGAATGAGCCACCCACGTGCCCCAGGTCACAACGTCTTTGTCCAGAAATTCTTATCCTCCTTCAGAAGGTCCCTAACCCCCATCAAGCTGCGTTAACTTTGAGCTTTTGTTTCAATAGGTTTCCCCATTCTTCAATGTGAATACCAAAACAAAGTTTTACTTTACTTATTTTTATTTTTTATTTTTTTATTTTTTTAGTAGGCTCCTCACCCAGTGTGAGGCCCAATGCGGGGCTTGAACTCACGACCCTGAGATTAAGACCTGAGCTCACATCAAGAGTCAGACGCTCAACTGACTGAGCCCCCCAGCTGCCCCCAAAATTTTATTTGAGACAACTGGAATACATGAACCCATAGGGTTGCAGATGTGTATATAAAATAACCAAATATCTGCTTATAATATTTAACATTTAATATTTAATAGTTATTAATACATATTTTAAAAAAGGATTACATAAAATATTTAGATGCACTTCTGTTTTTCTGTTTGGATTATTCAAGTAATAGCCTTAAGCTTTTATTTCATACACAGGAATATCAATTCTGAGCAATGTAGAGCCAAGACCCAAAGGCCACACAGAACCATCCCTAGAGGAAGTGCAGCTTCTGCCTCCCCAAAGAAGAAGTCACAGGCACGAGAGGTTCTCCTGGGGACACAGGAGCCTGGGACAGAAGCTCTTAAAGCCCAAGGTGTTCAGTCCACCTGTCATAAGAGTGAGCACTCTGGTCCCTGGCAGGTGTGGGGCAGATGATTCTCTTACCACCACTCCCTGCACCAGACCTTTATGCATGTTATCTCATTTGATCATCAAACCACCTCTGAGAGTCAGGCATTATCCCCATTTCATAGCTGGGGAGACTGAGGCTCCAAAAAGACGCCACCTGGCAAAGATCACACAAAACAGGGGCAGAGCTATGATTGGAATCCAAGTCTCTCTGATTCTAAACCTCAGCCCTTTCCATTACGCTAAAGCTCTCTAATTTAAGTGTAAACAAGGTAGTTTTGTTTCAATTAATTCAATAATTTTATTATAAGTATTCCATAACATGATTTATTTTAGAGAGACAGAGAGATAGAGAAAGAGAGAGAGCACACACAAGCAGGAGGGGCAGAGGGAGGAGAGAGAATCTCAAGCAGACTCTGTGCTCACCATGGAGCCCGACGTGGGGCTCAATCTCACTACCTTGAGATCATGATCTGATATTCCATATATTCCATATAATATTCCATAATAATGATTAGACTCTAATGATGACCTGAACCCAGCTTTGGATTATGGGAATCCGGAAAGAAGGAACTCAGAGCCAGCCCCATCTGTGTTTCAAGTTTTAAGAAATACGATCTTTGAGAAAAGGCAGGTGAAGACTTTTTCTGCCTGGTAATAAATCTGGGGATAGTTTCATATTATAGGACCAGTGGTTCTCAAACTTTGTTACATATTTGAATCCTATGGAGCACTTTAAACATACTGATGTCCAGGCCATACCAACTAAATCAAAGTTTTAG
The DNA here is from genome assembly GCF_017311325.1 of Ursus maritimus. NCBI lineage: Eukaryota > Metazoa > Chordata > Mammalia > Carnivora > Ursidae > Ursus > Ursus maritimus. The sequence continues at coordinate 4,563,657 of NW_024424008.1, forward strand.
GAGGTGGGATCCAGGCATAAGCATTTGTTAAAATCCCCCAGGTGATTCCAATACACAACCACGTCTGAGAACCAGCACCTTGGAGAGAGCATCCCCTGCACCCGTACCTGAGCTGGATAGNNCTTTCCCTGTACCACACAGCTGAGAAGGGTAAGACCGTCCAGTTTTAAAGAAGTTAGGAAACATAGTGAATGCAGCTGTGATGTATCTCCCCTCCGGCAGGGAAGGGAAGAGGGCAGATTCCTGACAGACAGCAGGGTGTCTTGATACCTAGCTACCGTGGGGACTGGTGGTGAGTTAGAGGACACATCCTGCCTCCCTTAATTCCCCGCTCCACTGAAGCACCCAGGAGCTAAGGGCTCAGGGTGCCTGAGCGTCGGCACCACAACCACTGCCGCCGGGGCCTAGAGTGTGCTGAGCTCAGGGTTAGTGAGGCAGCAAGGGAGGGGGGTCAAGACTGGGTAGCCCACCCTTCAGACATGAACAGCAGCGCCAAGGCAACCTGGGGACCAGGGGACTAGGCTGGGAGAGAAATCCCAAGGAGGTCTCAAGAAAGCTAGCATTGGGTCAGCTCAGCCCACCAGGTAGGGACCCATAAACCCCAGGCGCATAAGTCTGAGGCTGACCCTATGCAGCCCACTGAGGGTTAAGAAGTCCTTCATTCGACAGCTCCTGTCCACAGCTCCAAGGAACTTTACAGCTGGGGCCCAAGCTCTGACTCCCACAGCACAGTGGCGCGCTCTGAAGCAGCCTGACGCTCCTCCTCCAGCTCTCACCTGTAGAACCAAAGCTGCATGGACCTAGCTTTTTGCATGTAGCCAATTCCCTCACCATGCAGATGGTGACGTGGAGGCCCAGGGAGAGGGAGGGACTTAGCTGAAAGCCACGGAGCCCTTATAAAATATAGGTGCTACCTTGAACCACTAAGCAGTCCCTGATTACCTACCTCTGGAACCACAAGTAAGATATTCTACCTCCTTATGCCTCTGTCAGTCACTAGGCAAGGAGAAAAAACAAACCAACCAACCGCCCCTCTGGTGGTATCCTCTGGCATGTTGGCCATCCTCACCACCCATTCCCGCTCTCCCACCCCAGGGCAGCCCCAGGGTACTAGGCACCAGCTAAGCCCCCCACCACAAAAGCCCCTACAGCCCTCCTCGAGCCCATAACTCAAAGCAGCACCCCCTCCAGAGACACACTGCACCCACTCCCGAGATGCCCAGTCCCTGCTAGAAAGGCAGACTTCGATCCTAAGGGGACTGCTGCTCCTGCCCCTGGCTGCCAGCAGGCTTACCTGTGGCCCTGCTGCCCTGTGATGAGAGCAGCACCTGGGAGAGAAGTCAGAAGAGCGACAGGTGAGACCACCACAGGTCCCAGAGGACGGTGCTCACCGAGTGCCTGGGCACACCCACCCCGCGTGCTGCAGCCGGCGGGGCTGCAGGGTCGAACCCTTGGGGAACTGGGTCCTGGGTGGGGTAAAGGGAGCACCCTGGGTCCTCTCCTTCCTCTGATACATTCTTAGCCGGGGCTGCATTTCTCCAGCTCACCTGAGACGCTCCTGCAAGAAAAGGTTGGTTGACTCCTCCTGTTCCTGTTTATCTCGAAGGCTCTGCAGCAATTTCCCAAACTGAACAGCAAGAGGGAGACCTCAAAGAGGCGACTCTCTTCCTAGCTGCATCTCCTTCCTAATCCTCTGGGTGCCTTGGAATAGCAGCTCAGAAGGAAGAAAACGAGATTTTCAACTTTCAGGAACTAGCTCTGCCGCCCTCTGCACGGCTCAGGAGGCCATCACTCTCAGCCTTTTAGGACTCGATCCAGAAATCCTTCAGCCCTCCATGTTCCCCAAAATGACAGTGCTCACGTATGGCTGGGATCGGCCCCGATCCGGCAGCTCATTTAAATAGAGCTCATCACAACAACAGTGTTGGTGGAGAAGTGAGTAGCTGCAGGGCCCTGGGGACCCCCTGTTTATACGTAGGAAGAATGATGCAATCTGGGTATCAAAATAGCAATCCAGAACGGAATAACAGGCTCACGCAGCAGCGGTGCCTGCACACCCAGAGCTCAAGTTGACACACTCTGTCAGCCCCACACTGCTGCAGCACGCAGATGCCAGGCACACGCTCTCACCGCATCATTTTAAAAATCAGCAGGAGCCCGAGATAGCCCTCCATGCCCCCGGCACGGAAGGAGGGTGTGGGGGGGAGACCTTCGACAGACATTAAAATCTATCTCCTACACACTCACCTGCTCCTGCCACTTCACCTGAAGTCCTTATCCTGTGACGTCACAGCCAGTTGCCATAGTGACCAATTGTCCGTCACAAGTGGAGGATTAGGACTTCGGATGGGGAAGACACACAGTTATGATGCACAAAGGTCCTGGGAGGTGTCCCTTGGCAGCTAACTCTACCCTCCCCGCCCCCACCCCGGGGAGATAACAGTCGAACACAAGCAGGGAGAGAAAAGGGAAGGAAAAGCAGGGTCGAGTTGAGGGAAGACGTTAGGAGGGGGCAAAGCTACAAGTACAAGATAATTGTAAAAGCAGAGAGCACAGGAAACGCGTGGGTGGGGAATGGCAGGGAAGATGCTTGGAAAAACTGTCAGGACAGTAAGTTCCTGAAGGGCCCTGAATGCTAAGCTAAGGAGCTTGACCTTTATCCTGAAAGCAAAGGCTCTGAGAGGGACAGAGCTGGGCTTTGTGATTATCTTGATGAACTGGGGACGGGGAGGGGGGGCGGGGGGGGTCAGGGGGAAGTCTTGTCCAGTTTAGCAGTAGCGGGGTCCCAAACAAGGGCAGCAATGGAAAGAAAGGGACAGAAGAGTCGTTTCAAAGAGAACCAATAGGGTGTGACCAAAATAGGCTGTGGGAGGGAGTGGTGGTGTGTGAAGAAAAAGGAGTCAGTGGAGGGGCTGTCAGGACCAGAGGTTAGAGGGAGGGAGAGCGCTGTTCCCAAACCCCATCTTACGTGTGCTGTATGTTCTCTGACATCAGTAGCCTCTTTAGGTCAGGCTTCACCCTGCTTTGCTGGACCAGTGATTCACAAATCTGGAGGGTCTGTTACAAGTCCTGAATCTACCAAATCCAAATCTCTTGGGTGTGGGTGTGGGACCAAGAATTTATATATTTTTGGCAAGTTACCCAAGTGATTCTTAGGCATTCAGACGGCACTGGCTCAAGGACCAGTGAGCTGGAAGCAATGGCCAGGCCGACTGCAGTGACCGCCCAGCAGGGCTTTCTGCATCCAGTCTTGTCTCTTCCAATCATTCTTCTCACTAAGCCAGAATAACTTTCCAAAAATACAGATTTGATTGTATTCCACTGACTGAAAGTATCCGATGTCTCTCCGCTGCCTAGAGAATAGCTTAAATTGGTCATGACCCTTCACAAAATGTCCCCGAATTTCCCTTCCAGAATTCCCACTTCCCTCCTTCCAACAATCTTAGATTGCAGCCAAAATTAACTCTGTCCATGTCCTCCTGCCTTTCCCCCATAGGCCTCATCCTAACACTATTTCCTACCTGCAGGTCCCTCCCAGATTCTGGCCTGCCTGGCTCCTACACAGATAGTCCTACTTGATGCCACTCACAAGTTCAAATCCATCCCATTTCCCCAGGCAGAGCCTAAACCAGGGGTCAGAAAACCACAGCATGCTCCTTTTTGGAAATAAAGCTTTACTGGAACACAGTCATGCCCATCCATTCCCGAATTATCTGCGCTGCAGTGGCAGAGCTGAATAGTGGTAACAGGGCCTATAGGACCCACGGAGCCAAAAATATTTACTATCTAGCTTTTTACAGACAAAGTTTGCTGGTCCCTAGCCTAAAGCAATGGCTATTTCAATTCTTCTAGCCTCGCCCTTTGGGGTTCAATCTTGGTAATGGGGATCCTGCTTATTCCCAAGTCTACCTCCACCCCTGCATGCCCAAGTTCTGATAACCGGGTCACACTTGAGCCAACCTTCCGTCTGGGGTAGGACATTAGGAACAAGAAGAGGGTATTCCAGGAGGAGGGAATACCATGAACAGAGGATTGCAGATGTCAAAATGTGAGGCCTCTAGGGGAAAGATCGGTAAAGCTGGTTCATGGAGGGGAGTGACAGAGGTGAGGCTCTAAAGTTAGTTTGGAGTCAGATCGGAAAGAGACCTGAAGGCCACACTAAGTGTCTGTTCTGAACCGTAAGCAATCAAGAGCCTCTTAGGTAGCTAGAGCAGCAGGCCCACAACAGAAGAGAGTGATCAGGGTTGAAGCTAGAGGATTCAAGAGGTGAAGTGATGTCAGGCAAGGGGATCCAGAGAGTGTGGGGCAGGGCCAGGTGGCCCATCCTAGCCCAAGTCAGAACCTGACACGAGAGCTGAGGCAGGAGATGATGGTCCACAGCTTTCAGAGCTCACGTTCGTAGGACCACCCAACTGCGAAATCAGCTTTCATGAAGGGCCAAGAAAGAGCCCATAGCGGAATGCAGAAGGTACAGGTAGGATGGATCGAGGCTCATCTCATCTGATAGACTGGCACCTCTACTTCTTTCACGTCAAATCTCAAGAGTCAATCCAAGGACTGCACTGACATACTCCATGCAAAGCCCCTGTTCCCAATTCCAACCGGGCCTGGACAGAGTGACAGTGGGAGAACCAAGGGCAGCAGCCTACTCTAGGTCTGCAGCTCCTACTGGCCCTCAAGTCCAGGCACGCCCTGGATTGGCAGGCAAAGGAGCTGAATTTTTTTTCAGGCTCTGTAATAACTATGGCATTCAGCAGGATTCTAAGGCTTTCTGGACTCCTGATGCTCCCTTTATGCAGCATGGGATTAGAGATAAGCTCCAAGGGTCTTTCCTGTTCTCTAGCCTCCACAGCAGTCAACCAGGACTGGCCCCCTTGAATGAGAGAGTTCCAGTAGACAGGGGGCCCCTCCAAGACCCTGTCCATCAATTACAGCTACCTTGAACTGAGGGAAGGCTCAGCAAGTCTACTCTAGCTATATCCTTCCAAGCAGTGCTGGCAGCAGCTAGCACATTCCTCCCCCCACCCCCACCACCCCCATGCGGCCTGCCTCCTTCCCAGTACCAGGGGAATTGCTCTCCCAGTAACAGGTACCGTTCTGAGGTGCCAGTGCTACTCCCAGGGCCCTAGAGAGCCAATTAAGGTGAGGAAACTGTTCATGAACTAAAAAGCCATCATGCTGATAGGCTCGGGAGCTCCAGCTTCTGCACCTGCTGCACACCCAGCTCTGTCCATCTCAGCTGCCTGTCCTCCACCTAGGAGACTTGGGTCACTGCCCACAACAGACCCCACGATGGTTGGACACACCATTCAGCACCTGGACTGAGCCAATAGCAGTCACCTGCCTTCCAGGCTCCTATAGCTGAAATATCACCCCCACCCCCCGCCTCCCACCCTCACCCCAGGCCATTAGAGCCCCTCCAGCTGAGCTCTCATTAAGATCATCATTTCTTTCTCTGACTCTGAGGTTGTAGCATCTTGCATCAGTTCCCTCTCTTTGGATCTTCCCAAAGTCCCAAGGCCTGCCCACTAAGGGACAGAGATTGCTCCCCCTTTCAGCATCTATGGTTTACAAGAGACATGCTGTCACCCATCATTAGCATCAGGAAGCATGAGGCCATGGTGGTTATTTGGTGTTCTTAGAGCTCTTCAAGTCCAGCCCTGAAAGCCAGAGGATTGCCCAGTCAGTTAGTGCCAGAGTCCAGACTGAGCTCCAGGGGCCGTGACTTCCAGACCAGGGCTCTGCCCACATCTCTCACATCACCCACATCGATAATGGGAAAAGTAAGATACTAAACAAGTAGATTCTAAAACTTTGATATCAGAACCAAGGTCTCTCAGCTAGGATTTGTCTTTTAGTAGAGTTGAAAAGGAAAAAGAATGTTCCTTTTACTTACATGGGGAAGGAAATATCTAATCAATTGCCCTTCTGCCCTAAAACAACAACTAGAGCTATAGGAGTCCTGAGAATTTTGAAGACAACTGCAGCACGTAGTAAATGTCAGTTTCAGGCAGTCCACTCCCTGCAGAGCTTGCTATATTATTTAAAGTATCACTTGGCCACTCAGTGGCCAACTTCTCCCATAGAGTTGGACCTGGGACCATTTCCAGTTAGGCTGAAAAGCAAACAGTCCCACGTATATTGGCTCTCATTGGCTGAGTACACCCATTTCCCATACCCAGCCTTTCTGCACGGAGCCCGCAGCTCCAGTCATCCCACTGCGTGGCTAAGACATGTGTGCTCAGCACACTGCTGCCTTCACGCTGGTCCTCATCACTAGCTTTGGAAAACTTTGCCCAGCTGGTCTCCTTAGAGGTGGAGACCTAATACAGACACATTTCCTAGTGGGACAGGGTTGCTGGGGAAAGTCTCCGCGAGGCTGTGGCCGCATTAAAGATGTGCACCTGAGGACTCGGGCTGCAGTGCTGGTTCCTTCCTCAAAGATTCTCCATGGAGCCTCCCCATCTGTTCAGTGATTCCAGGTGAAATCTTCCCCTGAGTAGAGTGCTTACGGTGCTCATCACAAACGCTGAAGACAGGTTTGACCTGACCTGGCAATTACCAGTTGTTTTAGACCTTAGACCTCACATATTCACAGTACCCAGGGTTTTCATCTGCAAAATGGGAATAATACCTAATTATAGGGTTGTTGCAAGGTTTTAAAAAGATGAGACAGGCACAAGTACCCCAAGTATAGTGTCTGCCAACCAGCAGCTGCTTGATCTTGCAACCTGAGAAACAGACAGGGGAGCGTCACAAGTGGAACCGTCTGCCTTCCAGGTAAGAGCCATGGGAGATCTCTGCGGATTCACTGATTCAATCGTTTGTTCAATAAATATTCACTGAAGCCCCCATCCTTGTCAGGTTCTGTGTTGGGCTGTGGGCTGGTAGAGATGAAAGGCCCAGTCCAGTTAAATCAGGTGCCTCCCCTAGTGCCAGGCACCAGTGCAGAAGTGCAGGCCTGGGGAGGTCCCCCTGAGGGATCAGAGTTGAAAACCAGCTGCACGACCCCTGAGCCCAGGCACACAGCAACGCTCAGCTCTGCCCAGCAACCAGCAGGCCTAGATTCATAGAAGTGGACTTATCCCCATGCACTATTGGCCCATCCGGCTGGAGGCACTGATGCTATGGAACCCTGTTTATTCTTCAGCCTCTACCCATCTCCTCTCTAGCTGCTCCCATATTTTACTTTTGAAAACCCCAGACTGGCAGAAATAGGATAAGCATTTTAGCAAGTCTGTGCCCCTACTCTGCTGGACAAAGTGGCAGTCCTAAATGCTCTTTCCAAAGAACCAGAATCCCAAGCATGGCTTCTCAAATTACAGACCAGAAATCCAGTTCAGGTATTGGGTCTTTCACTAGACTAACCAGAGACAGACAACAGTGCTCCTTTCCATGAGACAGCTCATTTGGGTACCATTCTTTCAGTTCTTCCAAAAACATTCAGTGAGCACCCACACAGCACAGAGTCCTAAAATCTCCAAGTAGTCACGGAAGCTGATTCTACTCTTTACCCATAAATGCAAATATGGAAGGTAATAATGGCCTGGCCAGGTCATAGAACATACTAAAGAATGTAAGATGCCACATATTCAAGAAATTGTCTCTCTTATTCCAAATCAAGCATATTCACATCAGACTGATTTTTTTTCCACTTCAGTTTCAAAAGTTCTAAATAACAGTATTTTCTCAAGTTTCTCAGCTTCTTACTATCTCCTATGAGCAGTACAGAATGTTAGACATGTACGTGATCATTTAATCTTCCTAACAATCATCTAAGGTAATTATTACTATCACCATCCCCATGTTGTAGGCGACACAGCTTGCCCAAGCTGCACAACTCCTAAGTGGCAGGCAGACTTGAACTCACACTCAGATCCCCAGACATATTGACACCGAAGCTTATGTTTTATTCTCCATTATATACTCAGAATAACTTGGTGAATGAACACTATGATTCTAATAATAGGCGTTTGTATGGCTTAGTTTTCTGACTTTAGAGCCATACAAAGCCTTGAGACATGCATATTAGTTCGTGTTAAGAATCCTAAATGAGATCAAACGCTTAAACACAAGAGTTAAACTATAAAACTCTTAGAAAATACAGGGGGAAAACTTCACGACAATGGATTTGGCAATAATTTCATGGTTAGGACACCAAAAGCACAGGCGATGGAAGCAAAAATAGATAAATTGGACTTAGCAAAATTAAAGACTTCTGTGCATTAAAGAACACTATTAATAGAACAAAAAGACAACCCATGGAATAGGAGAAAATATTTATAAATCATATATCTGATAAGGGCCTAGTACCCGTAACATATTTTAAAAACTCCTACAACTCAACAACAACAACAAAAAACCCCAATTAAAAAGTGGGCAAAACTGAAACTATACCATCATACAACTCTCCATTCCTCCCCGCTCCTCGCCGTCCCCCAGCCCCTGGGACCACCCGGCAACTTCCTGTCTATGATTTTGACTACTCTAGGTACCTCATGGAAATAGAATCATAGACTATTTGTCTTTTTGTAACTGGCTTATTTTATTTAGCATAGTGTTTTCAAGGTTCATTCATGTTGTAGCATGTGCCAGAATTTTCTTTTTTATTAAGGCTAAATAATATCCCACTGTAAGTATACACCACATTTTGTTTGTCCATTCATCTGTCAGTTGGACACTTGGATTGCTTCCACCTTTTGGCCATGAGAATAATGTGGTTATAACACAGGTGTACAAATATCTCCTTGAGTCCCTGCTTTTAATTACTTAATTCTCTCTGGATATATCCAGAAGTGGAATTGCTAGATCATATGTTGATTTTATTTTTAAATTTTTTGAGGAATGGCCATACTGTTTTCCACAGAGGCTGTACCATTTCATATTCCCACCAATAGTGGACAGGATTCCAATTTCTCCACATCCTCACCAACACTTGTTATTTTCTGTTCTTTCTTCGTAGTAGGAGCCATCCTAATGGGTGTGAGGTGGTGTCTTGTTGTGGTTTTGGTTTGTATTTCCCTAAAGATGAGTGATGTTGAGTATCTTTTTGTGTGCTTACTGGCCATTTGTATCTCTTGTCTGGAGAAATGTCTACTCAAGTCCTTTGCCCGTTTTTAAATTAGGTTGTTTTTTATTGTTGAGTTGCAGAAGGCCTTTATATATTCTGGATATTCACCCAACAATGCTGGAACTTTTTAAGACATATTTAAGATTCACCATGTTTATAAATTTAACTTATTAGATTTCCAAGTCTCCTTTAACTAGGAATATTTATTTGATGGACAACCAAAATACTGAAAAAGAAAATAAAATACATTTAATTTATAAAAGCAAATAGTAGCTAGATTTGTAAATATGTTCAAATATTAATAAAAACCCCTTTAAAAGTGATTGTTAAAATTTGCTACATTTATAAATAGAGGAAGACACATAAGTTAAAATTAAAAGTTTAAGGAAGGACTAAATTTAAGTTTAAAAATCAGATATTAATTTTAAAAATCAAACTAGGTCATCTTTTCTGTGCTCCAGATTCACAAAAGAGCGCAGGGAGGTCACACAGTTTGCCCAAAGGTTCAGAGGGCCCCAAATTCATAAAGACAGCTGCACCGCTATAATGCCTCAAGGCACCTCGCCTTGGGCTACAAATCACTTTAGTAATACTGCAGACAACAAAGCAAACAGAGAAGATGTTTCTAAACGCTCTCAACTTGTCTGACTTTCTCATCCTCCAACCTCCAAGTTCGTCCAACAGAGACTGCATCTCTATTACAGGCCCGTGCTAGAATGCTGAGCTGGAGGGACCTGGTTCACATCTCCAAGGACTCACAGTCCTCAATGAGATTGTTCCCTAGGAAACCTGATATTCAGGAGCAAGACGCAAGCTCCTCCCCCCTGGCAGCGACTTAATTGGTGAATGGTTCACTAGCCCGTGTCTGTTCAAAGTCAGTTCCTGGCCAGTCCTAGGGGGGCAGTAGCTCTCCCTCCGCCTTGGAAGTTTAGTGACTCAGGACAGTGTCCTCTCCATCTGGGGAGTCAGCCAACCCTTGAATCAACACCTTTCCAGGTTTCTCAGTTTGCCACCAACTCAAAGAAATCCCAAACTTGCAAAGTCCCAGCTTACAGAATAGAGATAGCAGGCATCAGGAGGATTGCTCTGTCTCCCAGATTCCCCAAAGAGTTGTGTTCGGCAATGAGTATCCCTTGGGCATTTAAATTCTGATTCTTTCTACACCTGAAATTCAGTTCCTATGAAACAGGAAGAGACCGGTTATATGGAAGGAGGGGAACTGGTGATACTTTCGTACTTACCATCTGGGACAGTCCCGAGAACCTTGGCCACCTGCCTCAGCTCCTGGATCAAGCCCTGGAAGCAGTCTTTACAGAGCAAATGCTGGCAGGGTAGGAACCGGGCACCCACATCGTCCAGGTCCTGTCGGCACACGGAGCAGGTCTGTACCATGGCCTCCATCTGACCACTCCCATGTTTCTGGTCAATGAGTGGCAGCCCCATAAAGCTCATGCCCATATCGGTGCCCATGCCCGTGCCCGGGACCGGGGGTCTTCCGATGATATCCTCAGGTGTGAAGCAGCGTGTAGAGCGAGCAAGCTCCACTCCCTGTAAGTGAAGCACAAAGCACGGTGACTCATTTCTTTTGGGTGGGGAATGGTCCTGGAGGACTCAGAGAGCGGGAGACTTGTGCCCTGCAGCCTGCAGGCCTCAGCCTCGCACTCTCCCTTGAGCCCAGAGACAGTCTCCAGCATCTCCGCTGCAGAAAGCAAAGCCAGCAGAAGTCTGCTAGGTGGTATGCTTCTTACACTGTTTGTTTGCCTTCAGAAGTATCCCACATCTACCTGCGCTTCTCTTTATTAGTGGGCAAGCTTGAGCCGAGGTTTCATTGGGGAAAAGAGAAGGAATGTATTAAGAGTCAAGTGTATGCCAGGTCCTTCCTATGCTTTGACTCAGTTCTCACAACTACTCTTGGAGATAAGCATTATGATACTTTTACAAATCAAATAAAGCCATGAGGGACAGGCTGGGGAAACTGAGGCTCAGAGAGGCTGGGTCATTGTACAAAGACAGATGGTAAACAGCAAAGTTCAAATTCAAATTCAAAATCAGACTTCACCCGTTACTACTGAAATATTTCTCAAGCTGAGGTCCACACACATATTTTCATGAGTTCCCTCCAGTATTTTTTTCATTAGTATTCATTCTGATAAGAAGTTTTTAATGTATCAATATTTTTTAAAAGATTTTATTTATTTGACAGAGAGAGAGGCAGCGAGAGAGGGAACACAAGCAGGGGGAGTGGGAGAGGGAGAAGCAGGCTTCCAGCCAAGCAGGGAGCCCGATGTGGGGCTCGATCCCAGAACGCTGGGATCATGACCTGAGCCGAAGGCAGACGCTTAACGACTTAGCCACCCAAGCGCCCTAATGTATCAATATTCTTATCCACCACCATGAGCTTTTAGAGGCAGTGCTAAGAGTTCAGGAGCTAATGCACACCATGTTGTATTACTTTGTCTCAGGCTAACGAGGAGAGAAAGGGGCAGACTTAATATGTAAATGATGCATTCTTGCCATGTGGAGGCTCAAGAACGGCGTGGCACAGGGCGATGACTGCTTCACGGTACTTGGAACAGAGGAAGGAGGTGGGGAAATTCAGTCATCATCATGGCAGTGGCAGTTGGTCAAATCTGGGAACACGGGGAACACCACATTCAAGCCGTACTAGCAATGCAGTTTAGCAACACGTCATCTGCAAATGAAATCAGTATTGTTAATTTGTTTTGGTTTTTTATAACTTGTAAACTGTATTCAGTTTTATACTTGTATAAGAGCAAAAGAAGTGTACCTGGTTTTATATTTGTACTTGAGAAAGAAAACAAAAATCATTTAATTCAAATCTGGAGCTCTGTATTTATGCAGATTTGAGAGAACCTTCATTTCAGTCCATAGTCTTTGAGAGCCAAACCAATTCAAGACAGAGAGTGACAGGGCCGGGAGAGGCCAGGCTGCTTGGGGGCCCACCAAAATGTCACTAAATAAAATAATGGATCAGTCTGGGGCTCTAAGAGCACTTATTTCCCAGCGGGCAGCATGGTAGACTTGTGGAGGTAAGAGCAGTCTGTCTTAGAAGGTTAAAGTGTGGGGATGCCTGGGTGGCTTGGTCTGTTAAGCGTCTGCCTATGGCTCAGGGTCCTGGGATCAAGTTCCTCGTCAGGCTCCTTGCTCAGCAGGGAACCTGCCTCTCCCTCTGCCTGCGACTCCCCCAACCTGTGCGCTCTCTCTCTAACAAGTAAATAAATAAAATCTTACCAAAAAATAAGGAAGAAGGTTAAAGTGTGGCTGAGTTTATTTCATTAGACTTTGAAAATATCAAACTCTTTGGTCTCAAACCCCTTTACATTTTTTAATTATTCAGGACCCCCGAGAGATTTTATTTATGTGGGTTCTATCTACTACGATTTACCATTTTATAAATGAAAACTGAGATAATTTAAAACTATTAATTCATTCAAAAACAATAAACCTATTAAATGTCAACCTGAATAATACACTTTTTAGGAAAAAATTAACTATTTTCAAAAAAAATAAATTTGGTAAGAAAAGTGACATCATTTTTCCCTTTTGCAAACCTCATTAATGTCTGTCTTAATAGGAGACAACTGGAATCCCATACCTGCTTTTGTAGTCAATCCGCTCTATGTTGTTTTGTTTACAATGTAAGAAGAAAATCCAGCCTCACGGGGCTGTACAGTCAGAAAAGATAAGACTATTTTTAATCGCCTTATCAGGTAATTGTGGACATTCTTTGATTCTACAAGTGGTAGTTTCTCAAAGGTCGGTCGTAATGTGGAATCTGAAACTACATCAGTGAACATTTTTCACCCTGTTACATTAAAATCCACTGGCCTATCTTGCACTGTGAACTGCTCTTTCACCCAGGCATCATTACATAACACCAAGCACGTGCCATTTGGAAAATACTGGTTCAACGACTTATGCAGGTGCTCCAAACATTGACGTTTCATTGGACAATAACAAAACATCACACTCTTTCACATCACCTTGAGTCTCATTGGAAAATGCTTCATGAGCAAGATGTCAGACTCAGCTATACCTTTACCAGAATTCTAAGTGTTTGCTAGAAACACTAATTTTATCATTGGTAACAAATACTTTCAGGTTTCTTCCTTGAAATGACAGGCTCACTTCATTTTTGAGAAAATACCTGCCGAATTCCCAAGGCTGAAAAATCGCAGTCTGTCTGTTGTTCAAGTAAAACTGGTGTCTTACCAAAAAAAAAAGGAAAAAAGAAAACAAACAAACGAAAACAGTCTAGTTCAGCTTGCAACTCACACTACAGCACAAGCGCAGGCCCTCACTTTGATAAGTAGAAGTGCTTTCTGCATTCTTCCAGTTCCTTCACAGAGAAGATTAAAAACGTGTGTATTCAAGGACTGAAGTGTAGTAAAATATTTACTGCTTCGTCAGGGACACTCCTAAGTGAGACAGGCTTTTCCCTTCTCTTCCCTTCCTTTCTATTTTTCTGCAAATGCCTGGCAGTGAAGAATACAATGACTTGCACCGGCGTCTTTGGCTTTTTCACGCCATCTTTGGTTTTTGCTTTGCCACCACCAGGGCGAATGCCGACCCGGCGGAAAGGGCAGATAACATCTTAGAATTACTATGAAAATGGTTTTGACCCTGCGGACACTTGTGATGCTGTGGATACTTATGACCCTGTGGACACTTGTGAAAGAGTCTCAGGGACCACCCCCATCCCCCCCCCCATCATCCGTCTACAGACGGCACTTTTTAAATAACAACTCTGGGGATTCAAGGAGGTGGCATGGCTTTCCAACACCAGTGGGCACTACTCAGGATGAGTATATAAAGAAATATTTCATTTCTGTCTTAGAATAGCAACTAGTAACTCTATGAGGGTAAAGGTTAAATTAAAGGCACAGCCAAGCAACGGAGTCTCCAATTTGAGGATAAGGTGGAGGGGGAGGATCAAAGAACTCTCTTCTATCCCCTTCCTCTGGCTGCTTTTCATTACCCCTTAGCTCCTCCCTTTCCTTCCTATGTCCTTGGAAGTGGGGAAGGGGATAGAGGATGGCAGAACGTACTTAAGCCAGGGGTAGCAAGTTCAAATGCCTACGGGGGCCCAGTGTATGGTGAAGTGCTCCACCGAAAAGAATGTGGGTCCAGTGTTGCCAAGCCTTAGTTTTCCAAAATGCCAGAAGTCCAAATTTTTACTTAAACTCTGAAACGCTGGTACTAATTACATTTTTAAAACATGAGAAAACAGCATGAGTCAAATAAAATGTACCAGTCATCAGCCTGTGACCTCTGCTATAAGTCCCCAAGAAATGTGAACCAAATGAAACATCACGTGAAAGTCTGAAAGGACAGAAAACCTCACGTATAACATTACCTTGCTCACAAATCACTTTCTTTTTAACACCCCACAGCCTGATCCGAGGGTTTCTAGAACCTGGCCAAGGAAGGGCAGAGCAAATCATTCCATACCACACTGGGAGTACGAATTTCCACAGACTGTTGGCATGGGTAAGACAGAACAAATGATCATCAAAGCAGTACTGCTTTCAGGCAAAAATATGCAGACACACACACTAGTAATGAGAGAACATCCACTCAAGCTGGCCGGTGTTGAATGTGACATATCACCTGAGTACCTGTCTCCTGTCTGTTTGGACACAGTCCCGGGACAGGACTTAGTCCTTCTTGCTCACCCTTGTTCCTGCCCCTCACTGCCTGGCACGCATATATAGTGTCTGAACGTAGCATGCATTCAATAAATATTTCTAAAATGAAAGAATGAATCTCAGCGTTTTTCATTATACAAACAAGAAAACTAAGATCCAAAAAGAATATGATGTTTGTTCAATATCATTTGGCTAGCTGGGAAAGGAACCCAAACTTATGTGTTCTTTCTGCTAATTTTATCATCTGAAATTGTATGAAAACCCAAGTATTTAAGCCCTTCCTTGTTGCACTATTGGATAATCTGCCCTCCAAGATCCTAGAATTCCTCTCTCCACATTTTGCTAGTATGAGTTTAATGGCAGTGAGGTTTTCCACCCTAGCTTCCAATAAAACTTCTAGGAATGTATTTTCCATGTAGTACCATGATATTTTTAAAAAATCTATTCATACAGTATGGAAAGACTCCTGGAAATTAGATTATTTTTACTTTGTGCCAAAGACAACCCTATGGTCCTATGGATTTTCCTCTAAATGCCATATTGTCATATATCAACAACTACTGATGGAGGCAAAAAACAACCATGACAAAAACAAAACAAAAAACAACAGCAACAAAAAAAACCGAGGCTGGTGTAGTTGAAAGTGGTAACCACACATGCTGCTGGTGTATAAATTGCTACAATCCATTTGGGGGGAAAACAGCATAAAATGAATCATAAAAATGTTCATACCTTATAATACAGCAATCTCACTCCTGGGAATTTACCCTAGACAACTTATTCAATAGAAGAAAAAAACCACATACACACAAATGTTCATTGCATCACTAATAGCAAAGGACACAATAAGAACAGCAACAACAACAAAGGAACAAAATACAGGAGGAAACGGCTTAGTAAATTACAGTACCTGCTGAAGATAAATTAGTCTTAAGATGTTAATAATAATAACCACGAAGACCAGGTAGCGATACAGAGAAACGCCACGTTATTAAGTGAAAAGCAGAATACAAAAGGGTTTGTGTGCTACGGTCAGCAGCTTTCTAGGCAGCTAGGCCTCCAAGCAGACAAGAGCTGAAAGGTAATGTTCAGACATAAAAACAACATTGTAAAGTATTATGATTCAAGATGCTTATATTTTTTAACATTTTCTCTAATGTTTCACTGGCTTTTCTATTACATGCAATTTTTAAAATCCTTTCTGAAATAAATTTGGATTTCTAGAATTCTCACTCGAAAAGAACAGAAACCCTGGCTCTTCCCATCTTAAATTAGCAATCCTCTACTTGAAAAAGGAAAGCAAGATAATATTTCCTAATGCCCAAACCTAAAGATGGAGAGCAAGCAAACAAGGCTGGACCCACCCATGCTGGGGTTGCTATCTGAAGGACTGCCGAGAAACTCGGGAACCCAGAGCGGACAGGAAGAAAGAGGGCTCACAGGGCCCTCTTCAGGGTGGGGGTGTGTTCAGGTTGGAGAAAGGTCTGGAGTACCAAAAAGGTCAGGATCACATTTACCTGTCTCTCCAGGTTGCTGCCTGGCATCATCTCCCTTCTGCTCATTTCACAGGTATTTTCTCAGGCCCTGACTGTCTGGGGGAGCCCAAATGCCTGAGATGTCACAAGGCCATGCTCTACTTCAGAAGAGATGTCACAGAGAAGCAGGCCTCTCAGAGGTCATGTCTCAGGGTCATGCTCCGTGTGCCTGAGTGCAGAAGGACAGGTCACCAAATGCCTAATGTCTGGAATGCCACTCAACTTTGCAGATACAGAACTCAAACTTTGCTCTCTCAGACCTAGTCAACCTAGGGAAACTGACATACACTGACGAACCGCACATGAGCCTTATGTTAAAACTATAGGATTGCCTTGGGAATGAAAGGGAACCTGCTAGAAACCAGAGCCAGACAATCACCCAGGGCATGCCCTCTACCCTGGAGATCAAACCACCAATGAGAAGAATGGTAGGTGAACACAGAACCCAACACAGAGTGTTGGCCCACTCAGGGAGGACTTCCATTCAGATGGATGGCCT
Organism: Ursus maritimus; assembly: GCF_017311325.1. Taxonomy (NCBI): domain Eukaryota; kingdom Metazoa; phylum Chordata; class Mammalia; order Carnivora; family Ursidae; genus Ursus; species Ursus maritimus. Next base: position 4,580,430 of record NW_024424008.1, read on the forward strand.
GAGGGATAGGGTGTAGCTCCTCTATACCCATGGAACCTGGCAAAACTGCGCAGAAGTAGTGCCTGTGACCCAGACCCCTACCTTCTACCCGCTGCAGAGTCTTGGTCCTTGCTCTAGGTCCTCCTTACAGGACACCTGATGGTTACCTTTCATTCCCAAAGCTCTGTCCAGCTTACCTGCATTCACAGACCATGTTCCCAAGGGTAGCTCAGTTCAACTCTTGTGCACTTACTGGCCAGCTTTGATTCAAATAGGGGGTGATCTCTTCTTAGGCCTTGCTCCCACTCTCAAGGCCCCTCTTTCTGCTGGTCACAGGCAGTATGCGATCAAGGACTCAAGGACTGATGAAGACCATAATGCTGTGAGGTCAGAGAGGGAGTGGTCACTGAGGTAAAAGCAGATCTGGAAAGAGAAGACTGAAGACTAGGTAGGTCCAGCTGCTGTATCTTGGCAGCTCTGCAGCCTCTGGCATGTCACTCAACTTTCTGCGCCTCAATTCTCTCATTCTTATTCACAAAATGGGGCTGGTAGTGTTGACCTCTCAGGCAGATACATTTTGTAAACTGCAGGGTGTATTTGGCCATTATCACTGTGGACTTCAGTGTTCTGGGAAGAAGCAGAATATAAGGTGGGCCTTAAAGGTTGAGGAAGATTCAGGATATCTGATCAGGAAGAAGATGAGCACTACAGGCATGAGAAATGGCACCAGTGCAGGCAAAAGGGCTGAAGCGATGTATCAAGTCTGGCTGCAGTGGAAAGCTCCTGTTAAGAGGAGAAGCTGAGGTTGGTTTAGAAAGGCAAGTAGCTGTATTCTGTTGGTAATAGAGAGTTATCCAACTTTTTGATTAAGGAAGTGGAAGGATGAAAGCCATGTTTTGGGAAGATTAACCTGGCAGGCGTGTGAAGGATGAAGGGATTGGAGGAGGGTTAGAATGCAGGCAGGGTGACCGCAGGAGGCTGTTGAACTCCTGATAAGAGACATGATCAGGGTCTTAATGAGGGCCGTGGCACAGGTGCTTAACAGGAGGAAGCAGATTTGAGATATAGAACAAAAGGATATGGTGACAGTGTATTAGGGGAAACAAAGGCTTGGGAACAATTTTCAGGTCTCCGTGACATCACTATCTAGGGGGACAAGGGTGCCACTCACCAAGATATAGTGTAAAGGAGAAGGTATCAGTGAGCAAGGAAGATCGAAGTCTTTGACTACGTTTACCAAGTTTGTCTGTAGAATGACCAAGGAATAATAATCAGAGATTAAGTAAATACGTGAGTGTGGAGGTAAGCAATAGAGATGTGAATTGAAGCCACCCAAAATAAGCTCACCCAAGAAGATTGTGTACTGTGAAAAGTTGAGAGGCAAGGACCAGAGGCTGAAAAATATCAACACTTAAATGGCAAATAAAGTTAGAAGAACCTGAAAAGACTGAGAAATGGCCAAAGAAATAGGAAGAATGCAAGAGTTTCCATAAGGAAGTGAGAGAGGTAAAGTAGAAAAGAGAGAACAAGTGGTAAAAGGAATGGGAAGAGTTGATTCAATGTGGTATTTGTTTCATTGATGATTTGAGTAAGACTGGTGTTAGACTGCAGTGGATTAAATGATGAACGGGAAATGAACAAATGGGCAGAATTCAGACTACTCTTTTGGGGAGCTTGGCTGTAAAGGAAAGAGCAAGGGTGGTAGGTAGAAAGCAGGGAGAATTTGAGATATTTTAGCTAAAATGTATTTTAGCTGACAGGAACGAGGCAGGAAAAATACACACAGAGTAACTGAAAGAATGGGTGAGAGATGGCTCTTCCACTCAGTGAGGTGAAAGTACATTCAATTTGTTGAAAACGTACTACATGCTAGAAACTGGGAGTGCGTGGATAGAAGAAAATAATCCTGAACCATTAAGGAATTTGGTCGAGTGGGGTAGGCAAATGTGGTCGACAATTGTATGAGCTATGTACTAGACTGTGTGGGGCACAAGCGGGGAAGTAAGCAACAACGACTGAATGGGTCTGAGAAGTTTCACAGGGTCGAGGTCGAGCAAGGGGTTCTTTGGTCCGGGAGAGAAAGTCACGGCCATGTCAGGTAGGTTCAAGTGAAAATTAAAATTCGGTGGTTAGAAAGAAGTCTTCACAGAGTCTGGATTAAAAGGACCATAAAGCAAGCAGGTATACAGGTCCCTGAAGCAGAAAGGATTGTTCAGACCGGGGATGCCCAGGAGGATAACAAGGGCAAAGGCGGAATGAAGACCGAGCGGCCCCTCAGGAGTGTGGGTGAGCAGGCGCCGGTGGGTGGCAGACACCTAGGCAAGGACTTCGAAGGAAACGGAGCTAGACACCCGATGGGCACACTGAGGGTCATACAGTGCCTCGCAAATCCTCGTTGCGGCCAAAGGACAAGCAAGCAACCGCTACCGCCAGCGTCGAGCACACCACAAAGAACGCGAGGCGCGGGGCACGGCTCAGAATTGGGGCGTTTGGCGAGGAGCCGAGATACGGTGGCCTAGGCGGGTTCCGGGACACAGCACCGCGCCGGCGTGCACCACACAGCGCCCCTAGACGCGGATTCCGCGACAGCTCTCAGCCTCAGAGCCTGAGGGAACAAGGACTGCGCGGAAAAGGAATTCCCGCCGCCACCGCCAACCTGAATTCACCGCGAGGGAAAGGACACCCAGCTGAAACAAGAGTGGGGGGCCGGGGGCGGGCCGGTCTTGCAGTCACGCGAGACCCGCGAAACCCGCGAGACCCGCGAGACTCAAGAGACCCCGCCCTAGGCCCGGCCTCTCTGCCGGAAGTGAGTCTCATTGGCTCCGCCCCCGTGATCGGTAACTCGCGAGATTTCGCAAAAGCCTCCCTTTTCCGTCTGGCTGCAGACATGGTAGGTGGTTCTTTTCGTACGTCCGCTTCTTTGCTGGTGCAGGCCGCGAGTTCTACTCGCGTTGCACCCCAACCACCTACCCCCGATCTTGGCCCGGTTTTCCAGGCCGCGCATGGCGGACCTCGGGGCAGGGTGGCCGGTATGGGCCCCGTAGGGTGGGGCCGCGTGTTCTGCCTGGGGTTCGGATCTCTTGAGACACGCGGGCCCGCGCGCTTCGGTGCCGCCCTGATGAGGCCGCATGGCCTTGGGCCAGTCCGTAACATCACGTTTGCTGAATGTGACCCAGAGCAGATCCTTGACCCCCCGAGCCTACAGACCCTTCGCAGACGGTCAAGTTCGCCCTCTGCCCCACCTCCCTTTGGCCTTATCACCAAGCACCTTTTTCCATACAGCCATCCAGACTGAGAAAGACCCGGAAACTTCGGGGCCACGTGAGCCACGGCCACGGCCGCATCGGTAAGTGCCGGCATCCCATCCTGGTCGGCTTTGCGGTCTCCCCGCCGGGTGCTTACCTAGCCGGGAAGTGGGTAGGGTAGAAGTGGGTTCTCTCTGTGCGGTCAGTAGGACTGAATTTGACGGTTAGCGGTTGATTTTTTTCTCTTAGAATTCTCTACAGTACTCCACTTTAAGAGAATTTTACATCAGTTGGCATGAAATTTGGGGCAAAGTGTTACATTGCAAAGAGATGTTTCACCTGGGAACTTGAGGGGATAGCAATGCTTAAAGTGGTATTTTAGATTGGGAACAAGATAAGACGCAGAAGTGTGGGGAAAGGAGAAGAATTGAGGGGCTGGAGAAGGCTACGTTAGCCATGTAGCCTTGTATTCTTGCAGGCAAGCACCGGAAGCACCCAGGAGGCCGGGGTAATGCTGGTGGCATGCATCACCACAGGATCAACTTCGACAAATAGTGAGTGTTTTCTTGGCCTGTACTTTGTTACTGGCACTGACAGTTTGGAGTTAGGGGCAGAGGGCTGGCTCAGGACACCTTCAGTAGGAAGAAGGCCTCTTACCACTGAAAAACCTCATGTGTTGCTGGGTTTTACCAAGTTAACATTTGATGCGAACTGAGAACTTGTCATCGAGGCTAGAGTCACGCTTGGGTATCAGCTTATTGCCTTAGTGTGCTAGAGTCCTCGAAGAGTAATTGCTGACCTTATTCACTGGCTGTGACCCTCGTGGCATAGTCAGTCACCAGGTTAGTGACATCAGATTAACTATGCACCTGCTAGATTCACTTATGCCCCCAAATTTGCTTAGAAAATCTGTATATTAGAGAGCGTGTAGAATTTCCATAAAATTCTGTCAAGTGATCTGGAAGACCTCTGGTCTTGACATTGCCTCTTTTTCAGTGACTTGTCCTGGTTCCATGAAATAAGGGTAGTCTCCTATTCCTGAACATCTTCAGTGGCTTTTTTTTTTTGAAGATTTGTTTTAGTTCAGCAATGCATGGAGTACCTGCTATGTCACTATATGCTATAATTGGAAGAGATGAACTATGAAGATGATAAACATCACTTAATTGGAATCAGATTATGAAAATGATTGCCCTTCTCTTTCTAGTCACCCAGGTTACTTTGGAAAAGTTGGTATGAGACATTACCACTTAAAGAGGAACCAGAGCTTCTGCCCAACTGTCAACCTTGATAAACTGTGGACCTTAGTCAGTGAGCAGACACGGGTAAACGCTGCCAAAAACAAGACTGGAGCTGCTCCTATCATTGATGTGGTGCGATCGGTGAGTGAAAAAATATTCGTTGACTTTATATGGTCCTTGCCTCTCAAAATTCTGGATAACCTAATCTATTTGATCTCCTACCTGAAATCTGTACCCAGTTACCTAGTAGACTATTCCATCTTTTGGTAAAATTTCCACAGGTAAAACTCACCAAAATTGAACTCTGTAGTCCAGTTGTGATTCAAGGAAAACATTTGAAGAATGATCTTTCCAGTCCCTCATTCATTCAGTTACTTTGTTATTTCTTGAATGTTTTCCAATCAGTAATCTCATTCCCACTGTTCCTGCCCTCATTTGTACAGGTTTGCATTTCTGGCCTAAGCTTTTGGCAGTATCTTAGCTCAGCTGGCTCTAGTTGCTCTTACACAGCCCTGCTTATGTGAGGCACAGCTCTTGGCCCTTTATGTCCCTTAGAGAATAAAATCCTGGTATGTTTGTTATTTATGAATCTACATTATCTGAAGAGATTTCCGCACACCCCAGAACAGTGACGACAAAGCATTTTTGTATGTCTTTTAGAGTTCTAGTCCCTTTATCAGTTTTACCTTCCATGGGTATGGAGGTAGTCTAAACCCTGAAGGGGCTTTTTGGTTAAGTTTTAAACCCCTTTTCCCAGCCTACTTAACACTCCTTGAGCAGTTTTGATGGTCAGGACTTCTTGGAGCATGGCTGGGAATGTGCTCTGTCTTTTCTGCTTATCAGGTGGTAATTGAATGAGGGGGGGTGTTCTTTGCTTGAGGCTAGAGTCACATCCTGACACATCTCTTGTCCTGGTGTGCTAGAGTCCTCAGAGAGAATCTGCTGGTCTTGATTCACTGGCGAGGGCAGTCAGTGCCCCCGGTAGTGCCCAGATCAGAAACATGCCCTCCCAGCTCCGAGATGGCATAGATTGGAAGGCATCTTTCTTCACACCAGGGAGTTGGTACCTGCTATTTTGTGTATTATAAACTCTTTTATTTTTTTTCCTATTCCTCTAGGGCTACTACAAAGTTTTGGGAAAGGGAAAACTCCCAAAACAGCCTGTCATCGTGAAGGCTAAATTCTTCAGTAGAAGAGCAGAGGAGAAGATTAAGGGTGTAGGGGGCGCCTGCGTTCTAGTAGCTTGAAGCCACGTGGGAGGAGGTTCATTAAATGCAAACAAGTGCTTTTCTCTTCTGGTCTGGGTGTAAATTCTTTAGCATCCCTACGTGTACATCAGAAACCCACCCAACAGATTCCAGGAGTAAGGTTATGAGGGCCTGAGCTCCTCTGCCGAGTTCTCCCCTCAGGAAAGTGTGAAAGAGCACCAGCACTAAGAGGACTTGGCCCAATACCTAACTTGAACATTTTCATTTATAAAGTGAGAATGATACCTGTTGATAGCACATGTATGTATCTTAGAGTTGAAAGGCTGCTTTGCACTGTATGTTCTGAATTTACAGCGAGTGGGAGAATACACCCTTAATTGTAGTATGTGGCTCAAATGGGGAAGACTCAGGGTGGTTATGTTTTGTTTTTCAAGTAAGCTCTACACCCAACATGGGACTTAAACTCACTGAGATTAAGAGTTACTTGCTGTACCAACTGAGCCAGTCAGGCACCCCGAAATGGAAGACTCAGTTTTGATAGGGCACATTCTCAAGAGTGGACAGAGGATAGGACTGAAGCAGTTGTGAAGGATGTAATTCCTGAACCTAAGGTTTTCCTCCTTGACTCCCTTATCGTTTACCATACATACCATTCTAGTTGTAACCAGAATGTTGAGATGGGAGCCCAGTAGTCTGAATGTTAAACACACCAGAGCTTTTACACAAAAAGTGGTTTGGAAAAGCATTTGTCAGGATTTATGTATCCCTGTGCATTAATGTGCAAAGAACTACATCATGAAATGCTAGAGTCTAGTCTGAAATGAATCTAGCAGAGAATTTGGAAAAACCGAAAAACCAGAAGCTGGAGTCGGGTTTTCTAGGGTTTGTATCTCCTACAAAACCATAACAATTGTGTGCAGATAGGACCTTCAGATCTCAGGGTAAATTATAATTTACTACAATTTTTCTAGTTCTTTCCAAAATTTAAGAAATTTTCTTTGGCCCAAAATAAAAGTTGCTGCCTAGAACCCTGGCCAAAAAAATAGGATGACACTTGAAAACAACAGGTTTCTTTTGGCAGAGCATTTTTTCCTTAGTCCTATGTGGGGTGATATGTGAGTTGAGAACCATGACTTTCTATGGGACGAATTTGTGACAACCTTTAGAGGATTTTGCAGACCCTCAAGTATAAGGAAATGAGAGCAAACTTAGCTGATTTGTTTAAAAAGGTGCCAGGAAGGCTTTACTCAGTTGGACAAACAGCTGGATCATCTGAATTTGATCTTTGGTAATGTCCTAATGGAGAAAGGTAAAACTGGTTGTCCCTTAGTGTCTTTTGGAGGACCTATAATACAGAAGCTGAGGTCATGGATCTGAAATGGGTTGTAGTTTATATTAAGAATTTAATGTCTAATTGTAATTATACACTGAAGATACAAAAATGTATAAAGTATCTTAAGATTCAGATGGGGTTTGAGCTTTTCATCTAAACCTGAACAGTTGTGTGTGGCTTAAACTTGTCCAATTTTCTCATCTTTAAAATTGAGAACTGTGTGGATTAAGTAAAATGGAAGCATTTACTAAATGAAATTTTTGACTTTGTGCACGATTATGGGAGCCAAAAATTAATCCCGTTGGTCTGATTAAGTCAAGGCAAAATGATCCAAGCAGAGGTCAGAGCAAACACGCTAACCAATTTAGAAAAGTTGAGCAAGGAAAGTGAGAGAATGTAGTTAGGGATGGGGTTACAGTGGGAGGCATTACAAAGAAAATGGGAATGAGAAAGCAAGAGAAGGATGCAGAAAACCCAAAGGACAGGCGGGATTTAGTAGACCATACACGAAAACTAGTCCGTTAATAGCCAGTATCTTACCTAGAAATTCATTAGTAGCACCGTGTAGCATCACTATCCATAAACAGGATGGGGTTGAGTGGTATAATACTCCCCAATCCTGTATGGAGATGTAGATGGCCATGCTGACCGTGAAAGTCCTCAACCATTTTATATAGAAGATAGTCCAGATACAATGCCATCCCACCTGGCCTGGAAAAGACAGCTGGAGCTGCCTCTTTCCAGCTTGCTCATTCAGGTATCTGCAACTAATAGCTGGCAGATGCTTTGATGTGGGTGTTAATATTGCCAAGGAAGCCAGGTGATTGGTGAAAAGCCATACTTTCATGTTACAAATGAAGGGCGCAGACCTATAGTGACCACTTGGCTTGTTTGATGAGACCAAGTGCAAACCTTACGTTTTGACTTTATATTTCCGTGAAAAGGGCCACCTCTGAGATACAGAGTCCACGCTGTTGAAGCTGTCAAGCTTTGATCAGTCTGTCCTGCAGGCACAGAGGCCCACACTGCCACTGATCTCTTTAGTGGCTGATACCTGCGTAGGGTTAATGAAAGTCCTCCCATGTAAGGAGAGCAGAACTTTGCTAGATGTCCCTGTAACTCCGTGGTCTTCAACCATTGGTTTACCTACCTCTTCAAACTGGAAAAATCACGTCACCTGGCACATCAGGCTGACATGCTGATTTTCGATTAGCTTGAATAGCTAAGGATATAATTTCTGGCCTAATGTACATGTGCTTTAAATACATTTTCATCCAAACCTCGGAGCTGCAGCTATAACAAAATCAGTTGGCGATATCGGACCCGACCCCATTATCAAAATCCGCTAAATCGAATTTAAGGTTTCAATTCAAATAGGCTTACTTGATGGCTAGGCCAAACGCAGTCAGCCCCCGGACTGAAAACAAGCCTAAGGGCGCACCGTCGGCGGAAGGCGTGCAGCGTCCGCCTTCGCGGGAAGGCAGAAGACTACGAGGATGACAGCGGCCTGAGCCCCGCAGAGCCTGGCACTCCCACGGCTACCCTGGCGGCTCACACCGCGCGACCTCTGCCTCGCCATCACACAACTCCCCCACTGGTCAGCTCTTGTCGCCTCAGCCCCTGATAACCACTTCCGGAGGGTGTGAGGTTTTGGTTCCGGGGTCACATTGACCTTGCCCGCTCCCACGACCGGAAGCACGTTCGGCGCCGCTTCCTCTGGGGGCTCAGCCAGTTCCGGCAAGGGGCGGGGCCAGGCTCGTCGCGCGGCGGATAGACTTTCCCAGGCGAGGCGGGAGGTTTAACTCAGCCGGCTCCCGGGGGGCGTGGGCCCCTTCGGAACTGGGGGCTGGGCCAACCTTGCAGCGCTTGAGGTCGTGCTTAGGCCGCACTTACGGAAACATGGTCTTTATACACACGTCAAAGGGGGATTTCCAAACTTCTCAGAATAAGCTTCAGTCGTCAAAAAGATGAGCGCCAGCTACGTTCAAGGCACTTTGGACACCTGCTTGTACATACATGGAAATGGAAATATTCTGGAAGAATATAAAACTGAGAAGGCATTTCCTCATGAGCTGCGGGTCGGGAGGGAGATGTGTTTTGATAGTTTGGGTTTCTTGCTTAATCAAATGCATATTACTTTATATTAAAAGTCAATATAAATGGACAGAAAATAATTTCAAAGTTACCAGTAACTTGCCAGTACCAAAAGGTAGTATTTTCTCTTGGTCTAGAGTTTTCAGGACCTTTTAAGTGACACCCACCCCACCCCTATAGGCAAATAAGGTGCTTTGGGATGCATACCACCACTTTGGCTCTAGAAACTGATTTTTGTATCACTCTTAGTAAGAATGTAAGTTCAAAGTGTATGTTTCATTCTGGCTCTATTTTATAGCCCAACTTTTGTTTTATTCTCACTTTAAGTTTTTTTAAAAAATACTCTGTATCTTTATAAATAAGTCATTTTGGGTACAAGTCCATGTAAAATAAAGGGTATTATTTTTAGCAAAAATTTGAACTGAGCTGTGATGATAATTAGAATGATTTTGGGGGAGCCCTAATGCCACACACCATCCAATATGAGCTGGAGTTGGAATCATATGGCTTTCCAAGGGCACTCCTTCAAAATAATTGCCTTTAAGACGCCCAGACTCCTCATTTTGACACTACAGTTTACCAGAGTATGGTTATTGGTTTTTTTTTTTTTTTTTTTTTTTTTTTTTTTTTTTAAGGCATTTAGGAAGATGTAATGGGGCAGCCTTCTCTGCTCTAAGAGTTACCAGACTGATTAAGAATACCCAGGGCCTTTCTTGACTCCAGAATAGAGGGCTGACACTCCGTAGGCACTGGGGCTTCTGGTAGAAGGGACAGTGTTGTGTTACCCCTAAGTAAGTGCCCTAGGGTTGGTTGTCTGAAAGGCACTGTTCAAAGACACTTGATCTCAATAGTGGCAAAACCATCCTCTGGGGGGGCAGTTTTTGTCTGTCACAATCATGGAGGGGAAGCAACCAACGTTGCTAGACATCCTGCAATGTATGGGTTGATTATAAAACAACAGAATCTAGTTTAGATCTACGTACATTTTACACACACATAAAAAAAAAAAAAATTCTCCCTCCCCAAGTTTTCATATACTTCTGAGTTTTCCAGGATTCCAAATGCTGTTTAAGTCAGGGGAAGTTCTGTGTTCTGCTCAAAATATTGCCAAAAGTTGTTCATTTCTCTGGGGCACCTGCGTGGCTCAGTCAGTTAAGCATCTGACTTTTGATTTTAACTAAGGTCATGATCTCAGGGTTGTGAAATTGAGCCCTGCATCCGGCCCGGTGCTGGGCATACTTACCAATGGGAACACCCACTCAGTAGACTCTGAATTGCTAATACAACACGCTTTTATCTGTGCATGTGTAGCTACTGCATTCACAGTAACTCTGTGTACAGGTGTAAGCATCTGACCTCGTTATGTATCTTCTAGCACAGCTGTACCCAAGCACGTACATATTTAAATACCTGTTATAACAAAATGCCTCCTTTTACTTCTCCCCATTTATATGAAAGTGTGTTTAGGTAGGTTACATTATCTACGAATTTCATTTCAGAATAGTAAAGGGGGGAGTTAGAGTATTTGCTATAGAAAAGGAGAGTGTTGGATCCACTAGGGTTAAGAACCATCTGTTTAAGAGCTGACAAATCATGTAAAACAGAGCTTGGAAAGAAGTCCTGACCACTTTTTGTCATACCAGGCCCCCAGGACACACCTTCCTCTATATTCCCCCAAAGTCTTCTGTGCCTTACCCATAGTGCTCACTGTATGGACCCTGCAGCCCAACCAGAGCCATTATGTGCCAGTACTGTCTTTCTGAATTAGGATGAAAGCTGTAACCATCATAGGAGGAAGGCATCCTTAGAGTTAATCTTAGGTATCTTAAGATTTTAAAGGTACATAAAAGTTTCAAATTTTATTTTTTAAAAAAGGAATTTATACCTATATCTCTTGTGATCTCATTGTACGTCTGTGAGGATTCTTTGGAGTCATATTTAAAAAGAGAGGGGAGTGAGAGAAGGAAAGGAGAAAGAAATAGCACCTCTTGGAAACTGTGTTATTATTATTTTATTGTTAAGGAATCTACTTCTGTGACTGTCATGAAGCCCAGGATGGCTTAACAGTAATGAGTCCTGGAGGTAACTACACCCGACTCTGGACTTTCCGGTGATAAGCACTGTCTTCTCTACCTCAGCTGAAAACTCAGACTCATGAGGCCTCAGTCTCTGCCTCCCTATTCCTCGAAGATGCCAAAAGCCAACTATGTAGGAGACTTTTTCAGAGGAGAAGAGACTTCATCTTCCCAGAAGACAAACCCTCTACTTTAGGAGGCAGAGAGCAACCCCAAGCCCCAGACAGGTTGGGACCGGCCCAGGCCTCAATGGAAATGGGCAGAAGGAGGGAAGGGAATTCAGGATAGTACTGTCTCTTGTTTAAGTACGCCAGGGTGGAAGGACAGGAAAGATCTACTCCTTGGTTCAAATCCTGCCAGCCCCAAACTGAATTCCAACGAAGAGAGTTCCAGCTTACTGCCTCATCTCTCACCTTGGAAATTTTCACGGTCTCTGCTCTGCGAAGGTCTTGGGTGGGTGGAAAGCCTCAGCCACCCATATTCCCCGTCCTGCTTCTCTTCTTGCTTTTCCATGGAATATTGCAAAAGTTTCTGCGTGCAAACGTAGGGATCCAACAGGAGAAGACTAGTCACAGAATGACAGAAGAGCTATAGGCAATGGGCCAGGGCTATGAACAAGCCTGGGTTGGCTTTCGCTGAGCTTCACCCCACCAATGTCAGGATATCCAAGGATATCTTAAGGGCTTCATACTAAATAGGAAAATGTTCAGATTCACCCAACAGTGGAGTTGAAAGCACTGAGCACTCTTTGCATCACTGGGAACGCTTACAGAGAGTCTGAACAGTTGGTTATTGAAGAGGCAAGCTGAACAAGAACAATGACAAGGTATCTTCTAAGACCAATCATTCGGTTCCAGCCAGAGAACTTGATTTCAGGGCAGGTACGTGACTCACACTGAAGCTAAACTCTTAATGAAGTACTCAGTTCCCTGCATGATGGTGTTTCATTCCTGATTGGCCTCTCTCAGCCCATCTCCCAGGAGAGAGAACTCTAGAAAATGAAGCCAAGGAACACGTAGGGCTCTGGGCCCAAACAACTGTACACTGTTTATTGAGAACACCCGTAGATGGTGGGAAGGAGGGATGCCCTGTACCGCATTGTGGCCACCACTGACTGGGAGCTGGGCCCGGACAGCACTGGCACAGCCGGGGGTGGGGGGTGGGCTTCCCGTGACTCACTGACCATCACAAAGGTGGGAGGAACAAGAGAAGGCCAGGCCCAAGTGCCTGGTACCATGCTGCAAATGGGGATTGATTGGCCTTTGCCTTTCAAAAACGGAGGGTTAGGGGAGGGGTGACTACTAGAAAAAAATAGAAACTCTAAGATTTAAAAAAAAAAAAAAATAGACCTCCTGTACAGAACAAGACAGCATCTGCTCTCCAGGGCCCGAGACTGGCAGCAGGGGCCTCAGGCAGGCAGGCCAGGAGCCTCCAGGGGAAGATCAGTGGTTCGGCTGAGACAGTCAGCTGCACATAATTGGCCAGTCGCCAGCACCCAGCCCCTTGGGAATATACAAATATTTACCAGATTCTCTTTGCTTGTTACAAAAGGAGATAAGAAAGCTTACAGCAGATTATTTACAAACAGTATCCTGGGATATCGTGAAGGCAGAGGTGGGCTGGCTTGGAGGGTGGGGTCCCAGGGGTTCCAAGCAGACCCCCTCCCCAGGCTCCAGGCTCGGCAAGGCACTGGACTCCATTACTGGGACAGGGGCTTAATTCTTCTTGTGGAGGAACTTCATTTTGTTGCCTGTGGGTCAGAGAGCGCAAGAGTGAGAAGGTTTCAGTATCAACTCTCCTAACAGCCCTAACCCTCTCAGTGGGAGACAGGGTTAGAAAGACTGGATTTTAGCTGTGACGGATCTGATCCGGGGCAGTGAAAATATGCTAGAGCTCTAATTAGGGCACTGGTATCAATCACTCTGGAGCTGTGGGCAAGCTATTTAACTTCTTTGGCCCCAATTTCCCTTTAAACTGAGACATGCTATGATTCCATGATTTAGCTGGCCGAGCTCTTTGAAGAGAGTGGAGGTTTTCAGAGAAGGGCACCCTGGCACCGAGACTTCTGTAGACCCTTTTAGGCCTAGAGAAAAGCTCACTGCCCCCAGCATCCTCATAGTCAGTCAGGAAGGAGCACATGGAAAAAGATCTGATTTATGTAAGGATCTGTGGTTTCTCCTGGTTCTGCAATTTGGTAAATGCTAAATGCTCTTGGAGCACTGGGCTGGGAACATCTTCACGAGGGGATCTCTTACTGTTCTGTCTACAGCCCCAATATAAATACCCACTGGCACTGGTTTAGAGTAGTTTGGGTACAGATCCCCCAGCCCCAGCTTCTTGCTGAACACCTATCTCATGAGTGACCGTGCTACTTACCCAAACCTCGGAGAAACTTATTCATCCCACTCTGCTCAGTGTCTGGGAGTTCCTCTAAATACTGCTCCACTCGCTGCTCGAAGAGGCCTGAGGAAGAGGAGGGACAGGGAAAAGAACACTCACTGCGGGAAGGGAAGGGGAGGCCTGCTGGAGGGGCCACGGGCACAGAGAAACCAAGGATCTGCAATTACAATTTAGGGCAGCATCGTATTAGAATTCAGGCTACCTCCTCAGAACGATAATTAATAGCGTCTCACTGTGCTCACTGCTGAAGCAAGAGGCCCTCAGCACCTTGCCTCCCAGTGCATGTGCCTGAGCTGCATTCCGTAAGGCAAAGATGCCGCTCCTTGTTTCAGAGCTGGGCACCTTTTCTAGGTCCTCTTAGATCACTCTACCACGTTGTTCCAAAAGGTTCGTTAGACTAAATGAACAGTATTAGTGGACAGAAGACGTAATAACCCTGAGGTTAGATAGAAAGATCTTGATGAGATTTAAAAAAAAAAAGGCCTAGAGTGAACTAAGCTGTTGAAATGACTAGAGACAAGGTGACCTTCTATTCTGAATGGAGGCTGCCACCAACCTCAGAGAGCTAGCTCAATTTTCTTGAAGGGCTTCTCCAACACGTGGTTCTTAGAACCCCCTAACTTGTTCAATCTGGTCTTTTCCTCTGAATAAGAAGGGCATCTGAAGAGGGGATGGGCTACCAATGGCATGCTGCTCTTGGGTGGAGAGGAGCCCTACCAGACACATGGCTCCAGCCTGTGTGCAGCCTTTGGAAGCCACTCACTGCAACAGGAGGAGAAGAAAGCTCCCTTGGCGGCTTCTTTCAGAAGAAAGGCATGTTAGGAGGCCTGGCCCTAGCCGATAGCTAAGAGCTTCCATCATGGTGCCCAGATATTCAGGCCTACTAGTAAGCAGACAACTCACAGAAGAGGGCTCATAGTCCCCAACCCCAAGCTTTTCTGGCCTTACCCTTTGCCCGACATTTTCTTAGCTCCCTGTCTTGGATGAAGCCAGCAAACATCTGAGACTCCATAAAAACCTCAAGAAAACGGCGGATGCTTTTGGAGGCCACAGACTTGCGGAAGGCCTCTCGCTGAAAGGCCCTCTCTCCCTTCTCGCTCTGAGTCAGGAAGAGGGAGTAGTGCCCAACAGTCTCCACAAAGAACCGGATAAACACCTCCGACACCAGCCCATTGAGGGTATTACATTCTGGAAGAGAAAAGACAAATCTTTGAGGTTCAGGTCAAGAACCGGTCATCTCCAACCTTCGACCCCAACCTCTAGCTGGTATTGTCTCCCTCTCCCCAAGAGAATTTCTAGCCGGAACCACTTATCTGTTTTTGGAACTTTAACTCTTGTGCTCCTGGGCTTGTAACCAGCACCTGAGCTGGAAGGTCAGAAACTGTGCTCTGCACATGGAAGTTGGCAAATACTCACTGCGCGAATGACAGTGGAAATCAGAGACCAGAGGATCGCGTTCCCCACACCCCTCACCCTTGGTGGTTTTCCTGGGCTTCACAAGAGGAGCCATATGTCTTTGGGTTTTCCTTCTCAAACCTTCTGAGGTAGAGAAGAATTAGAGAGAAGAGGGTAGCTTTATAGCCTGGGCCACCCTAGATGTGCCCCCAGTGTTGCTTATGTTTCTCCACTCCCTCTGACAAAACACCACAATACTTCTCTCCCCTCAGGCCCATTACTCCCTGAGCCCACTGGTAGTGGGGCTAGAGGATTCTAGACCAGCCTGAGACCAAGGTCCTATACCTGGAGCCTCGTCAACCAGAAGGGTCTGGTGTGTAGAAACAGGGTCCTGGTACCACGAGGCCCTGATCCAGAGCAGAGGGAACCCGGGGCCAGAGCTGACTCTGCCCGGGGCAAGCCTCACTCACCATCATCGGAGTCGCTGTCAGAGTCCTGGGAGATCAGTTCGTTCTTCCTCTCTAGAGCCTGCTCCAGAGCCGCCTGCAACTTCCTCGGTAACAGTGTGTCCTCATCATCCATCTACAGGGGAAGGAAACACAGTCATCATAATCACAGACACTGACTAACCACTTACTATATGCCGGGCCCTGTCTGAAGAGCTTAACTATATAATCTTCTTCATTCCTCCCCCAAATCCTGATACTATTATCAACCTCATTTCACAATGAGAAGCTGAGCACAGACAGAGGTTAAGAAACTCGTCCAAGGGGCGCCTGGGTGGCTCACTCGTTAAGCGTCTGCCTTCGGCTCAGGGCATGATCCCGGCGTTATGGGATCGAGCCCCACATCAGGCTCCTCCGCTATGAGCCTGCTTCTTCCTCTCCCACTCCCCCTGCTTGTGTTCCCTCTCTCACTGGCTGTCTCTCTCTCTCTGTCAAATAAATAAATAAAATCTTAAAAAAAAAGAAAAGAAACTCATCCAAGGTCACACGGATAAAAAAGGTAGTGGAGGCCGTGGCATTCACTGCCGCAGACCAGCTCGGGGTTCCTCGCCCAGCACCCCGATAAAGCCTCCCCGCTCCTCCATCTCCAGCTCCCAGGTGGGAAGCAGGGCTGGCTCAAGGCGGGGAACCTGTGGCCCAGCCTGCGTCTCAGGTATGAGGGTAGGCTGTCCTTCCTGCCTCTGCATTCCGGTTCCGTCTCTGTACCCTGATGCCTTGTACCAGGACTGGCGGCTGTGAGTGGTGTGTAACAGACTGTACATGCCCAGAGGGTGCGTCAGTGGGCTGTGCTCCTTAGTGGAGAGCCGGAGGATTGCCATGACCACCAAAGGCTTTCCGAAGCTGGCGACGATGACTGCAAACCTTGACATTCCACAGCATTCTGCGCATCATGCGTAATCCCCCCCCAACATTTCGAGGCAGGTGGTGTCACCATGTCTACTTCAGAGATGAGAACTCTGGCTCAGAGAAGTTCGGAGGCCTGTGTGACATTGTGTGGCTCAAAGGTGGCAGAGCCAGACCTCAAGTGTTCAGACTTCCGGGCCATGTTCTTCACACTCCCATACTCCCATTGCACTGGATGATCCCAACCAGAAAGGCAGATCCCGCGGGTCTCAAGACTTCCCAGATCAGT
Source organism: Ursus maritimus (assembly GCF_017311325.1). Lineage (NCBI taxonomy): Eukaryota > Metazoa > Chordata > Mammalia > Carnivora > Ursidae > Ursus > Ursus maritimus. Next base: position 4,597,038 of record NW_024424008.1, read on the forward strand.
TTCTCCCCACCCTTGTCTAGTCTGTGAACATGGAGCCCAGAGAGCTCTACAAATCGGCTGTGAAGGTTGAACAATGTGTATAACAGTGTTGGGTACCCTGGGGCCTGCAGCAAACAAGCACCTACCCTAGGGCAGGCCATATTCTGTGGGGTCCTGCTCTTTCTTACCTGTCGGATGAATCGGTCGGATCCCAGATTCACCATCAGTGCCTAAGAGAAAGAGTCATTAATGAGCTCCTGCAATGCCCTCCCTAGGCCTCCAGACCTCCTGGATTCCCAGAGTCAGACAACAGGAATAACTCCATCCAGGGATAGAGTGCTCAGGGAAAAGGGATAAGACCTGGGTAGAGAGGCCCAGAGGCCACAAGTGAGAGGAGCCTAGTGGTCTTGGTCCCTTCCTTTCCCCCTCTGCCCCTCCCTCCCTCCCGGGAGTTTCTGTTCCTTCAGTTCCTTCCTTCCTCCACCCCTCACCCAGCTGGTCCCCCAGACAATGGCCCACCTCCTCCACAGGCAGCTCCTTCAGTTTGGGGAGGGAGCTGGAGAGCAGGCCAACCAGGAAGGGTGTGGGACAGCAGACGATGTCAATCATGGAGGCCGGAAGGACAGGAATGAAGGTGTGCTGCCAGGAGAAGGGGTAGAGCAAGGCCACCACGGCATGGGAGCAGCTGGAGAGGGTACTGGTAGACAGACAGACAGACAAGCACCTGAGCCCAGGCCCAGCACCTTTGGGGAAGGGGAGTTAGAACATCCTTTTATAGGTAAACCACCTGGTGCAACAAAAGTGCTAATGGAGTTCAGGTCAGGGTGTGACCCAGCAGACTGGTGAAGCCCCCACATTCCCACTGCTCAGGGCCTCAAGGACACTGGTACCAGACCTTCTTTGGGACTCAACCGAGGAACAGCCATGAAGGTACACAGCAACACTTAAACTCACAAACGACTCACATACACACCCTCAAGGGCCACCCTAATGCACAGACAGGCCTAACCTGGTGGGGAAGTATCACCTGAAGCCAGAGAAGATGAAGGCAAGGGGAGCAAGAGTTGATCACTGATTCGTAGTGTATAAGAGCTGGAAGGCCCTCTGAGGTCATCTTATCAATTATTCATGTTAGAGCTGGGCCCACAGCTACGAAGGGTTAGTTTCCTAAGAGGCCGACCTGGGACACAACCGGTTTTCCTGTCTCCCAGCCCAGTGTCACTTGACTACTCTGCCGTCTATCCAACCCTTCCTTGCTGTAACCGCAAAAGTGGTCTGACTGAGGATCGCTGACTGAGGTGAGGAGCCCGGCGCCACTCCTACCAAGCTGAAAAAAGTGCCCACGCCCATCTTTCTTCTCAGGCTCCAAAATATAGCCTAAGGTCTCAGTGGGGTCATCCCTCTCTCGGCCTAGAGGGGGCTCCAGGCCTCTACACCCAGCAGCACTCCAGGACCGGCCATTTGAGCAGAATGACCAAAGCAAGAGGGGAGGAAGACCTCTACGGTGCTAGCTGGAAGGAAAAGGGGGTGTACACTCCCCATGTGTTGAGGGCTGGTGTGGGGCACTGGCAAACACAGGAGACACACCTGGCTTGAACAACCCTTCTGCTGGGAGGAGAATCAAAGGCCCTCCCCTAGGGACCATACTATAGATGAGAAGGCAGCGGCCCACAGTCCAGTTCAGTTTTAAGCTTGACTTTCCCACTCTGACCCTCTGCCTCTATTGGTCCCACCTATTAGCCACAAGAGACTCTCCTTGATCAGCTCCAGCAGGAAGTCTCCCCCTTTCCTGACTAATGCCCCACTAGTCAGAGAACATGGTTCCAACCCATGACAGAAACAAACCCCCTCTTCTAGAAGGACCTCTGGATGTTCTCAAGTGTTTTGTCAGCCGGTGCCTTGCTTGTCTGTCCTGCTACCCTACAGACACCTAAAACAGTGCTGGGTCGTGAGGCAGAGACACAGGTGTCCTGGCTCTGACAGCCCTCCCCCTGGGGACAGTAGCTCCCCCCCCCCCAACACCTCGAGGACAGCCATCTGGAAAAGAACTAGAAAAGGGCTGTCTCAGGGCTGAGGGACACACTGACCTCCACCTTCCCCTCCACTGGGCCTGGCTCTTTGGAGACAGGAGGTTTTGTACAGCCCCTACGGCTGGTCACCGCAGAGCCTGTACACACATACAGTGCACCCCTCCCATATACTCAGATGTCAAAACTAGACCTGGAGGAGCAAAGGATTTGTGGACAACCTGACCATGAGCAGGCTGGACTCACTAAGCCCTGACCCAGTCCAGGCCTGTGTGCCACCACTGGACTGCCCACCCTGCCCCTCTCCAGTCACAGGCAGACCCTGAGGAGGGTGGATATCTTTTCTTAGACCCAAGAGTGGCAGAACTTGAATGCTGAGCCCAGCAAAGAACAGAGCCCTGGGGTACTTTCCTTCCAGAATGGTGCAGGAATGTGCTCAGAGGCAGGGGCGGCCAAAGGAAACAAGAGCTGTCTTCAGGGCCCTACTGGAGCTGGGCTACGGGTGGGGGTGGCAAAGAGGAAGCCCTGAGTCAGGGAATGGAACCTTCAGGAAAAAGAAACCTCAGGGTCTAGGCTTCAGTAGGGACACCACGGTCTGGCCAGACTAGAGCCTCCCTGGCTGAGGGACAGTGAACATGGGTGGCAGGGAGGCAGCAGACAGGGGCTCCATGGGGCTGCTGTCCCTGGCTCGTTCCAGCTGCCAGTCTCGGCCCCTTCCTGAAGGACCACAAGACACACACAACTGTGGGATGCAGAAACACTGAGGCTGGGGTGGGAGGTAAGGGGCCGTTTTCATTTCTAAAGCAGGCCTTCTCTGGAAAAGTTGGCAGCCCTGGCATTTCCTCCTCTTCCTTCTCCTGGGCAGAGGGTAGGCCTGGCATCCTGCCCCAGTGCCCCGTGAGGGCATTCAGGAGTCCCTTTCTCCTGCTCCCCTCAGTAGCCCCTCACACAGACAGAAAGGAAGACCCCAGGGAGCCTGGGCCTACTGAGGACCAACCCGAAAGAGGCTTTCCCTTTTCTGCCCTCCTATCAGCACCTGGCAGGCATATGGTATGGCACAGAACAGGTGGGTGAATAAATGTCCAAATGACTGAATTAAGTCCACCACTCTAAAGAAACCATTTCTTCCCGTGATGGAGTCTTTGACCAAAAAAATATACGTGTTGCCAAGATCTCATCCTCTACTTGCCTGTCCACTCCCCACATACACCCCATGCTATATGGTTTAAGTATCTGTGCCCTCCAAAATGCCCATGTTGAAACCCTAAACCCCAAAGATGAGGTGGGGCCTTTGGGAGGTGGTTAGGTCATGAAGGCGGGGCCCTCATGAATGGGATTCGTGCTCTTATAGAACGGACCCACAGAGCTCCGTCGCCCCTTCCACCGCAGTGAGAAGGCTCTGGCTGTGAACCAGGAAGCAGGCCCTCACCTGAACGTATCCATGCTGGCACCCTGAGCTTTGATGTCCAGCTTCTGGAACTGTGAGAAATACACTTCTGTCGTTTACAAGCCACCCGGTCCGGTGTTTTGTTACAGCAGCCTGAATAGACTGCGACACTTTTAAATCTTGACTGCCTAGAAGAGCTCAACTCCTTCCACAAACCAGATCTTGGAATCTCTACCTCTAAAATCCTAAATGCCAATGTTCTGGACCAAGACCTATGATCCTCCCACCTGTTTTCTTATTCCTCCTAAATTAGCTCCCCTACCCCATGGGCACCTCCTGGCCCTGGACATCTTTTCCCTCTCCTAGTTTGACTGGCCAGCTTTCCTGTAACCACTCGCCTCCCTGGCACCCTCCATGCCTCCCTCACCTTGTCCTTCTCCACAAATCCCCAGGTGTCTTCTCCAGCTGATGCCCTAACTGGCTCCTCCCTGGGGGGCTCAGCACTCCTCTGACCCCTAGTCCGTGCTCCTGCCCCTTCCTCACGTGGCTCTGCCTAAGAGTTCAGCACTCTCCTCAAACTCCACATCCCACAGAGATGGCCTTGCCTCCCGCTCCAAAGGAAGTGTAACCATCAGCCAGAAATCTTACTCCACCTTTCTCCCTATCCACGTCTTTCATCTGCACACTCTTGGCTGGGGCAAAAGAAGAAATGCCGACGCCTCTTCCCTCAGGCCACGTCCTCCCTGGGGTTCGCAATCCTGCCACACCAATACCACAGAAGCTGGCACACAGTAGGGCTCATAAATACGTGTCAGATTAATCCGTGGATGTGCCTTCCCCCTCTTCTCCACCTCACCCTGCTGGGCCTTACCTGAGCTTATCTGCCACAAAAATGACCCGGCGCTCTAGCAGCAGCGAGGCAAAGATCCGGATGAGCTGGCGCACGCTGAGGCAGGCGAAGAGGCACTCAAAGTCCACGTGCTCCAGCCGGGAATCCGTGGGCCGCCGCAGCTCCAACACCTGCAGGAGAACGAGGGGAGACGTGGGTCAAGGCAGGCGAGGTGCGGTCACTCCCGGGTCCTCCGCAAAGTGACGGGCTGTAGGTTTTTCTCCCCACTGTCCCTTTTCCGGGTTTCTAATCTACCCCAATATGCAATAAGACCCAGTCTCCCTCTCCCCTCAGACCACAGCTCTGTTCCCGTAGTACTCGGACACCTAGCCTGTCAACAAGAGGGCTAATTGGAACGTGGGGAAGGCTCCAGAAGGAAGCGTGGATGAGCCATCCATCAGCCTCACAGGAAAAGGAGGAGGTGACTACTCTTATAGATAAGGAGAATGAGGAGACCACACAGCTCTACCTGTGGGGTACTCCCTGCCCCCCGGTCCACCTCCCCAAGCAGAGGTCTTGGCACCCACACTGACCAGATCCCATAACCAATCGCTGCTCCCCAGGCCATAGGAAGAGAAGCATCTCCTTATCCCTTGACTGCCATCTCTCAGAAGGCAATGCCAGTGTCCTTGTTGCCACGTCCTCTCCCTTTCCTGCTAGAGTTTCCTTCCAGAGGTCATGTTTGTCCTACCATTCTGGTCTCTATCTCTATCAGCCTGTCTACTCTCTGTGCCAGGGACAAGGAAAACACAAGGAGAGGGCTGGCTATTCCACCACCGTGCCAGGAAGCAGGACTTTATCAGGGCTGGACCTAGCCGTCCTCCCTCCAGGGGGTTGCAAGGCCACTCCCAAGGTCAGTGCTATGGCACAAAAAGCCACTTCCCTGGGGGCAGTCCTGAGGGTGAAGAGTTGCAGTTGACCTAGCGGTGAGAGCAGGAGGAACTGCTGACACTCAGGCCAAGCTGAAGCAGCTGCCACAGGGGCCTGCCTAGTCTTCTCCTCGGTCTCTCAGAGCACGTGGGCAGCAAGGATGTGCAGGCCTCCTACTAAGTAGGGGAAAACCGTGTTCCCTCATAGAGCCCATGGAGTCAGAGCTCTCTTTTCCAGGGGCTTTTACCCCACATCATCTCATTTATTCCTCAGGGTCTACACAAGGGAAGTTCGAACTCCTAGCTCAATATTCATCCCTCTGGCTCCCAAAGAAGCAGCAACATGGAAAAAGTTGCCCTAACGATCAGTGGACACTATCTTTCCCACCTGCTGGCAAACTCCTAGAAGGTCCAGTGACGAGCACAATGCCGTGCATACACAAAATACTCAGGGAATGGGGCCTGAAGGAAACCCACACCACAAGGACACCAGAGGCCTCTGTATGGGACCCCCATCCTTGCCCCCAGAAGTTACAGTAATGCTCCCCCACACCACCCCTCCACCCCCAAGAGCCTGCAGCAGTCCAACAGGCTCGGCTCTGCAGCACAGCACCACGCTCTGACTACCCCTGAGGCCCAGGCCCCCTGCAGGGTGTGAGAATTCACAGAAGCAGCTTGTGGGACCTGGGCCTCTACTCATGCATCGCTGCCCTCAAGGATCACAGTCCAGTGGGGCCAACTGAATCTAAGCAACCACAGCTGTGAGACTGGTGTCAGACAAGGAAGCCACAATTCACATCTGCACAGGGGGCCACAAGGGTGGAGAGGAAGGGCAGCAGCCCCAGCTGAGGCAGGGAGGGGTTGGGGCAATGGCTGAGTGCACAAGAGAACTTCTTTTGGAAGGAGAGAAGGGACTAGACCTCGAGGCAAAATGAGGCAGGGTTCAGCCACAGTAAGTAATTCAACTCAGTGTGATGAGAAGTGAGCTGGGGAGGATGGGCCAGCCCAAAGGGCTCCCAGGCGTGCTGCTGGGATCTCCGGCCAGGGCCAGCCATCCTGCGCCAGACCTCTCGAGAAGCCTAAAGTCCCTCCAGCGAAGTGTGGGAGAAAAGAGGCCGAGAGAAAGCCCTGCAATGGCATTCACACCGTGTTTCTTTACTCAGACCCTCTCCCGCTCTCTGCAACAATGAAATAATTTCTTCTTCCCTCTCCCAAAGCCCAGCACCCACCTCTCACTCTCAGAGGATGACCTTCTTTTCCATTTTGAGAAAACTGAAGCCATCAGATGAGAAGCTAGAACCTACACGCCATGGCCCTTGTCTGCCATCACACAAGGAAGTGCCCATCTCTCCTAACTGAAGCCAGTCCCTCCCTGGATCCCCCAGCCCTGCCGCTCCCAGGCCACAGTCTGACTGTCCCCTCCCTCTCCTGACTATCTCCTTTCACCTCTGCCTCCGCTGGGCCATTCCCACCAGCCCCCAGATGACCACCTTCAGCAAACTCCCCCTTTCAACCACTGTCCCCTTCCCTAGTCCTCTTAGCAACCAAGCCTCTTGAAAAGAAGTCTACACAGGCTGTTTCTGCTTTCTCACCCCTCTCCACTTCTCAACTCCCTCCACTGAGGTATCTGGGCCCCTCATTCCCACTCCCCCGAGATCTACTCTCGTCGAGGCAGCCGGCCATTCCTCATCCTGACCTCACCTAAGCACCCCTTCCTTCTTAAGATGCCCCCTTCCTTGGCTTCCAAGCCACAGCCTGCTCTTCCTCCTGTCTTCCCACTCCTAGGGGTCGCTCCTCTCTGTCAGCAGGATCCCCAAATGTTGGAGCTCCCCAGGTCTGACGAGGACCGCGTCCGGGCTTTCTTTTCTTCCCTATCTACACTTTCTGCTATGAAATATCCTCTCTTGGGGGCCACACAGGTATCTTAAACATAACAGACACAAAATCCACCTCCCTGCTTCCTCCTCGGAGCCCGCTTACCATCCACAGGCAGCACGCCAGCAGCGACCCTGTCACTCAAGCCAGGAGGCTGGGAGTTAGCCTTAAAGTCTCCCTAACATGTATTCCATATTTCCACTCAACACAAAGTGCTTCTGATCTTAATTCTAAAGTATACCTCAACTTCACCTGTGTCTCACCTTTCTTACCACACCTTAATCCAACCTCCTACTCTCACCTCCTGTCCGTACTACCGTACGGCAGCCCAGCTGGTCTCCCTGTTTTCACTCCAATCCATGCTCTCCACAGCAGCCAGAATGAGCTTTGAAAAATATATCTCAGATCTTATAACCCCGCTTTAGATAAACTCCAAACTCCTTAACTTGGCCCAGCAGGCGCACTGTGGTGCGGCCCTCGCTGCCTGTCCTGCCCAGCTCACTACCCTTTGGACCATCTTGGCCTTTTTCAGTTCCTTGTCACTTTGCCAACATGTGCCCTTGCAGGTGCGACTCCCCCTGGAATAACCTCCCATCCACACCCTTCTCTGTCAGTCTCCCTCCCCCACTTCATTTAGCTGACTCTACTCACCTTAGTCACGTCCTCGGAGGTGGCCTTCCCGGGCCCCCTAACATCAAGCAGGTCCCCGGTCACACCTCCCACTCCCATGCTTGCACGTGGCACTCACGACACTTAGTAATCATCTACTAGAAGCAGACGTGTGTAGTTGGTACTGGTGTCGCCCGCTAGATTAGGAACCCCTCAGGGACACAGCTGTGGCCCACCTCAGCGTCACGACTGCGCCAAGGTCTGGTGCCATCCCTGACTGTGAAAGAGCACTACCTGTAAACCGGTGAATGAAGAAAAGGAGGGCAGGTGCAATGCAGCTGAGTCCAGGCAGGTCAGGGAAGGCCCCTAGGAGCTGCAGGGAGTTGGGCTCCAACGACAGTTCTGTCCTTCACTTTTCCAGTCCCTGCTGATTAGCTGTACACACACTGTAAGCGAGGAAGGGGCTGTGCTCTGCCCCTCCCAGGGACGGAAGCCTTGGCTAGGCAGGCCTTCCTCCAGCCCCCATCCATAGTCGGAGAGAAGAGGCAGCAGAAATCCCTACCTCATTGCCAGCACCTGGAAGAAATGTCTTCACTTTGATGGTCTTCCCTGGGGCAGGGAAGGGCGACTCCATGAGACTTCTCATGAAGGGGTAGACCAAGGCGGCAGAGATCCCACGCCGGCGCTCCACCTCATCTAGGACCTGTGCCCATCACCAGCAGCCGGAAGAGGAAGGGTGTCAAGGCGCTGCCCTTCCCTACCTCCTGGGCAGAGAAGCGGGCGGCCTGGCATCTGACCGGCCGGGGCCAAAAGCCAGGGGACAGGAGGACTGTCTTCACACCCCATCCTTCCTGTTTCCCTTGGCACTGGATGACTGCTTGCTCACTAACTCGTCCTTGCCTCACACCCACGAGTTGGGCAAAGGAAACACCACTTGAGAGTCGGGTCCCTGGGCACTTGGCTTCCCCAAGGGGGGAGGGGGTTTCTGTCCCCAAGGCCTCTGGCTCTGCCCATGGCCCAGGGTGGACTGTGACATTGGCAGACCATCTGGCACAGGAGCTGAGGAGATGCCAGCTGGCCAGATGGGGAGCCAGGCTTGGGAACAGGAAGGAGTCCAAGAGCTCCCTGGACTCGCTCTCGCATTCTCTTGCTCGCGCCCGCTCGCTCGCGCACACAGGTGGTTTTCTCATCTGAGCTGGCCACAGATACTCCTGTGGGAGCTGTCAGCTGGGGAAAGGGGAGGGAAGCAAGCCAGAGCCCTCTTACCTTGGAAAACAAGCCGAAGCAGCCAAGGCGGCTGATGACACAGTATACCTCTGGCAGCCGAGGCCCTTTCCCACTGGGCTGGGTCGGACGAGGCGGAGGAGAGACAGACAGATACAGAGAAGGCACGATTACTGTATGTGGCTCCTTTTCCCGGGCAACCGAGGACTAAGGACTGATTGAGTGGACAACTGCAAGCCTCTTCTAAACCGCTACTCAACAGGCCCCCAGAGGAAAGGCTGGCACTCTTCTTCGGGGGGCAGGCTTCAGCCTCCATTGGGTCTTCCAGCCCCAGGGGCCAGACTCCTGCTGACATCCTCCAAGGAGGACGCTGACAGAGGCTGGCGAAGGAGGAAGCAGCCTCGCAGAAGCTACAGGATGATTTGTGGATTTACAAGGCGAGGGCTGGGCATCCAGAGGACGCAATGGTCATGAAAAGAACCTGTGTACATTCCTGGAGCAAGCCATGGAGTCCCCTGCCCCCCACAGGGCACATTCTGTAAAACTTCCCCATTCTAGGTTCCCCTTGCCTCCCTTCCTCTATCCACCCCATTCTAGTAAGACAAACCCAACATAGATAAGGGCAGCAAACTACTATTTACTGAATGTTTACCCTATCTGAGGCCTGGGGCTTGGTACTTTACCAACGACCTGTGAGAGGGAGTGCATGGGCGCTATCATCTGCATTTTACAGATGAGTAAACTGAGTTACAAACATAGTAAGCCATTGCCCCAGGGCATGCATCTAACAGTCATGGAGCCAGGAGTCCGTCTTGGCGTCTGATTTGCTGTCTTGAAGAAGCATGCTGCCTTCTGACAGGACAGAAGGGAAAGGGACGCAAAGACAGAATAGAGGTATGCTAGGAGTGGGGGCAAAGGAAAAAGGGGATTGAAAAGGTGAGTGGCTGCAGGAGATGTGCACTGAGAGCTCCCCAGGCCTGGAGTCCCCAAATGCAGGTTGGGGTGAGGCCCAGGAGTCTACTTCTCCAGCCGGGGGCTGGCAGGGCTCTGCGGCTGCCTCTGGCTCAGAGGCCTGAGTGCCTGGCAAGGCCGAGTAGGGAGGGGGCAGAAGAGCAGGTGCTGGCCCCTCATGCAGGCTGCTAAGCAAATGCAGATGGGTCTATTTCAGTTTCCAAACCTGCTGGCCACACGTCACAGATCTAAAGAGAAGGCAGAATCTGTTTTTGTCCATATTAGGCCTGAAACTCACTCCTCTCTCTTTCCCTCTCCCCCGCCTCCTCTAAAGCCCCAAGTGATTAAATCAAGTATGTGGGATTTGGGTTAGAATCATTGTGTCCAATCTGCAGGAATGCCGAGCTAGTGCCAGCCCCCTTGGCAGGGACCCAGCCCAAGCCCTCTCTGAGCACGCCAGGACAAACATGCTCTTCCCTGGGGGCAGCAGGCCCGCTGCAAAGGAGCAGCCCTGCTGCATCACTATTCCTGCAAAGGCAGCCTTAGGAATGCTCCTCTCCGGGCCCAGGTGAACCTGGGGGCATGCTGGCCTCTGCCTGGCTCCCCACCTGGCATCCGTACTGCTCCACATTCCCTTAGCCCTACTCACCATTCAATATCCAAATATCCCTTCTCCCCAGACTACCCTTTGGGGCTATGCAAGAGTATCAGACTTGGTGTTAAGGAACTTAGAGTCAATCCTGGCTCTTTCTCTCACTGGTTGTGTGGTCCTGGGCAAGTTATTCCCCCTGAGTCTTAGTTTCTTAATCTATAGAAAGTGACAGAGTACTACTCCATGAACTACCCTAAGGATTAAAACAGGTGACATACTTCAGGCATCCAGCCTGGAACATAATAGGTCCTAAAGAGTAGTTTATTCCCTTTGTCTTCCCTTCTACATTCAGTCTGACCCCCTCTACTAGACTATCTAAAATTCCTCGAGGACTGGACTGGATTCACATCTAACTCCTCTTTATGTGCCTTTAACATGATGCCCGACCCTCAGTGGGAGTACGGTACATGTTTCAGAATGAATGAATGAATGAATGAATGGCCCAGAATCCTTTGTCTGGGGTCCCTGCTATACATGACCCTTGCCTAGGATCCTTCTCAGCTGCCCCTAGACTGGCATCTAGTGAGTCCTTGTCCCACGATGGCACGGGAACCCGGAAACACTGCTGATAGCCCAAACCAACAACATCCCTAGTGAGCTCCAGGGGAGAGTACAACAGGGCTCTCTCTTTACCTTCCCTCAATCTATTTCCCAGGACTAACAGGAAGGGTGATGGGGAAGGGCTTCTCTCTATATAACATGGCTTATATTTTCAAAACCCTCCCTTTTCCCTGTGTTCCAGGCATCTCTCCCAGAATCCCACAGAAGGTACTGCTCTGTCCACCTCAGCCTCCAACACTACCAGACCATGGACAGGATGCCTCCTCACATCAGCTGGCCAGGTATGGGCATGAGGAAGGTTGTCCTCCACCCATCTGATGCACACACATACTGCTGGGGTGACATGATCCTGCAAACCAGCAACAGCAGCCAGAGCCCAGGAGCCCGAGGGAAATGAGTGAGAAGAAGTGTAGGAAAATTAAAAACACAGATCAGCCCAGTAGAAGGTGATCCATTCTCTCCTCTTATTGCAGTTTATCTTAGATCCTGGGGCCTGATCGGAGGGGTCACTCTGAGTGCTGCCACCCCAGGAGTGCCTCATCTGTGCGCCTGCCTGCATGTGTGTGTGCACGCACACGCGTGTGTATGTGTCGGGGGTGGCCTCAAGGAGCATACAAGGAAGCAGAATGTAGAATCTCATAAAGCTAGAGTTGAAGAAGGTGCACACACACACGGGGGCCCAGTCCCCCAAGGACTGAACGGCCCTACTCACCAGTAAGCGCCTGCAGTAGCCAAAGCGTCTGCTGCCGTCTTCCCCAGTCAGCATGAAAGAGAAAGTCTCACTGGAATGGGGAGGGGTCTGGCATCAGGGAAGGATCAGAGGACCCTGGAAACAGTACCCGAGAAGAGGGAATGCCCCCCCAGGGAGGAGGTGAAGGGCTAGGTTGCTGTAAAAGCAGAGGCTGGGCCTCGGGGGTGTCCCACGAAGTTGCCCCTGCTGTGGGAGTAATGGACGCTATGCCCCCTTCCTGCCTCCAGCCAGACCAGGCCAGGTCTCACCTGCTATACTCTGACACAGGAAGCCAGTCCTTGGCATCAGGGAAGCAAAACTGGGGAATGGCCTTGAGCCTCTCCTCTGCCTCCCGCATCTGTTTGGTGGGTCGGTCCAGCTGCAGGGAGAGGAATATGGGGAGAGATAGAAGAGAGAAGACATGGATCCTGGGGGGGGCGGGGTGCTGAGAAGCATCTCCTCCCCTGAGAGCTCTAGATGGCATCCTACCAACTGGCATGCTTCTCGGCAATCCCGTCCCCATTCCCGAGTCTTACAGAGAGGTCTGGGCGTGAGCTGAGTCATCATTTTTCATTCAGTATGTGCCAAATGAGTGCTTTCTATGTGGCACCTGGCCCTGTGTCACGCACTGGGGCTACTGAGTAAAACAAAGTGGGCAACGTTGTGGTCAGGAGAGAGAGACAATCGACAAGGAGATCTCCAAGGGTGTGACAAAGGAAACAAACAGGGTGCCATGACAGAGAGAACTGGGCAGCAGGAGGGATACTTTAGGTATCTGGAAAGATCTCCTGGAAGAGGTACTGTCTGGGCAGAGAATGAGGAATGAAAAAGAGCTGGCAGCCATGTGCAGAGCTGAAGAAAGAACATTCCAGGCAGAGGTAGAGAGCAAGGAGGCCAGGTTGGCTGGCTGGTGGTGGGAAGGGAAGGTGTGGAAAGAGGGAAGATAGGTGGGGGGTTGGGGAGTGACAACTAATGGGGTACGGAGTTTCCTTTTGGGGTGATAAAAACGTTCTAGGGGCACCTCAGTGGCTCAGTTGGTTAAGCGTCTGACTCTTGGTTTCAGCTCGGGTCATGATCTCGTGGTTGTGCGATGGAGCCCCGTATCAGGCTCCATGCTGGGCATGGAGTCTGCTTCATATTCTCTCCCTCTCCCTCTCCCTTCCCCTCTGCTCCTCCCCCCACTTGCTTGTGCTCTCGCTCTCTGTCTAAAATAAATAAATCTTTTTTTAAAAAGGTTCTAATATTGATTGTACAACTCTGAATATATCAAAAGTCACTGAATCGTATATTTAAATAGCTGAATTATACAGTATGTGAATTCGGTCTCAATAAAGTGGTTAAAAAAAGAGAAATAAAGTAGGAGAAGGAATTGGGGGGCCTTCCACAGGTCCCCTGCCATCCTTATAAGCAGTTTGGGTTTTATTCTAAGCATACTGGGAGGTGTTCTCTGGGCCCTCGTCCTCTGGGTAAGCACTGGCCCAAACCCACACCCCTGGAACCCTCTCTTCCCTGTTAGCTGGCAGGCACCATGCTCAGGGCTGCTGCAGCGAGGTGAGTGGCTGTGGCAAGAACAGGATCTCTCTTGCTCCAGAGATGGGCCAGGCAAACAGAAGGTGCTAGAGGAGGGGTGGGATGGGGGAGAGATGGCCTCACCTTGGGAAACTGGTAGGAGACTTCAGGGAGGTAGGTGTTTCGAGATGGCTTCTTCTTGAGGGACACCACCACAAAGTACTCAAAAAGCTCCCGCTCCTGCCACTCGAGCAGTTCCAGCTCCAGGGTCCGATAGCTGGGCGCGCGTTTCAGCATCGACTGGATGTGGACGAGGCGCTGCGTGTGGGCTGAGGCAGGTCGGATGTCACCGGACAGGCAGGCTGGATCCTCACAGACCCACATTAGCCCCCCTCCACCCCAGTCTCAGGCTCTGCCTCCATGGACCACTTCTAAGTGTAGAAGCCTGGTCTGACACCCTCTCACCGTGGGTTATGGGGTTGACGTGGCAGAAGCAAAGCGTCTACACCTGCACAAAGGCTCTGCCCTGCAGCAGGGAGCTGCTGCGCTGGGCCTTCTGGAGCTCCTGGAGGCTAGGCTGGGGCTGACAGGGCTGTATCACTGGCACCCACCGACCCCTGCCTAGTCCCAATAGGAGAAGAAGATATGGGACCCTCTCAGAGTCCTTGGACTTGGACCCTCTGTCCCTGTCCCCAGCCCAAAGTCCATTAGCCCACTTGCCTGGGGGACCAGTGCAGGAGGGAAGGAGGGAGCTAGCTCCCACATACTTTCACCACCCAGCAAAGTCGAGGCAGGTTTCCCAGGAGAGAAAGAATGGAGATTTATCCAAGACTGCTGGAACAAGAAGTTCCCAAAACCTTTTCAGGGAGGTGTCAGTCCTCTCTATGGATATGGGGGGTAAGTGGCCTCAGGGCCTCCAGAGGGCCAGTTTCTCAGACCGGCACACTTCTTAGTTACTTACAAGAGGTACTTGTAATCTTCAAAACCCACCTCTGACCCTCCAGATTCACAGCACTTACCTGGCAAATCTAGCACCCAATTCTCGTGGACGATACCCTGGGGAAGTCCAGGTGAAGGGGGATGTCTGAGTTCAACCCTCACAGGGCTGCCTTGCGTGCAGTAGGAGGGGCCTTCCCTACAGCTCTTGGCTCTGTTGGCCACTATCCTGCCTGCCTGTTGCCTCTCCAAAGCAGGTCAGCTGGGGACTTTGGAACTATATGTGCAGAGGAAGGGGGGTGCCTCTACAGCCAGGGCTGGGAAGGGGTTCTGTGCTCTTGCGGAGCCACGCCTCACCTTTGAACCTGTCGTCGGAGTCGCTCTCGCTCTCACTATTCTCATCTGGAAAAGTAACAGCAGGAGTGCACGCTCACTGAGCCACTGCCCCACAGCCAACGTTTCCTGTGCCCCCTCCCAGCTCTTCTCGCAAGGGATGGATCATACTTTTTCTGGGCACCCCCTGGGCCCAGGGTCCCTCTGAGCTCAAACCACAGGTGCTAATCGCCGTACAAACCCCTATGCAACCAGTCCTGATCTGGGGGAAGCTGCTGAAGGCCTAAGCTAGAGGATGAGCCAGCAGAGAGGCCTACAGGCCTGGATCACAGGGCCTGCCTCCAGGACGCCAAGATTCGAAATGGGAAACAGACCACAGTGCTCAGTAAGTCTGGCCTTTCTTTTTGCCAGAAGCAGATTCCCACACCCACCTCCCCCATCAGGGCCTCAGAGCCCAAAGCCTGAACTAGCCCATCCCATGGGCTTTCCTTCCCTCTTTGGCCCTCCCCTTCTATGTGCCACTTCTTGGTAGGACTCTACCCTCCTAGCAGGCAGGAGGGTCCTGGATCCTGGGATTGGCCCACAGAAGGGTAAACTGAGGCTGGTCCGTGCCTCTCCCTGTTCCTACTGCCCAAGGGCCGCAGACACCTGAACCAGCTCAGACATCAAGGCCATACCTCTCAGTGATGCTGTCTCAACGCTGGACATAGACAGCTTTTTTAACCTCTTCTTTCCCCTCTTGGCATTGTAGATGGAGTTAATTCTTTGGACAAGCTGGGTGAGAAAAGCAGGGAAGGTGAGATAACCCTAACACCAGCTGCCCCTATTTCCAAGAAGGCGATTAGTAGCCCATTTATTCCCTCAAGGTGCAAGCTTTCTGCCCTCCCCGCACTGGGCCCAGTACTGGTCTCCCCACTGCACTGACCCCAAGTGCAGCCTGGCGGGTGGCTCTCATCTGCCTCGTCCCCTCAGTGGTCTCATGCCCCTACACAAGGATGTGAAACTTAGCTCCCCAGAGGAAGGAACTGTGATCAAACTACACAGGATGGGAGCTTCTGGGTCCCTAGAGTCACTGAACCAACGGAGACAAAGAGCTCCTCAGACGCAATAACAGGAACAAGGATTGGAGCCTTTCCCTCTAGGCTATAACCTGGGGCCACGACAGGAAGGAGCTAAATTCCCAATATACCCAAGCATTGTTTGCAGGCTAAAAATACCGTTTGGCTAAATCCTGCCGCTTTGGGCTGGGGATTTGGGTCTGACTGCCTGTGTGTGCAAATCACTGCTGAACTCTCAATTCTGAGAGTTAGAGAAAGGAAGACTGAGGTTTGAGTCCGAGGCCTTTCAAAGCCTAGAAATTGTTTACGTGTGCACAGAGATCTCCAAGTGCACACCCCACACTCACTAACGGGGAGTCTCCTAAAGGACTGGTTTCCGGTCACTCAACAGCATGGAGTGCTCCCTGGGGGAGAAGCTAGACTGTCCCTCCCCTAACATCTGTGCACCCACGAATCACTTAACGCATCTTTGGTAATAAGACTGGGAATTAACCAGATGAAAAAGAAAGGCCAGTGCAAGGGCCTAGAATTTATTCAAGGAGAACTGAGGAAGCACCCCCAGATTAGGGAAGGAAGGGGGGGGAGAGAGCTGCCCACCTGCCCCCCCACCTGCCCAGCCAGCCCCGGGCGGCTCCTCTGGGGAGGCTACCTTAGGAATGCGGCGGGCCCTGCGACTGGACAGCAGCTCGCTGGTGGTGCTGAGGCTGTCCTCGTTGAGGCTGGAGGGTGAAGACGGCAGGCTCAGCTGAGCCAGCAGCAGCATGTCGTCATGGCTGTGCCTCTTGGGCAATCGCGGCAGCCGGTGGCTCTTCCTCTCTGACCAGTTCCCACTGCGCAGGGACTGGCTGCTGGGTTTCAGGGAGAGCTGGCATGGGGCAGAGGATGTGGGAGAGGGGTTCAGCACAGATGCCTTCCTTGGCTGGCATCCCTGGCTCCCCCAAATCCCACCCTGGAATTTCCCTCTGCCTGGGTTTCCTCTCATAAGACCTCAGCTGCTAATCAGCAGGTCAGGGCTAGATGAGATACGTGCTTCCACAGAGGAAGCTGAACCACCCCTGCCAGAGAAAAGAAAACAGAGGCTAAGAAAACTGGGCTCTCTTCTGAGTGGAAAGAAAAGGACAAGCAAGACTTCTGGGGTCTCCTCCTGAGCTTTGGGACAAGGCTCAGATTTTGCTCATTATTCAGCTTGGCTGATGGAACTCCTCTCCCTCCCACAGCCCCCGACCGGGTCCTAAAAGGCTTCTTTAGCAGGGGCCATAATCCACATGGCAGCCCGGCCCTGCTCACCTCTTCCAGGCAGAACATAAGGGCTCTGGGCTCTCATTCCCAAAGCCCGGCAAGGCAGGCCTCACAGCCGGGTGGCTTCTTCACCACAGCTGCCCCTCCCCAGCCCCAATCTATTCCCTCGGTCGAAATCAGCACCTGCCACACAGGCACCTTACTCTCCGCAGATCCTGCTCTCTGCTAGAAGGGCAGCATCCCTGACAACTCGGCCCTCCTCCCACCTGCTGTCTGCATCTGGCATCGTCTCTCATCACTCTTCAGCCAGCCCTTCTTCCTCCCGTCCCCCAGCGTCCTCTTCCCACCCAATCAGGCTGGCCACAAAAATTCAGTGGAAGCCTGTTTGAATACAGCACATGAGAAAGGTGAACCCTTTATAAAAATGATTACATCATCCAAAGCCAGAAGAAATAATTTCTGTATTCTCCAGCCAATGTTATAAAATGTCCAGGACCTTCCATTTGCAAAGAGAATTAGAGTTGCCTGTGTAGGTCCGAGAAAGCGCCTCCCTTCTCCTGCCTCCCGTCCACCCTGGAGAAGGCCAGAATGAGCTCAAGTCTAATGGTCTCCTTTGACTCTTCACCTTTTTTCTCATTCTGCCTTCTATCAGTCCATTCCTTGAAGATTCAGTCTTATTCCCTCCAACACGAGTGGCTCCAGGTCTGGTAGACACCTGTCTAGCTCTCTAAATGTGGTTCTTGGGCCTATGCCTGCTTCCCAGATCATTTCTGCCAGAGCTGCCAAATACCAAGACTCCAACCAGGCCCCATTTTCCTGTTAGCCACAGAAGGGGAGCAGGAACAATGATAGGACAAAAGGCAGCCGGGGCTCATGCCTCCGTCTTGCAGCGCAGAGCTTGAGTAGTGAAGGGAAGCACGGAGGGCAGGGTGCCCCGGGAGCACATCTCACTTGCCCACAAGGATTTCAACATGGCAGAAGTCCCTGCGTGCAGAGCTCTTTCCTGAGGTCACCTCCTTTGCCAAGCACTAGTGAGGGAAAGAGTGTGAGTGGAAGTGGGCCCACTCCCTGGTAGGACAGGCCTCCACTGTGGCCCTTGTGCTGGCCCAAGTCGGGGCCGCCGTTACCTGAGCGGGTGGGTTGTTGTACTTCCTGTCCTGAGGACCCCACATCCTGTGCAAAGAGTCCAAGGAGTTTTCAGACAGTTGCTGGGATTTTCGTCCTGCTCTTCGGCTCTTTAAGTCCACATCCTCATATGGATTCTCCTTGGGCAGATCTCCTGCAGAGGGGGAGAAGTCAGAGACTGGGAGAAGGGAAGGAGGAAACACTCACAAATAAACAAGCAGAATTCCTGTGAACCAAAGAGAATGGCTTCGGCCTGGCCCTTCAGCCCATGAGTCATACAGCTGCCCGTCTGCAGTGGGGAGGCTACAAACAGATCCCGGCTCCAAGTCCAGAAGCACACCCCCCACCCCCAGTTCGCTCAGCCTCATCTGGCTCTGCTTTATAAATTCAGAGATTGCACAAGACTGGCTCAGCTACCCCTGCCTGTGCCCAGCCAGAGGACAAAGCCAGCACCAGGCTTCATTCCTTGGCTCCAGTCCTCCTGCTGTGAAAGCCCCAGAGATGAGCAGTTCAAGGTAGGAAAGGCCTTCAGAGGTCACACGGCTGTGCCGCTACCCACGCTCCCTGAGGACCCACTCTGGGGACTCAGCACGGAGGAACACTACCAAACTACAAGGAGCAGGGGCTGCCAGGCCTCCCTCTCACTTACTATACTGTGCACCGACTGTCTCAGGGCAGCTCTGCCATCTGGCCCACAGGTAACCCCACACCAGAACGGGGTGAGCCAAGTGGTGACAGCTCAGTCATTCTCTGCTCCACGAACCGCTCCCACTACAGGGCCACTCGGTTTCCTCCACCACTGGCCTCACTGGCCTCGCAAGAAGAGAAGGGTCTTCACTCCTCTTTTGGAACAAGCCCTCCTGCTGTGACAAGGGGAGGTGTGAAAGGCCCGATAGCCATCTGCGCCAGAGGTGAGGGTGGGGAGTTTTGGCTTCTCAGGACTAATGGCTAATATTAATGACTAACGGCCTGGCGGCAGGCACCATACTGGCACGGCCAGCAAACTTCAGGGAGAGGAAAGCACAGTCCCTGCCCGTAAAAGCAACTCCTTCCCATAGCCCTCCTGCCTGCCCCTTTCCCCGCTACACAAACCTGGACTTTCCTATGCCTCAGGAACATCGTGCGCCAGGTCAGTCCTGGCGCAATCCTGCCGCAGATCTGTGGGCACTGTGAGTGATGTGGCCCTCTGCTCCCCTTCCCTTGTCTTTCCATATCCCCCCTGCCACATCGACGCCCCTGTCTGGGACTGGGGACCTGGGCAACCTCTGCTGGGGGTGAGAGTTCTCTCATGAAGAGAACAGGGCTCACTCCTCTTCTCTCTGTTCAGCAGCAGGCTGGAGCCTGGTGACCGCTGAGCCCTGCAGATGCCCAGATGTGCCTCTCAGGGAGCAGGCAGAGGAAAGAGCTACAGGACTAGAAATAAGGCCACTGGGAGTGTAGGCTTTCCTAGGATGGGACACAGGAGAAAAACCAATCCCTATATGCTTACAGAATTCTCGATTGCCGAAGTCAAGATTCCCCCCCGCCCCAAACTGGGGCTATCTACTTATTACTACCATGGAAAACTATACTGAATTTAGGAAGTGCCTTCACAGAGGTAGGGGAGGGAGGAGGTGTGAAGGCAGGATTTCTGTCACAGCTAATCAGGCAGCCAGGGAGCAACACCAATCTCTTGAAGGTCTGAGTCAAGAATGGGTCAACATAGGATCGAGGACTGGATGAAGTGATTCCGAGCACCGAGCAGAGTCCCCAGCAACTGAGCAGACGTCTTCCTGTAACACAGCCATGCTATAAGGATGACTGGTCTCCATTCCAGAGTCCTGACTAAGCAGAGCCGGCCCGGCAACCCTGCTCAAGAAGACAAGCATCAAAACTGGCATGCAGCCTACCCCACTCTGGGCTCTTAGGGAAGAGGCACGGGAGACTCAGTACTTCTCGGTCCCTCTCCAATATATAACCCGTATTGATGAGGTGGGGGGATCAAGGACTTAAGAATGCCAGGACACAATCTTCCTGATCTTGGGAAATAGGACCAGAGCATCACTGTTCAGATGGGGGCAGGAAGAACATTTATTCCAAGCTCATCAAATCCAAACTGCCTTGGGCTGTATGGATGACCAGCCAGAGTCCTTATCATCACCCCGGAACCAACAGGATGACCTTGTCTCAACTCCCTTAGATCAGAGTTTCTCCAAAGTACTGACATTTGGGGCTGGATGATTCTCGTGGTGGTGGACTCTCCTGTGCATTTGTAGGATGCTTAGCAGCAACCCTGGCCTGAATCCACTAGATGACAGTAGCATCCCCTCAGTTGTAAGAACCAAAAATGTCTCCAGATACTGTCAAATGTCCCCTGAGCAGATGGATAAATGCATGCATGCACGGATGGCAAAGGGCGGAGAGGGAGGGAGGGAAAGATGGAAGGAAGGAAGGAAGGAAGGAAGGAAGGAAGGAAGGAAGGAAGGAAGGAAGGAAGGGAGGGAGGGAGAAATTACCCCCTGCCTGTTAGGAACCACTGCCTTGGATAGATGTTTCTAAACTTCCTAATAGATTGAGTGCCATGACATGACTCCCAAGGCAAACTCTCTTTCCTCCCTCCTTCCTTCTCCTCCTTTCTTCCCCAAGAATCAGAGCTTTGAACACTGATACAAAATCCAGAGCTCCAAGAAACAGATGTAGGAGACTGAGGCCCAGGGAAGTAATTGATGCCCAACACTGAGGCACGTCAATGACAACCTGGGAGAAAACGGTTGGGAACAGCAGGGTCTCAGTACTGGTATTGCCTTTGGAAACAAAATTTCAGGAAAACCTCAAAAGCCTGTTCCTCCTGCCTTCCCAGCCTTAACACCAGCCTCTTTCTTCTTCAGCAATGTTTAAAATCCTCTCTGATAGAACCAGGGCACTCATCACTGCTCCACGAAATGACTGCTGGCCCCAGCCCAGGCCCTGCCTCCCCAGCCTTCGCTGGGCCCTCACAGCCCTCATTCACCTGCTACTCTCTATGGCCTAGATTGTTCCCGGCCACCGTTCTGGAGCTGTCTCACAGACAGACTCCCAGTCATCCCTCCGGGGAGTAAGGGTGCCCAGGGGCTGGGGAGAATATGCAGAGACCAAGCAGGCCCCGAGGAGAACCACACCCGAAACTGCTGAGAGAAAATTAATCCCAAAGCAATGGCTCAGAGTCGGGAGAGGAGGAAGGCTGGGGAATAGGGCTCAGAACTTCTCGGGGCAACAGGACTACAGCAAGGTCAGGCAAGCTGAGTGGAGAGACACGGTGAAGAGTTAGCAGGAGCATGGATGGGAGACAGGAAGCCTGGTAGACCACCAGACTGTCACCTGCATTCCCACCCACACGGATTCCTCGAGGGCGAGCCGCACTGTCTGCCCGAGGAGAGGGAGAAGAGGTGGGCCCTCTTCCCCAGAAGCCTGGTGCTGAGCAGCCCCATCTCATCAAGCCCAGCTGGGGAAGCCAGAGGTCTGAACCCTTCCCAGCTTTGCTGATGAGATATGGAACAAGGGCATCGCCAAGAATGTTTGCTTTGCACTCTTTTAAAGGGGCTAGTCAGAGCCCAAACTTACCACACTCATCATCTTGAAGGAAGCAACCAGCCCCACCCAGCCCTGCCCCCACTCGTCCCCACAGGTCCTTTGGTCATTAACCACACACACCAAACAGCACTCACGCAACACACGCACAACTAGAAGAACCAGTTAGGGAAGAGGTGTGTAAGTGCACAGACACTGAGAAATTTCTCTCAACAGAATCCTAAGCTTCCTGACCATACCCTGGCTAGGGCCCTGGGTCTGAGGCTTCCCTGTCAAAACCTCTCCCAGTTCCAACCAGCTGTTTCTCCTGCTGCTCAGCCTCTTCCCCTCCTTCACGCAGTGGACAGAGGGCCAGGATAAAGCCACCTCCCCCCCAACACACAGCCCATCAGGTAGGGAGCTCTAAGGGGCCAGCTGTTACCCACCCTCCAGACCTGGACATCTTTCTCCAACTGCCCCGGCACCGTTCCTCCTGGGCTGCAGCCTCAATGCGCTTAGGGACCCTCTGTGCCTCACTCTTCTCCAGCCTGGGGACAACTGAGAGAAGAAGACAGAGAGAGCAGAAGCTCAAAAAGCTTTGCTGTCGGGCTGACTGGCCCTGTCCCCAGCTCTCATCCCGCTCAAGTTCCTGGAAACTCTCCCTCAGCCCCAACTAGCTGATGGGAGTGGGAATCTCTGCAGGAATGCAGTCCAGGCTCCCTGGTCAGGCGCCGAGGCCACTCCACATAACTCCCTAACAAGCTGCTTCCTTGGGTGCATTTTTAAGTGTCAGGCTCAGAATGCAAACGATTGTAAGGCTTTGTGGAATAGCAGCATCTTCCAGGGGCAGATGTCAACTTGGACAGGCGAGAATTAACAGCCTCAGGAAGCAGCAAGGCAGTAACTTTATTTTTGAACCCCTCTATTGCAAATTAGCAGGATAAACCTCAGCCTGTCTTGGAATATCCCACCCCAGGTCCCCAGGCGTCATGCCTGATGTGGGCAGGAGGCCAACAAATTCCCCGAGGCCCCTCGTTCAAGTCCACCGCTCACAGAGAAGACATGTTAGTTTCTGGGCCAACTGACCCTCAACCTCTAACAGACCAGAAACTCCAATCCAGTCAGCTGGTCCCCAAGACAGAGATTTAACACGGGTGCTCCCTGCCCCCCCCCCAGCCCCATTATCACACACCCGAAACACAGCTTTGTCTGTCCCTGTGTGAGCGAGGCTGGAGAAGAGTTGCTTAATCCACACAGAACCAGAAACGACCGTAACCGCACAGAGCACAGGCTGGGCCAAGAACAGAAGAGAAGGCTCCTGGGAGTCCACGGCACCTGTCAACCCCAGGCAAAAGTGAAACTGACATTCAGAGTTCAGCAACGAGGGCCCCTGTGAAGCCTCTGGGGGGTCCAAATTCTTGGGCCTGTCTCCAGGGAAGGAGAAAGGGATAGATCAACCTGAATCTAAGAGAAAGAGATATTCTCTCTTATATTTCCCTCTAGCCTCCCTGGTCTAGAAATTCAGCCAGTGCCGTTGTGGGGGACACAAAGGAGGAAGCCGTGTCCAGGGCACTGAGCTAATTCCAGATGCTGAACACGACACAAGGCTGAAGCAAAACCCAGGTGCCTGGGTCACTCCCCTGCCCTCCTTAAAACACCCTCCCGACTCCTCCTCCCCTACTCTCTGCACAATGCTCCGAATCCAGAAGCTAGGTGAGCAGTGAAGAAACACGCCCCCACCGCGGCCTCATCCCATCCCAGCCCTTACCCCTAGCTCTAGCTCATCCGTTCAGGAAGCAGCCACGCCGCTCCGCTATTTCCTTCCCTCCTCGAGCAGCATCCCAAAGTGGCAGAAAGACCCCTCTGCTGAGTCCAAGACTGAGGCCCAGACGCCCTTGCTTCCCTGTCTCCTGTTCTCTCTAACCCGACCGAAGAAGGCCCAAAGAACAGCTCTGTTGCCCAGGACAGTGCCCCTCAAATTCTCATCTCCCCCCACCCCACCAGACATGGTCCCCAAACAAGCCCAAACACAGCCTGGATGGTGGAACTCTGGACAGGGAGAAATGGCTGAAGCATCTCTTTCTCTTATTTCCATCCAGTTGGTGCAAAAACATCCATCTCCCCACCCGAAATGCCTGGACAGCCCAGACAGGCTGCGAAGCCTTCTCAGAGAAGAGGAGCACGGCGTGGGCAGAGCCCGCCGTGCTGGGGGAGGAGGGGCTAAGAACCTCCTCTGCCCACGGCCGCAGCCGCACTGGGGGCTCCCGAGGGCCCCGGCAGAAAGAACACATTCCGATTTCTTCTCAGCTAGCGGACACAGGAATGTACCCTGCAGCAGCAGTGGTGAGGAAGACGGGGTTGTGCCTCTGATCCCCACAGCTCTTGACCTCAACTCTGGGGACCATGTGTACAAAGCTTTTTCCCAGTGTCAAGGGAAAAGGCCTCCCTCCCTAAACCCTTTTGCTATTCTAGGGATCCCACTCCCACAGTCTTCCGTCATGACCTGATTTTGGAAGGCTATATACTACGCACTCTGTTCCTGGGGAAGCAGCGCCCATGTGGATCCGAGCTGGCCCAGCAGGTTGTAAGGAGAAAGTAATGAAACTGATGGCTCAGATCAAATGAGGGAATAGATGACCTCTCTTCCGAAGATTCCCCAGTCTTAGGAGAATCTGGAGGGTTCTCCACCAGGGCCACTTCTCTCTCTGATGCGTTAACTAAGACTATGGTCTCCAACCTCAAGGGCTAACACAGAGATGAGACCGAGCCAGAGATGGGAGAGGAGGGTCAAGTGCACAAGCACACTGCTTCTCTCGAGTGGTCTACACTCACACATAGCACATTACTTGAACAAAACTGAAGCACCCACTGAAGAGAATGAGGCCAGAATTAAAATGAAAGCCCAAAATAAACCCACCCCAACCCAGTCTGTTGGTTTTTTGTTGACCCTGGAACACAGGTTTGCCAACACCAAGTCTTCCCAGTTGTTAAAGGACAATTCTCCATGGTACCTTACATTTCTGACTTTTGAGCAAGAACGAACCATCCAGAGACTACCATTTCAAAGATGTATAGCAAACAACCTCAGAAGACAGAGAGAGGTCTCCCCGGAGGGTAGAGGCAGATATGTTTCCTAACCAGAATAAAGATAAGGTCTCTTTGTGGGGCAAAGGTTGAGCACGTTTGCTAGCCACCCCCTGAAAAGACTGGGGTTCCTTAAGCTTCGAGTTCCTCAGCTTGCACACAGACCCGCTGTGTGTATAGCCTCTGCTTGGACCTCCTCTACACTCCTTCATGGGACCCGGGAGCAAGGGGAACCCACATGAACACGGAGTTCATGCCTCCTGCTGTGCCGTGAGCAATAAAGTCCTTTGTCTCCGATCCAAGAGTCTGGGGTCTTCTGTCAGCCTCTGCAAAACTGGGGAGGGCTAAACTTGTTTGCAAGCAGAGTAAAATCTCAGATGCTTTCTTTCTTTCTTTTTTTTTTTTTTTTTAAAGATTTTATTTATTTATTCGACAGAGAGAGACAGCCAGTGAGAGAGGGAACACAAGCAGGGGGAGTGGGAGAGGAAGAAGCAGGCTCATAGCGGAAGAGCCTGATGTGGGACTCGATCCCGTAACGCCGGGATCACGCCCTGAGCCGAAGGTAGACGATTAACCCGCTGTGCCACCCAGGCGCCCCTCTCAGATGCTTTCTTGACATCACTTTAAGGGAAAGTAGGAGACAGATATTAAGGACGAGGCAATATGCTAGGTACTTTGATCAACATTTTATCTCACTGAATCCTAATACTTATCCCTTAAAGTATTATTACTATTATTATTATTAACATCATAACGTCATCATCATCCCTTTGTAAGAGAAGACAGAGGTCTCAGAAAAGTGATTTGCCTAAGGACATATAGCTAAGGAAGGACATATAACTAAGGAAGTCTTCTGAAAAAAAAAAAAAAAAAAAGGATGATGTGGTTTTCCCCTTTTTGTGGTCCCAGAAGCCCTTTGGGTTTCAGTTCACTCAAGGTCAGGCTTTAATTTCTCAGCTGCTCAGCCTTTGCTAAGCTACTTCCTCTGGTGCCCATCTTCTTGAGAAGTTCCAGAAGCTGGGCCAAGTCTGCCCACGGTGAATGCAGTGGAACCGGGGAATGTGCCTCCTGTTAACAGCCTGCTCTGCGGCACCCAGCGACGAGCCAGCCCACCAGCTCTGCCCCAGCTTACCCACAATATCTTCATAGGCATTCTCTTCTAAAGTGCTTTTGGATCCAAACTTGGGTTGGCTCTCAGTACCATTCTCAGTGGGAGAAGAGGGGTACAGGGACTGGAGACTGGATGCATCCTCAAACTCAAAGGATTTTCTGTGGATAACAAGAGCATGAGTCATTCCAGCAATACTAGATTCCAACTGCCTTGTTGGGGGAATGGCCATGGGCAACAGCAAAGACCAGAGGTCCTCCTCACCAATCAGCTACCAAGCAACACATCAAGATGGATCAAAACTTACCACTCAAATGAGGAGAAAACGGTTTGAGAGGCCCCAGACTGGGAGCCTGTAAATAACACCAGTAGCAACCCCCCAGCTCATCAGGGTGCTCTGTGTCAGATGCCGTCTCAAATGCCTTGCCTGTGAACTTCGTTCATCTGCATAACGCTGCTACGAGCTCTTGTGCCATGTTATGAATGAGGAGGCGGAGGCTCAGGGAGAGGAGGTGACAAGAGGTAGGACTCGCCCGGGCTGTCTGGCTCCAGGGTCTATGCTTTTGACCTGGGCCTCCAAGTCCTGGAGCATATCATCCTTGAGAAGTATCTGCCAGTACCACAAGAATGGAGTACCTGTCCTGCCTCTGGAGTCTCCATCACACCTGCATCCTAGCAAGGGTTCCCAATCCGAACAGGTGGTAAGGTCTCAACAGTGGATGGTGGTGCCTAGGGCTGTCTGGGGGTCAGGCAAGCAGTTGGTGGTAGGTGGGTTGTTGGAAGAGGAGAGGCTGAGCCCTCCAAACAAATCATACTGCTTCTGAGGTGGAACAAGGAGGGCAATTTGTAGTCAGAAGCTACTTCCAAGACCCAGCTTTCCTTTAGCGAGTCACCTGCTCCTTTCCACACTGCAAACGGCCATCCCCTCTACTGCAGAATTTCAAAACCACGGCTTGTTAGCTTCTCAGACAGCCTGAGCCCACAGTACTCTGTCCTCCTCTCCTCCATTATCTAAGACTTGACCCCAGTTGCATCCTCTCTCTCTCCAAGGGAGGTCCCAGCAAACTCCTGGGGAAGGGGAGAAAGGAAAGGCACTGACTGAGGACCTCCTCCCACCCATCAACACCTCCCCTTCTTTTGGGTACCATGAGACATCTCAGCCTTTCTCTTTTGTTTAATGAAAAACTCTTGAGAGTCTTGGGGTGCAAGTCAAGGACTAAAGGTGTCCTAAAAGCCACATTCTGTTCTCAGCCTGCCTGGCTACTCTGGAGCACCTGACACAGCCGAACACTCTATCCTGGTACTTTCCTTCCTTCGCCTCTATGACATAGTCAACAGCCTCTTTGGCAATGACTTTTCAGGCTCTTGTGAGGAGGGGGTTCACCTTTTTTGCCTGCCTTTTAAATGCCAGGGTCTCTCAGAGTTCTGTCTTTAGGATTCTCTTTCTCACTCTGTACTTTCTGGGGGCCAAATACTATATCTGGGGGTCAGTACTATATCTAGGTGAACCCCTCGCAAGAGCCTGAAAAGTCACTTGGCTATATCTACCATTCCTACCATGATAGCTCCCAAATCTGTTTCTGACCCAGACTTCTCACCCACTTCAACATCCACTGGTTGAGCGCAGTGGTTCCCGAACACGGGCCCACAGAAACTGGTGGTCTGAGACCAACCTCTCACGGATATACACGGACAGTGGGGTCAGCATCTTTTGCAGGTAGTTCTCAAGTCAGCAAATAAGACACAAATCATGTTCAGCCAAATTACCCGTGAAAATCCCTCAGGAAGGCACCACGTTGAAGACCAATACACTATCTTGGGTTAAGACTAATATAGTCAGTTTCTCCATAGATTTTTTTAACAGACATCTTTTTCTTTGGTTGAATACCCAAAGAAATATTTGGCTTGCATTTTTTTTAAATAGAAAGATGTACTAAATAAAAGAATCATACGTGACAGCATAGAAACAAACTCGCCTGCTCCTCAAGGGAATATGCTCACTATGTTGAACAGGCAAATAAACAGTCGACTTTCCGAACGGCCTTTTCTCCCCCAAGAGCACAGTTTTTAAATCTGCGGAGTTACCTCTTACGTGAAGCGACCCTGCCACATATGGTATGTGTATCATGTATAAATGTATACATAATACTTCAGGCTGATGTACTCTCTCGCATCCCCCTTTTCCACCTAGCTAACTGCAAATTTTTTGCTCTTCTAAATTTAGCTCAGCAACTCCCTCTAGAAGGAGGCTTTGCTCACTCCCCAGCCTAATTTAGCTATTTCTTCCTTGGGGTCTCTATAGCACCCTGCACTGACAGGGATCACGGCACATAGAACAGCATCTAGGATTTATTTGTGCACCCGTCACATCAAGAATGGAAGAACGGAAGAATCATATCTTATTTGACCCTGTGTCCCCTTAACCAGTACAAGGTTTGGTGCATGGCAGGCTCTAGATGGGTGTTTACAGAAATGGACAAATAAGAACAAAGCAAACACTCTCGTAGGGCTGTTAAAGACTTAAGAGCCAGTAAGCAGGCTGGGGTGAGCCAAAACACAGGATTACCCTTAGCCAAGGGGTCTTCCGGCCCATGGATCTGAAACTTTCTGATGTCTTCCTCTCGTGGCTAAACAGTTACCTGTATGAGATGGGATATGTTGGATGCAGCCTGAAGTATGGGGTCCAATGGAAGAATCCAGAGAAGTGAAACAAACCTGAATGCCATCTGACATTGGTTTAGAAGAGAAAGGTGGTGAGGGAGAGGGAGATTAGGCCTTCCCAAGGAGGCAGGCTCCCAGCCTACCCCAATTCAGAAAATAAGACACCTGTCAACTTTTCAAACCCCAGCAGCTCCAACTCCCAGTCACTATTAGACAGCTCAGGTAGTCCAGGGTCAGGAATGCTGAGACTGACCAGGAAACCAGTGAGAATGTCAGGACAGGTCATTCTTGAACATGGCCAAGAAGCCAATAAAATGTTCTTCGACTCCTTTTTCCTTTTTCCATCAGTCTCCCCTTTTAGGATCCAAGGATCCCCTCTCCCTGTAGGCCCAGGGTCCCTAAATGGCCAGGAAGTCCTCAGGAAAGAGAAAATCACCTTAAATATGTCAATACTACCGTGTTAGGACAACAGCGGTATTCAGATGATGCTTCCCTCAAAGAAATAAGTTTCTAGTACTGGCATTTCAGGTGGTCATGAGGCTAAGATCCTACTATGAGTCCTCAAGGGACTGCCCATTTTATCTAAAAGGAAGGTGGCCCTACCCCTCCCACAGGGATGAAGGAAGTTCCAACAGGCCTCAAGACACAGTATAACTCTCCCCCAAAGGCCAAATCTAGCCCACACCTTCAGTAGGCAGCATTTGGAAGAACCATTTTCACCCTCCCACTCACATTTACGCATCCTTATCCCAGCAAGAGCAGAACTCATGTTACCACCTAACAATGACTCACTGCTTTGGGACCTAGGAATCACTACTGACTGCACCCACAATTACTGTCTGCTTTTGCATCTTCCTTTGAAAGGAAAGTCACTGTGCCCGGCTGTTAAGACACTGGAGGAGCATTCATTACCTGCTCTGGGACTTGCGGTGACCACGCACGTCCTTCTTGGGTCTCCGGGTGACTGGTGGGGCTGGGGTGGAGGGCAGGGGGGGTGGAGCAGCAGGTGTGGGCGAAGGAGGTAGACCATTGCTTGGCTTACTCTTGGGGTTCTTGTCAGCCTCATACTCAAAGGTGCGCTTGGGTTTGGGGACAGGGTTCACAGCGGGATCAGGGGAGCTCTTTGATGGCAGCAGCTGAGAGCTCGGGCTATTTCCAGGGGTCCCTGGCTTAGTGGAGCCACTGCCATCCTTCTCTAGGGGTGGGCCTGCCTCCCCCCCAACTCCAGCCACTCCTCCTGCCCGGCTGCCAGTGCTCACACTCGTGCTCCCTGTTGGTTCCTCCAAGGTACCCAAGGTCCCAGTCTTCCTTCTCCCTCGGTCTACACTGTAGCAGCTGCTGGGGAGCTGGGGGAGTCCCCGGCCCGGCTGCTCCTTCAGGGCCTGTTCAATTTTCTGGATCCGACTCAGCACTGCTGAGCTCTCTCTCCTGCTGCCATGCCCCCTGAGGAAGGCGCTGGGCTCACTCCGGCCTGCCCGTCTCTCCGGCCGATAGAAAGGGTCCCGGACAGGGAGCGCCTCCCCCTCCTCCTCGGTCTCAGGGTAGGAGCACTCTGAGAAGGTCCTGCTCATCCTCCGGAGGCCCTTGAAATCGAAGGCTTTTTCTGAGCTGCAGGGGGATGGCGCCACACTGGGACAGCCCTCACTGAGCGCCCACTCACCCCCAGAGCCCTCCCGCTTCTCCCCGCACATGCTCATCCTGGGCGAAGCCTCTCGGCGCCCCTCCCATGCTGAAATCTTCTCCCGGATGCCCAGGCTGTGGGCACGGGTGCCGGTACGGTTCAGAAAGAGGCTCCGTGAGCCACCTGTTGGCCCCAGGGATGGGGTGCTCTGGGCAAGGGGGAGGCAAGCAGCTACTCCCTCTACATCCTGGGCTGCCCCTTGGACGTTCTCCTTCTGGTCCTCTCTCTTGCACGCTGAAGGGCTTCTGTCCAAATAGCTGAAGTTGGTGGCCTTGAGGGGACAGATGGGTGGTGCAGTGTCCGGGGAGGGAGCTTGAGGATTTGGGGGTGAAAGATCACGGGGGTGCCAGTCCTTGAGGAGCAGCCGGGAGCTGGAGCGGCTTGGGTACCTGCAGGCTGACGTTTCACTATCACTGAGCGGGTAGATGGGACTCCTCGGTGGGGAGAGAAGTGGAGGTGGAGAGACTGACTGAGACCTAAAAGCAACAAAAACAAAAACAAAAAAAGCAAAAGAAGAGAAAATGGCAATGAGTGGTCTGACAACCAGAGGCGTGGTGTTTCAGTTTTGGAGCGCTCAGTATCTCTTTCCTGCAGGACACCCAAGCTCGAAGTACTCTAGTCACGTAATACACCTTTCAAGGCTGTCCTCAAGGAAAGGAACAGCTGCGTATCCACAGCAGGCCAAACTCAATGGGTCTCTCTGCCCAGTTCAATCTCAGAAGCCTTGAGCACTGTCTGGAACAGAGGCCAGCTCTGTGTCAGGTGAGAGGATCCCAAGAAGCTGCAACTACCAACTAGAGGACAGTAAGGCCAGGCGTGTGCTGCAAAATGTTTAGCGATCGGCCCTCTGAAAGAGAAAGCACGGATCTGTAACATTTGCCAGTCTCTGTGGTATAAATGTTCCCACTGCGGCTGATTTCAAGCTACCAACATGGCCTTGCTGAATGCAGCACTGGGAAGGAATGCTGCTGATCGGTTCTCAGGAAAGCATTTCCTGCACGCTACTTCCTGAAGTACCCCAAATATACACCCAAGCCCTTCGATCTGTCTCCTTAACAAACCCCTGTCTCCCCTGAGACTCCTGTTACTGGCACAGCATACTGCACCTCGGCTTGGGTTCTGACCAGCGTTCAGATCCCTGAAGGTCTCAAAGCATCAGCAGGGTCCCTCAAGAAACAGTCCTCTCTGCCCCATCCGCAAGGGTGCCTGTGGGGAGGGGAGGCCAGCTCCTCAGGCAGCTTCCAGCCTCCAGCGGCGGCACCCCTTCAGACAAGCACCAGCCACTTCTCAGTACTAAATCCACATGCAGGCCTTAGCCAATAGGGGGAAGAGTCCTAAACAACTGGTTTTACACATATTATTCACTCATTTAGTCTTCACTAAAACTCTACATAATTATTATTATTATTATCTCCACTTTACAAATGAAAACCACGGAAGCACAGAAAAGCTAAATATCTCATCCAAGGTCCCTCAGCTGGTGAGGGGGGAAGCCAGGACAGGACCTTACCGAATACAACGCTGCCCCTCTCAAGAGGAAGCAGTAGCCTCTGCCATCTTTGTGAACTGCCTAGGCTCCCGGATATAACCCAGCAGAAACCCTCAGAGCACTGTGCACAGCTCTGTCTCAAATGTAGCATTTATAAGTATCAGGGACCTCTTCCCCCTTGAGACCTCTACACCTCTTCCCTACCAGTCCATGATTTCCATGATTTCTTCCAGGTGGAAGGACACGTCCTCAGTATGTGGAAGGTGCTTAGTGAATGAAGGACAAATAAAGAAAGGAAAAGGTAAAGGTGAGCTTAGTGACAAGAACCATGAGCAGACTTCCCTTTCAGTACACTTTTCTAGTTGTCTGCTAGGGTAATCACTGTCAACTCCCGGCGCTCTCCTCGAACAGTTTTAGTTCAAAGACAGCAGGGTCTTGCCAATGCCACATGCTCCGAAGGCCTACCTGACCCTCATGCCATGGCCCTTAAAGCTGGGCAGGAGCCTCACAGGCTCCAGAGGGCCATGCCATCCACAGGAAGGCAGCCAGCTGCCCTCGAGCCAGCCTGCTGTCACTGCTTGCTCACACACAGAAAACTGGAGCTTGGGTGAGTCAGGGATTGGCCGACAATTCCCTGTTGGGTCATAGCCTCTGGCTGCCCCCGATCAACAGGAAACCTCAACATGCTTAAGTTGTTTTTAAAAGGGCAAGTCAAACAAGAGCCATCCCACGTGTACATGGGCACAGATGAGAGAAATGCAGTGCCCAGCCAAGCCAATGACCAAAGAGACTCTGCTCAGCAAGGACGTGTGAAAAGAATAAGCCTCAGCACTCCCTAGGGTAGGCAGTAGCAGGGCAATGCGCCAAGCTTGAGCCTGGGGAGATCCCAACCTACTCACAATCGAGGGAGGCCTTAAGTCCTTCATTTATTTCACAGAACCATGGATGCCAAAGGTCATCATCAGTCCAGCCCTGTAAGCCAGCAGTGTCTGGATGCCACAAAGGACTCTATGTTTCCGTTAGTCTCATTTGGAGGTGGGAGAAGATGCCTTTAATAGAAAACAACCTGAACTTGTGTTTATTCATTCAACAAATATTTAGTGAGCACCTACTATGTACCAGGATGTGCTCTATGCGCTATACACAAGAATAAATATAAGAGACAAAAATCCATGTCCTCATGAAACTTAAGTTCTAGTGGGAGAGGACAGGTACCTAATGAGACTCAGAATCTCTTCGGAATCTTCCCATATGTGCCTCATCTCTCCACACATTTTGATACACGCTCCCCTAGGGATGAGTCTCCCCAACCCCCAAGGTGAGAATTCACCAGGCCACGAAGCCACTATACTTCTGGGGGCAGGGGTTAGGTGTGTATGGCATGGCTCCCACAGGTGGGAAAGAACTAAGGTAAGGCTCTCTGGTCCGTCCACCTCCAGCATGCTTCTAGAACAGGTGACTCCCTCACTTCCTTTAGTACCCCAGCATGGAAATGTCTCCACAAGGGAAGAACTTCTCTCAAAGCCTAAATGCCTGACCTGCTTTAACTATGGTTTAGTTTCTCTCCTCTCAGGACGGATCCAATGGAGAAGAGGCTGGCCCTTCCCTTTCAAGCTGCTGGTCTTTTTTATCATTGCCAAGTTCCGGGCAGAGCCGCGGGTGCTTCTGCTGCCACCTCCCCACACAGGCCAGGCCCAGTGCGTTCTAGCAGCTCGGGATGGACGGAGGGGTCTGCCCAAGCTGACCTGCGGCCTGGTCATCCCCAGGTTCATCCCAGAGGAGGCAGCATTCATTCACTCCAAGGTCCTAGGGATAAATTCGTAAATAACACAGATAAGGCCTTGCCCTCACAGGATTCTCACTTGACAGAAAAACTCACCACTATCTCTCCATGTTTCTGATTCTACCTTTTTAGGAATGTGACTATAAGCAAAGCCACTCACTCTGTCTGAGCTTCCAGTCTCAATTCCTCAAACTTGTTCTGACTACATCACAGGGTTGTCATAATGGGCAAATGAGACTATGGATGTGAACTGATATCATATACTGTAACTCACTACGACTGTTAGTTATCATGGGTATTAAGTTATCATTACCACTAAGTCTCCAGGTTATGCCAGGCCAGTTGTTCTCATGAGAGGGTAAAAATGCCTTAGGGTTCACGTTTCAGAGTAGCCACTAACAAGTTACATGACCTTGAGCAAAGAACTTTATCTCTTTAAACCTTAGTATCCTGATCTGTAAAATGGAGGTTAAGAGAACACACTTCTCAGGGGGTTATTGTAAGGAATAGAGACAACATACATCAAGTGCTGAACTCAGTGGCTAACACATAGTACTCAGCCTTAGCTTGATAATTACTAATATTAACAAGGGGCTCACTATTCAGAATAATCACTTGGCAAACTTTTTCAAAGAGCTTACCTTTGTCCTTGGAGTCTAAACATCTGGAGTAGAAGAGGAAGGGAGTAAATTTAATATGGCCATAAATCCTTTGCAGCTCATGATGTCAGAAAGTGGGTTCTATTTTTCTGCCCTTTAAATCTAGGTTGACCTTGTGATTTGCTTTGACCAACAGAATGGAGTAGAAATTAAGCTAAGTCCCAAACTTGAGGCCTTAAGAGGCCTTGCAGAGTCCCTCTTCACATACCTAGAATGCTACCCTGAGACTGTCATGTTAGGAAGCCAGTCTAGTCTTTTAGAGGATGAGAGGCCATGTGGAACGCAACAGAGGCCCCCACAGCCAACAGCCAGCCCCAAAGTGAGCTGACACATGAGTGAGGTCACCTTGGACCCAAATGAACTTGGCTACATGAGAGACTCCAGGGGAAACCAGTAGACAGACTGCCCAGTAAATACACAGAAATGTGAGAAGTAATCAACTGTTTTAATAGTAAAATGATGCAGGTGGGAAAGGTCAGCTTCATATATAATTGGCCTGTCCTATCCCAGTGCAGAAGAACTGCCCAGAACCTTCCATCCCCATGCCTCTTTCTCCCCCACTTCCCCACAGAGCAGCTTCCATGGTCTTGATGTTTGGATCTCACTCTCTCTACTAGGAGCTCTGGCATGAGAATCTCCTGTGAGCACTCCCTGCAAATGGAGCTAGTTCTGTAATTCCAATAATAGAACCAGCCTCCATCAGTCTTTGCCCCAAGTGGAAGGAGGGCTCAGGACAACCTGTTAACCCAGAAAACAAGGAGACTTAAGGGGGAACACGATGGGGACTGGCAATGAGGATGCATGGTTCTTTGTGGCAGTGTTCCCACAGCAGAGGGCATCTCCTGGGCATGGATGGGAGGGGGGTGCTCACTCACTCATAGGCACCAGTCCCCTCTAGCTATTTTCCAGTTCCTCAAATGCAGGCTGGCAGTGAAAGTAAGATAATTCTCCCCCTGTTGGACAATGGGAAACTGTAGCCACATGAATGGTGGTGCCTGGATCCAAATATATACCCGGTGCTATTTTAGGCATCAGGGATCAGCACAGACTAAAATTAGACAAAGTCTCTCTATAGGTTATAGTCTTGTAGAGGGAGGCAGTGTGGCTTTATTTGTGCAGAGTGAACAGACAATAACCAAACCAACACTGAGAGATGGGTATGGAGCTAATGAAGAAGAATAAAAAAGGGTAAAGGGAGAGAGAGATTCAAAGTGAGGGAGGTCAGGGAAGGCCCATCTGCCGGGGACAATGTGAATATAGCCTGAAGGAAGGAAATAGTGTGTTTATCCAGAGGAGAAATGTTGCAGGCAAAAGGAGCAGTAGGGCAAAGGCTTGAGGCAACTACATACTTAACTGTATTCTAGGGGCAGCAAAAAGCCCAGTATGGATAGAGTGGAGTGAGAAGAGCAGAGGGCTGGAGATTAGTCAGAGAGGCACCAGAAGACCCAAGGACCAATAATAAGACTTGGGTTTTTACTCTGAGAGAGAAAGGAAGCTCTTGAAGGGGTATGAGCAGAAAAATGAAATGCTCTGACTTCATATCAGAGAACGAAGGGCAGGGATGCAAGCATGGCAGCAAGGAGATCACCTAAAGGTGTGATAATCCAGGCCAGAGAGTATTATGGCTTGGCCTGTGCCAATAGGATTTGCTGATGAATTGGATAAAAGAGACAAAGAGAGTCAAGGATGATGACAAGGTTTTTTGCCTGAGCACCTGGTAGAATGGAGTTAGGGTTATAAACCTCTACCTAGGAGTCATCAGCAGTATCTAGATATTATTTAAAATTATATGACTAAGTGGCTAGTATCAAAAAGACAAGAAATAACAAACATTGGCAGGCATATGGAGAAAAGGGAACCCATGTGCACATTTGGTGGGAATGTAAATTGGTGCAACTACTATGGGAAACAGTATGGAGGTTCCTCAAAAGATTAAAAATAGAAATATCATCTAATGTAGTAATTCTACTACTGGGTATTTGCCCAATGAAAATGAAAGCAATAATTCAAAAAGAAATATGCACTCCAATGTTTATTGCAGCATTATTCATAGTTTGCAGCCAAACTATGGAAGCAACCTAAGTGTTCATCAATAGATGAACGGACAATGAAGATGTGAGACAGACACACACGCGTGCATACACACATATTTACATACCATGGAATGTTACTTGGCCATAAAAAAAGAATGACATCTTGCCATTTGCGATGACATGGATGAACTAGAGAGCATTATGCTAAGTGAAATAAGACAGAGAAAGACAAATATCATATGACTACACTTATATGTGGAATCTAAAAACCAAAATAAACAAACAAACAAACAAAACACAAACAGACCTTAAACACAGGGAACAAACTGATGGTTGCCAAAAGGGAGAAAGGTAGGGGGATGGGAAAAACAGGTGAAGGGGTTTAAGAGGTACAAACTTCCAGCTATAAAATTAATAAGTCACAGAGATGAAAAGTACAGCATAGGGACTGTGGTCAATAATACTGTAATAACATCATAGGGTTACAAGACACAGTGGTGAGCACTGCATAATGTACAGAATTGTCAAATCACTGTGTTGTACACCTGAAATTGACATAACATTGTTTGTCAACTATATTTCAATAATAAAAGACAGAAAACTATATGCCTATATGAGCTCATCTAGGGAGTCGGTAGCTACAGAAGCCCAAGGCCTGAACTGGAGCCTGAATGAGAAGTGGAGACAAAGAGTTCAGGCATCCCTTTCAAAGGGTTTTCCTAAAAGGGGGAACAAGAAAATGAGGTGGTAGGTGGAGGAGAATGTGGTGTAATAGAAGCAAGTTATCTTGAGCTAGGAGATAAGACCCAGCATGCTTGAATGATGACTGAAATGATCCAGTAGAGAGGACGAGAGAGGGCAAATGCACCAGCAATGTCCTTAAGCAGGCAGTAAAGGGGATGGGGACCCCATGCCCATCTAGAACGGTTGGCCTTAGACAGGAGAACCCCTTTTGCTTCACTCCCACCCACCTGGGCTGAATGACTTTTCCCATGGTCTCATCCCTACGCTGCTCTATGTTTCCACCATTGGCTTTTACTACCTCATGCTTTCCAACACATTTCACTGAGTAGAGAAAAGGTCCAGATTTGTTCTTGGTTTCCTACTCTTTCAAGCATCTGTATTAGCTCCTTCCCCAAACACAATGATGTGCTTAATGACTTGAGTCCTATTAATTCAATAACCTTCACATCTCTCAGATCTGCCCCCTTCCTCATCCTCCCCACTGCTACTGCTACTTCCTCAGTTCAGATCTGATCTTTCACCAGGACTCTTAAAACAATCTCTTAATTTCTCTTTCTGCCTTTAATCTTAACCCAGTTCTAGTCAGTCCTCTCATCTTCTGACATCTTTCTAAAACACAAAACTCTCCATGCTTGAAACTCCCCATTATCCACAGAAGGGAGTACAAATTCACTGGCTTGGATGACAAGGCCCCTTGTGATCCGGTCCCTATTTTTACTTTGTCATCTGTCTTTTCCTACATACAATCCCCAAACCACCCACATCAAAGTCCTTGCTTTTCATGCCTCTAGGCCTTCATACACTGTTTGCTTTACCTAGAATTCTATCTCTGTAGCTCTGCTCTGGAATCTCTTTTGACCCTACTCCCTTCTTCCAGGTGGAGATGGCCAAGTTTTGATGCCTCCACTGCACCTGGAAAAATGTCTGTTACGGTACCTGTAACATGTTATTGGACTACACTGTTTCCTCACTTGTCTCCCTTACTAGACGATGAGTGGACCTTGTCGAAGGTGGTGATGGTGTCTTATTAATCTTGATATCCCCTACTCTTTTCACTGCATCTAGAATTTGGTAGGAAATAATATTTATATTGAATGACTAAATGAATTAATAAAAAATAGTTAAAACCTCGGTATCTTTATGCCTGCCCAGGATATTGTTCACAGACTCCCCTGCTCCCCCTCTTTGCCACACATGATCTGAAGAACAACACAAAGCACTTAGTGCAGACCAGCATGGCTGTCAGTCCCCAAAGTCCTCTCCCATATGGCAAAAATCATATACCACACCAAGCATCTAGAAACCTGGGTTCCCTCTGGTCCTGGTTCCCTCACTCACTGGATATGCTCATGGAAAAGTCATCTAAATTCTTTGAATCTTTATCCATGAAACAGGAAAAACCCTTGCTCTGAGTATCCTTACATACTAGCTGTGTGGCTAAAATGATGTACCTTTAAAAAGTGCTTGAACACCATAAATAGCTCCAGGAAGGTAAAAGAAGTACAAAAGTAAATACAACACAGCTAAAAGACACCTACGACTGTGCTCTGATCATTTGCTCTTTATTCTAAAATCCCAGGCTTGCCCCTGGGGAGGCAGACACTGTGAAACTGGGCACACATGCCACCACCTTGTCAGCAGGCAGCCAGATCTGCTGCTCAGCACAGGCGTGGATGCCAACACTGCAGCATGTGACTGGCCAAAACCAACATTTACAGGACAGGGAGTAAGATAAACAGATAAAAGGAGAAAGAGAGGAGAAAGGCGGGGGAGAATGCAAAGGACATTTAAACGAAACAGAGGAGCATAAACACTCACAAATATGTAAGACAACTGAGTAGGAAAAAGAGTATGAACTAAGGGCATGGAAAGAGAAATTTAAAGAAAAAGCAACATGTGCAGTATGTGTATACATAGTCAGAAAGTGAGGGTTAAAATGCAAAATATGTGCCCTTCCCTCTGGTATTATTTCATAAGAATACAACCCAACCCTTTGCTTAGTGATCTGAGCCATTCTCCAGGAACACAGCAGTAAGCATTCATGCCAAGGAATGCCCCATATATTGCCAAGTGCACCCAAGAACTCTCTGGGAGGGAAGGCTATCCTTAGTCCCTGATGACAAGAGGTTTCTGAACTCAGCATGTGCTGGTGACAGGACTTCCCTGTGTGTCGGTATCAGGAAGAGGACCAAGTTGGGGCCAGTGGGGGAAGATTCCTGTGGGTCCAGGAAATAGCCCCGGAGGTAACAAGATGGGCTGTGGATGCCATGAAGCGAGCCTATCTACAGAGTAAGGTTACATGGAGCCCAGGTTCCAATATGCTTAGTCTCTACTAAACAGTTATCTAGCTGTTTAGAAACTGCCTGGGAGTTGGCCATTCACCATTCTAGGGCTGTTCAATGAAGGTGGGCCCTTGTTGATTCATTGGGCATCAGCATCCTCCCACCACACAGTGACTGCCTCAACTCTGGAGATGACGTTCTCACTATATTCCCTCAAGGCCATACTCTGAGGCACCCAAGAAGAAGAAAAGACAGGAAGGCTCCCTGATTCCCATTAGCAAGTCCAGACTTTTGCTCCCCAGGCCAGAGCAGGGGCTCAGCTCAATAACTCCCACTGACATCCCACTCTGGGACAGTCCTGATAAAAAAACCAAAGGACGAGGTGACACAGCTTGGCCTTCCTGTTCCCAAAGCAACCTCATCTCAAATGGTTGGAGGCCCTCAACAGGGTCCAGGATAGCCTCATCCTCCAAGTGGGCATACATATGGGCCACCATCTATAGAGACTCTTGAGGTCAACCATAGCTTGTCAGAGTAAGAAGAATGGTAGCTAAGGTCAGAGCAGAAACTGAGTCACCTTTTCACTTCCAAAAGTACATCCAAGAATCTACCAAAGCCATACCTGTCTACCTTCCAGCTGATTTCTAGGGAAGCACAAAGAGGATCAGTGAGCTCTTCTCTGGGTGAGAACCCCAAGTCCTCTAAGTAGTAGATGCAATGAACACAGAGTATTTACAAGACGGAAGTCCTCCCTGAGGCAGGTAAAAAATGATGCCTTACAGGAATACCCTCAAAGCCCTAGTCCAGTAAAAATGGGACTGCTCTACAAAGCAGAACCAGGTACTGTGCAAAGCCAACAGGGAGAGAAATGTAGTTCCAGGAAACCATACTAAAGATACTTATAATGGTTTTAAAACATGGTCCCCCAATTCTTTGACATGTCTCCTATAAAAAGCACCCCTTCCCTTGAATCTGGACTCTGCGACTGCTTGACTAATAGAACACAACTGAAATGAATCTGTGCCAATTTCCAGGCCCAAGCCTCAAGAAACCAGCAGCTTGAGGAAGCCAGGCCATGTAGAGAGGGTACATATAGGTGGTCTAACAGTTCCAGCTGAGGTTCCAGAAATAGCCAACATCAACCTCCAGACATGAGGCAACACACCTCCGGCTGACACCAGCCCCTAGCCAATGAGTCACCCTATGCCTTGAAGTCTTTCCAGCCAAGGTGCCAGACATCATGGAGCAGGGACCAGCCATCCCTGCAGTGTTCTCTGAATTCCTAAGCTACAGAGTCTGTGAGCATAATAAAATGGCTGTTTTACACCATAAATTCTGGGGTAGTTATGTAGCAGTCGATAAGTGGAACAGATTTTGGTACCTAGAAATTTAGTGCTGTTGAAACAAAATCCTAAATCACTGACTTGGGAACTGAGTGACAGGCTGTCAGGAGGGGATACGGGAAAGTAAGGAAAATGTTAATAGAAGCTAGAGGGAAGGGGACCCTCGTAAATGTTGAAAAGTTTGGTAATTCTGTCCCCAGTGGCAAGAAGGAAAATAGGAAATCTACCTAATTCGATGATCCAGCTTAAGGTATCTCCAAGCAGAGCGCTGCAGGTGCCATCCAACGTCTAGCTGCTTACAGTACAAGCCGGAAGAGAGGAGACAGAAAAGGGACTGTTTCGTTTTTCAAACAACACGGAAAGGAAACAGAAAGGAGAAAGGGCTTTCTGGGTTACAAAATTACACTTGTTTCTGTCTCTCTGGACAGGAAAAAGTTTTCAAATTAAGAAATGGCTTCCAGATTGTAGTGGCAGTTTCAGTGTGTGTGTGTGTGCACGCACGTGTGTGTGCGTGTGGGTGCTGAAACGAATCATACTGTACACTTTAAAGGGTTCAGTTTACTGTACTTTAATTATCCCTCAATAAACCTCTTTTTAAAAATCTAGAGAAGAACAATGTCTAGTCCTAAAAAATCCTGTGTCAAGACCTAAAAAAATGGTTTCAAGCATTGCCTCAAAGAATCTCACGTACAGACAGGCAAAAGGCCTTCTAATGATTTCAAGGGTGGGCCTTGCAGACCTTCTGTAAATGGTAAGGCCTCCGAGACTCTTAAGAAACCTTGCCCCAGAGCAGTCTCCCAGGGAACCCAATGCCAGAAGGGGCTCAAGGTGAAGTGATCTGTACATGTGCCTTCTGCTGACTGCAGTGGGTTATAAAGGGACTCAGAAGAAACCCACTAAGTTTTAAAATGAAGTATATCAGCTGGGACTGGGAAGCACAGAGACAGTACATAACAAAGGGGAGACTCTGGACACTTGAAATATTATGGCCATGGAGCCAATGGAGAAAACTACTCACCTGCGAGAATGGGCTACTTTTGATAGAAAAGGAAGAATGAGTCCGCGTCAGGGCAGAACCCAAAGCCCTGAGGGGGCAGCCAGAGACAAGGTAAATGCCTCTGGGCAGTAACAGGAAGACTTAACCAAGGCTTTGGTCACTTGTGCCTTACTGGATATAAGAATTACAGTGGGCCAGTAACTGCAGCGTGGCCTCTCGTTTCCCCTTTCTGAAGAGGGTATCTACAGCGGTTCTCCTGGGCCTGTCCCACCAGGGTATTTAGGGTGGCAGATACATATCCTCTCTAGTTTATAGGTCTTCACATCAAGAGAAATAGGACTCAAGGAACTGCACACAACGAGAGAAAGGGACTGCACCCAAAGCGTTTCTTCTATACCTGAACCTGACTCACATGATGGGATCTTAGACTTCAAGCTGATGCCATTAACAAGATGACACTTGGGAACTTAGGGAAGAGACTGAGTGTATTTCTTTTTTTTTTTTTTTTTAAGATTTTATTTATTTATTTGACAGAGAGAAAGACAGCCAGCAAGAGAGGGAACAC
Source organism: Ursus maritimus (assembly GCF_017311325.1). Taxonomy (NCBI): domain Eukaryota; kingdom Metazoa; phylum Chordata; class Mammalia; order Carnivora; family Ursidae; genus Ursus; species Ursus maritimus. The sequence continues at coordinate 4,638,945 of NW_024424008.1, forward strand.
AAGCAGGGGGAGTGGGAGAGGAAGAAGCAGGCTCATAGCAGAGGAGCCTGATGTGGGGCTCGATCCCATAATGCCAGGATCACGCCCTGAGCCGAAGGCAGACGCTTAACCGCTGTGCCACCCAGGCGCCCCGAGTGTATTTCACATTGGGGAAGGATGTGAATTTTTGTGATTAGAGGGCAGACTATGGCAGATTGCATTTTCCAAAGAGAGTGACCACGACCTACCCCATCTCACATGCCTTCCTAGCAAGGTGAAGTGGATACTCCTCTCATCAAGTGGGAATTATTTTCCCTCCTCTTGTGTGATGTTGCAATGTATAATAAGAAAATAGAATTGGTCTTAGTTCCACTTCTGGCACAGAGCTCCTAAAACCCTTGGAATTGCCCAAGTGATGACAGCGATCAAGGTGTCTTTTGTCATGTTAATGAGTGACTTTTGGACTACACCTAAGCATGGGGCCCTTTGCCAGGAAAACCAACCTTGTGATTAGAGGGTTGGAACTTTCAGTTGTTTTCCTCCCCAGAACCCCAGGGACGGGAGACCGGCTGGAGGCTGAATCAGCCACCAATGGCCAATGATCTCATCAATCATGCCTATGTAACCGAAGCCTCCATAAAAACCCAAAAGGGCAGGGTTCAGAGAAGTTCCAGGTTGGTGAATCAGAATGCTGCCAAATGCCACTATGCAAGGCCCAAGCTCCCCAGGACAAAAAAATCCTTTGTTCGAGACCTCGCCCCATGTATCTCTTGGTCTAGCTGTAGATTTGTATCCATTAATATCCTTTGTAATAAACCGGTAATCTAGTGAGTAAACGGGTTTCCTGAGTTCTGTGAGCCACTCTAGTAAATTACTGAACCCAAGGAGTGGGTCATGGGAACCTGTGATGGTTAGCCAGTCTGTCAGAAGCATATGGAACAACCTGGCTTGAGATCAGCGTCTGAGGCCCGGGCCAGTCTACGGCACTGAGCCCTTAACCTGTGGCATCTGATGCTCTCTCTGGCAGATAGTCTCAAAATCGAGTTGAATTGTAGGGCACCCAGCTGGTGTGAGAGAATTGCCTAGTGGTGCAGGGGAGCACCCACACATACACCACTATGTTGGAGCTGGGGTGCAGAGCTCTTTACCTTAAACTCAGGCACACCTTTGTTCTCACCTTAATCAACAAGTTAAACAGAAAAGACGCCATGCAACTTTGGAGGCTAGGTCATTAAAATGTCATGCATTTCTACCCAGTTCTCTTGAGATGCTCACTCTTCAAACCCGGACATCATGCTCTAAAAGCATGCGACCAAACACGGAGGCCCCTCGTAGGTGCTCCCCAGCTGAGGTCCCAGCGGACTGCCAGCATCAACAGTCAGACATGTAAGTGAACAAGTCTTCAGATGATTCCAGGCCCTAGCCACTGAGTCACCAGTGCTGCACTACAAGGAACAGAGACAAGCTTTCCCTAATGAGCCCTATCCAAACTGCAACTTGTGAGCAAAATAAATGACCAGTAATGTTTTAAGCCACTAAGTTTAGAGCTGTTTGTTATGCAGCAATAAATAACCAGACAAATACTGCTGACATGGTTGGATTCTAGGAAGCATCTCGGGTAACAGGTCCTCCTGAGAAGTAGCCTGCCACACCAGGGCAGGCTCTGCAGCACTATCTTTTACCCACAGCCACCACTCTCAAGAGATTTTCCCTATCTGCTAGCTTTTACCCTCTTTCTGAAATCTAAAGCAGAGGGTTCAGATCCGTGCACACTTTAGCAGTGGGACCCCAAGACCTCTCTGGATTTCACCATATTACAAACCAATGCCTTCCTCTGCACAGAAACCTGCAAATGTGAGTTGAAATGATGGTTCTACTGTCAGTTAGCAATGTGGGTTTTAGCTTCCTTATATGTAACATCAAGTAACTGAATGAATCCCAAGGCCCCTGCAACTCTAACACTCCAAAAGAGTATGTGCTGGGACTCCAAAGAGTCCCAACAGAGTAGCAGAAATAAGACCCCCACGAAAATCCACCCTATGAGGTACTAGATGATAAGTGCTGTTTGGAGACTCCAAACCAAGGGTTCTGCAAGTGAATACAGAGGGGAGGAAAATCCTTCATAGCTGGGTGGTTAAGAAAAGCACTGGGAAGGAAGTAAAACTTGCATCTAGACTGGCAGAAATGTAAGGTTTTCATTAGACAACAGTGAGGGATAAGAGTAGAAAGGCAGACCAGGGCTTTTTATGAAAGCCTTACAAGCTAGGCCAAGTTTGACCATATCATACTTGACAACAGTTTTTGAGCGGGAAGATCCCAGGAATGTTTAGAGGGAGGTGAATGGAGTGGTACAACAAAACACAGAAGGATCAAGAGAGCAAGCCTTGAGTTCTTTCTCCCATTAGCTTTGTATTTGGAGGGAGCACCTCTTCTTTTCTACGTCTCAGCTTCCCAATCTGTAAAACAAGTGGGTTCGACTACATGAGCTCTAAGGTTCTTTTCAGCTCTGCCTTTCTAAGAGTCTGGGGACTGAATAGAAAGGGAGCCCCAAGTTGGTAAGACCTATTAAAAAAGGTACTACGAGGACTCAAATAGCACAGCAGCCTATGCTAAAAGACGTTCCCCACCCAGACATCTAATCAACTGGTCAATAAATAGTTATCATCTCCCACATACCAGGCATTGTTCCAGGCTCAAGGGAGATGGAAAGAAGTGAACCAAAGTCCGTGACCCCAAGAAGTCTACACTTTTATAGGCACCCAGGTTCCTCACACCTATATCCAGAGGCAAGGTTCCCAAACACAATACTGATAGCCTGTTATCTCCATGGGGCAATGACCCAGGTGCTGGAGGTTCACAGTGAAGAAGCTGTCAAGGAAATCAGCAGGCATGATGAGTCTTCTGAGAACAGCCCCTGCTGCCTGCCAGGCCTTACAGCACAAGTGAAATCTCCCGAGAGCAACAAGTAGTAAAGTTCACCTCATTTAGGTGGCTGAATTAGCTTTAAGCATAATACTTCCTTGTTTGCGAGTCACCACACTGCTTCTAGTCTCACCCCAGGTCATCAACACCAACATCACAAAGCCTGGCCTCTGAAATATAGGAGCTTAGAGAATCCCCCCTCTGGCTCCCAGAATTGGATAGAGTCAAATCTTATGAGCTGGAGTGGAATCATATGTAGAGAGGATTTATCTGGCAGCTAAGTGTGAAGCAACATGCCCACGCTGCCTCATCAACAAAGAGAAAGGGAAACCTACTCCAAGAGACCAAAACCTAGCAAAGGACAACACTTTGGTGGTCAAATGAAAAGGCTTGGATTTCCTCCTCCTCCATACCCTGACTGAGCTACAGAGGAAAAGGAAGGAAATAAATTAGCAAAATACCCATAAAACAAAAAATAGAACGGAATCCAGGATCTCTAACCCACACCAGGTGAAGTCTCATTCAAGTTAAGGACAAAAACTTGCAAATACCCATCTTGGCAGTTCCACAGGGTCCCGTCTGCCCTTCTCCACCAGTTTTCCATGCCCCAGAGTACCTCCTACCCCCAGAGTGAGACACAAATGCCTCTTACTACCACTGGGTTCCTCTGCCTCCATGTGGATGACGTGGGGGTCCCCAAAGCAGCCAGGAAGTCAAACATCCAGCCTTCCCAGACCCTAGCAGCCTTCCAGTCCCCAACTAAAGTTCCCGACACACCAAGGAGTCTTTTCCCACTGAGACCCCCAGGCTAGTGATGATAAAAAATAGCCTCAGGTCACTGCCAAACATCTACCAAAAGGTCAGACTAAGAGATCCAGGTGCCAAGGTCATTAATCCAAGTTGTAAATACCTTGAAGAAAGAGAATGGACCATTCTTTCTCTCCCATTGTCTACCACAGAGCCTGGCACCTGAGAGGAAAGCCCTCAGAGTTCACTGACAATGACTTCCTAAATGAACTGGTGATTTACTGCCCTACTCAGCCCAAAGAGCACCACCCAGATACGGCTGGGGGTGAAGACAGCCAGCAAACCCACCAGATGACACTTTCAAAATAACACCCACAGTCCAGCAGTAGCCTCTTAGAGAAGGTTATAGCTAGCCACAGAGGCCTGGGACTCCATGCCAAAAACCCAGGAAAGAGGAATGAAGTATGGCAAAAAGGAAGGGAGGTGAAGACCTAGATGGGAGGCTGGAAGAATGCTTTTTTTAGGCACATCGGAGGCTCAGATATCTACAAACATCATCTATCATGTTATGATGGCAAGCATGCCAGGAAGCTAAAGGAAGAGCAATTTCTAATGGGGTGCCTGCGTGGCTCAGTCGTTAAGCGTCTGCCTTCGGCTCAGGGCATGATCCTGGCGTTCTGGGATCGAGCCCCACATCGGGCTCCTCCGCTGGGAGCCTGCCTCTTCCTCTCCCACTCCCCCTGTTTGTGTTCCCTCTCTCGCTGGCTGTCTCTATCTCTGTCAAAAAAATAAATAAAATCTTCAAACATAAATAAATAAATAAATAAATAAATAAATAAATAAATAAATAAAATAAAATAAAATAAAAAAATAGAAATATTTAAAACATGTAGGTACATATTCCAAATAGAAACAGGTACCTGTCAGTGGTCCTGATTCCACTTTGTGACTTGATGTAAAATCTGCTTCTCCCACTCTACCCCCCACATAGTGGAAATTGGGGGGAAAAAAGAATATTTTAAAAAGTTAGGGCTGCTGGTATGGTAATTTCTAATTCAGATTCTAAATATACTATTTCTTTAAAATTAACACTAAAACTATATAATCACAAATAATGCTTATTTTACTTCTACAATCTCATATTTAAAAAAAAAAAAGGGGGGAACCTTAGTTCCCAGTCTACATCTGCCAAATCAGTCATAGTAAGACAGGCCACCAGACTGGTGAGAGCACAGCAGAGTGGTTCCCAGAAGCAGTCAATGGGAGACAAAGACGCCGAGATCTAGATCTGCTCCTGCTGTGCCCACCAGCATGCCCAGGGAGAGTTCGAGTTTTCTACCTGCTTTACCCAAGAAGTTATGGGTTCCTGCCATTCTTCGCCTCAGCCAGTTCAGGGAAGCAAGTATGCAAGAAACTCTAGGTTAGAGGAAGTGCAAGGGAAGGGGGTAGGGGCTGTTCTTGTATGTCTTGCTGCCACAGGGTGGCTATCTAATTTATTTGCCTAAGTTCCAGGCTGTTATGTACTTAACACTTCAGAACCTACCAGTCTCTGTCTGGTTGGCACAGTCCATCCAGACCATTTCCCCCAGGACCAAACCTTGAATGTGTGGTGTAGGAGACTCCTCCTGCCTCAATGACACCAGTCACTCCTCACAGGCAATGGGCAGTGCCCCATTCTGCCAACCATGTCTTGATCCCAGCTCTGAATGAACCAAACATCTACCACCACCTCTGGACAGACCTGAGTGTGCCACACCCCACCGGACTCAGCCTGGCACCGCACAGCCCAGACACCCAGAACAGAACCAACCCTACCCCAACCTAAGCTGAGCATCCTTCTCGCAGCTATCCATTCTAGTGGCTGAAGTCCCCAAAGCCAAATTTATCCACCTTAGATTCAGCAGAAGAGGCTAGGAAAGGTACATAGCTTTAATAAAAGAGCCCGGAGGTTCTTCTAGTACATCAGCATCCAGCCCTGACCCAAACTTGAGAAACCCTGGTGAGAGCTGCACATTGGTCTTCCAGCTCTAGAAGCTTTTATCCCATCATAGGAAGGGAGTTAACATTTATTGAGAAGCTTTATGCCAGAAACTATGCTAAGCACTGACATATATTATCTCATTTAATCCTCACAGCAACTCTGTGAGGTATGTACTATTACTATTATTTCATAGATGAGTATTCAAGATTTTGGAGGGCTTAAAAAAATGCCCTGAGATCTCACTATCTGGGGAGTAGTTAGAGCTTGGATTTGAAACCAACTGTATATGATTTCAAAATCTGTGGTTTTTCTATCATTCTACATTCCACTTTTAAAAAGAAGACCAAACCACGAAAGAGGATTATAGATTACACTGACTAAAATTCCCCACGCTGCTTTGTTTACAGCCCAGCCTAAACTCTTGTAGAACCTAGACCTCTGCTTGCAACTTGTGTTACCATGCACAACTGTCTCCCCACCCCGACCCCCTGTGTGGTCAACCTCCCTCACTACGGTGTAGCCTAGCTCAGGCACAGGCCCCAAGCTGTCCCCATCTTAAGGAAAAGGATATAGCCAGGAGAATGTCAGCTGCTTCTTGCTGGCTCCATTCCTGGAGCTCTAGGCTCCTCCCACAACACAAAGCAAAGTCTGTTTAAGGGTCCCTTTGCTCTCTCCTATGGACACTTATAAAACTGGAAAATGGCACAGATATTAGAGATGGCTTTTGCTTCAGAGTCAGCATGAGGCCGAGATCATTCACCTGGACAACTGTCAGAGTCACGATGATAAGCATTTATATTTTGGACTCAAGCCATCTGGGGCTGCCCCTTGATGCCACCCTCCAGTGAACCCCATTCCCCCAGCAGTGCTCCCCTACTCACCTGCTCAGAGTCCCCCGAGGGGCCTTAGTGCCTCCAGCTCCGTGGGTGATGCTGGAATTCTTGTTGGCAGTCATGGTCATTTCTACTCTCTGCAAACCCAGAGCCCTGCAAAGAAGAAGGCCTATTAGCCAAGTTTCCACGGGCAGCCAAAGTACCTCAAACATTTCCAGATGACCTCCAAAACTGCCAAGAGGGTTTCTGCGGCGGGTGGCAGGAACCACTTTCCCACATAGATTTAATTCCATGTGTTATAGTTTAAGAGCCTCAAGGGACCCCTGATCTGGGTTAGGCAATGAGTCTGTGAGCTAACAGATAACTTATCACTTCACAGAAAATCACAAAATTCCATTTCCATCCTACCTCTTCTCATTTCTTAAAGATTCCCAAACTTCTAGCATGCCATAGAGCCTTGGCAAATTCCATCCTATTCGCATACCTCCTGAATAACTATTTCTTCAGTATTTTTCTTGAATCAGCTTGAAACTGACTTGCTTGTCTTAAAAGACTTAACTTTGTTCTATATAATTAATCATTTAGTCATTCAACAAATATTTACTGAGCACCTATGTTCTAGGCACCGCCATCCAACAAACAATGAAACAAAATCTCTGCCCTTAGGGAGATCACATCACAGGAAAAACAAACAATAAGCATGCACATGTCACATGGTGTGATACATCAGTGTACATTTATGTATAATATGTATGGTGATGATAAGTGGTATTAAGGAGAAAATGAAGCAAGGTAGAGCAAGAGAGAAGAAGATCTGTTATTTGAAATAGAAGACTCAGAAAGGAATATTCTAATAGAGTAACATCTGAGCCAACACCATAAAATTGTGAGCTATCATATTTTTCTAATATCCATTAAAATAAAACGAATATACATATGGTATCTAAGTACTGACAAAGTGAAAAATGTCCATTCATGTACCATACAGAGTTAGCAAATAAATCATTATCCTTTAGGGAACATTACTTTATGTTAAAATAATAAAAGGAAGAAAAAGGTTAAACTTAACAGTACACCCAGATTGGAAAGGAAGAAGTAGAATTATCTCTTATTTGCAGATGAAATGGTCATGTACATAGAAAATCCAAAGGATTCCACTAAAAAACTCTTTAACTAATATATCAAGTCAGGCAAGTCTGCAGAATACAGAGTAATATTTTAAAAATCAATTTTACTTCTAACCACTGGAAATAAAAAATCTGAAAATAAAAATCAAGAAAAATAATTCCATTAATAATAGCAGCAAAAAAACCCCAAAACCTTAGTATTTCTAAGAATACTTAGAAAAATACTTGGGAATAAATTTAACAAAAGAAATGCAAGACTTGTATATTGCAAACTATAAAACATCATTGAAAGAAATTAAAGAAGACATAAATAAATAGACATCCTATGTTCAGGGATCAGAAAATTCAAAATTGTTAAGATGGCAATATTTCCCAAATTGATTCAAAAATGGACAGAATATCCATCATCTGCAGAAACTGACAAACTGGTCCTAAAACTTTATGGCAATCCAAGGGATCCAGAACAGTCAAAACAATCTTGAAAAAGAAGAACAAAGTTAGAGAACTCAGACTAATTTCAAAACATACGACAAAGCCACAGTAATAAGATCGTGTATACGGACATAAGAATAGAAAGAGAGATCAAGGGAATAAAATTGAGAGTCCAGAAACAAACCCAAATGTTCATGGTCAATTGATTTTCAACAAGGATTCCAAGACTACTCAATAGGGAGAGAAGTCTTTTCAACCAATGGTGTGAGGACAACTGGATATTTATATGCAAAAAATAAAGTAGGACCCTTACCTCTTACCATACAAAAAAAAACAAGTAAAAATGGATCTCAGACCTAAATATAAGAGTAAAAAATTACAAAAGCAAAGCCTAGAAGAAAGCAGGGGTAAATCTTTGTAACATCAGATTAGAAAATGGTTTCTTAGATATGACAACAAAAGGACCAGCAACAAAAAAGACATAAACTGTATTATATCAAAATTAAAAATTTTTGTGCTACAAAAATACCACCAAGAAACTTAAAAGACACCCACAAATGAGTGGAAATTATTTGCAAATCATATATCTGCTAAGAAGCTTGTATCTAGAATGTATAAAGAATTCTTTCAATTCAATAATAGAAAGACAAATAACCCAATTAAAAACTGGACAAATGACTTGAATGGGCATTTCTCCAAAGATATAAAACTGGACAGTCAGCTGATGAAACAAACACTAGTCATCAGGGAACCAGAAATCAAAACTACAATAAAATATTATACTTCACACCTACCAGGATGGCTATAATGAAACAGACAGATAAAAACAAATGCTAGTAAGGCTGTGGAGATACTGGAACCTTCATTTATTGCTGGTGAGAATGTACAATGGTGCAGCCATTCTGGAAAACAGCTTGGCAGTTCAGAAAAGTTGTACGCAGAGTTACCATATGACTTAGCATAATCCACTCCTAGGTTTATATCCAAGAGAAATAAAAACATTGTGTCCACACAAACACCTATATACAAATGTTCATAACAGCATTATCCGTAATAGCCAAAAAGTGGAAAAACTCCACATGTCCATCAATGGATGAATGCATAAGCAAAATGTGGTAGATCCGAACAATGGAATATTATTCAGACATAAAAAGGAATGAGAAGTACTGATACATTCTATAACATGCATGAACCCTGGTGCCATTTTTACAAAATGTCCAGAATAGGCAAATCTAGAGAGACAGAAAGTAAATTAGTGGTTGCCTAGGTTGGCTTGAGAGTGGCAGAATAGGTAATGGCTGTGATGAGTATGGGTTTCTTTTTGAGGTGAAAAAAAAGGACTGGAATTAGATCGTGGTGATGGCTGCACAACTCTGTGAACAAACGAAAAATTGAAATGTGTGAATTTTATATTATGTTAATTATATCTCATTATAGCTGTTAAAATAAAACTTAAGGGCAAAAAAAATTTTTTTAAGTGCCTTGGAGAGTGGATGTGAGAGAGAACACACTTGCTACACCAAGCATATTTCCAATGTGAATATACACTCTGGCCTGGACTAACACCCCTCCACGGAAGCTGAACAGCAGCTCTCACTCTGACTGGCATTCCCATCACACTGACCAAAATGAAATGCACTTGGGTGTGAGAGTTAAACATATTTATTTACAGCCACTGAAGACCTTAATCCTAGAAGCCATCATCTTACTTATTACCTTGGTGCAAATAAGTGATTGGTCTCAATGACAAGAAAAGCAAACCTGAGCCTCACTTCTATCCTTCATAAAGTAGAGAAAAGCCTTCTCTACCTGTTGGGGGGCGAAATCTTTATAAACCTAAGTATATAGCATGTTAGTGATGATGGTGATGATGATAATAATAATGAGGATGAGAAGTCAATCCTGCCACCAGAGCATCTGTGCACACTGGTGCTCACGAGAGATTCTTTATCTGCCCCAGCCCAGCACCAAGTTAAGCGCTTGGCATATGGCTGTGTGTGCAACAGAAAGAAGGGAGAAGGCAGCCTCTGGAAGCTTTCCCAGGCCGGTTCTCAGGGTCCTCAGGGAGCACAGTGCTACAAGGAATCAACTGGCTAAGCATCAGCTTTCAACTGTGCCCATGGCAACAATGGTCACAATAACCATCATAACCCATCAAAACAACACTAGACATGCTCTGGCGGCTCCAGGGCAAGTCCTCAGGGAAAGGGCAGAAGATCTGGGGAAAGACCAGAAACTGAAAGATATTAAAATAACATGATAAAAAATATATTCTTTCTTTCCCTGAATTTCCGATCTAAGGAGGGTGGGCCCACTGCTCAGAAATGCTTTTATGTAGTTGAATATGAGAACACAGAGCCGACTTAGTAAGAAGGAAAAATACAGATGACTCTGATATTTGCTTGGACGAAGAAGAAAAATCCTGTGTAGAGGTAACCAAGAGAGGAGTGGATCAAAATTTCTATGAGGCCCATGGCAAGGATTCTTGATCACACTTCTGGAAGAGCACAGCTGCTATTCTCAAAAGTGGCCTAGGAGTTCAGGCATCTTGGGCAGGCACTGCCAGGAACCCAGACAGGCCCACTCAGAAGAACAGAGATGCCAACTTGTCATCCTTCCTCCCACCTGCTCTCTCCAGGCCAGGTCTATCAGATCAGGGAATATCTAGGGGCTTGAGGAACTAAGGACCAGGCTAACCCTTTACACCTGAAGCTCAGGCTTGAGCACTGTGCATGGCTGGCTTCCTGGGGGACACTGTTTCTTCCAGGGCCCTAAGAGCAACTCCAGGCTCTCAGCTATGCTTTCAGCCTGACACCTTAACTAGTCTGGCTGTAAGGAGAGAAGATACTCCAGTTAGAGGAAATACCCACTGGGCATGGAGCAGAGAAGGGGGCTGAGAGGCTGTTTCATTAGTTCCTAGGCCCATCGATGGCAAAGTCCAGGCAGAAACTGCATGTTTAGAAAATGAAATTGTTCAATTAGCATCTACCACCAGTCATGAGTTGCTCAAAAACCCAGCTCCAACCAATTACAGACAACCATCTGAAGATCAGACTGCCCAGAAAAAGGACTATAATACAGCACTCCTAGAGTTATTGTACAAACTCTGCACTGAGACGAAGAAATCACCATCCCAGGTACTTGAGGTGCAGTGGGAAGAACACCTGACTTGGGGTCAGATAACTAATTCCAACCCTGCCTCTATCAACTGATAGTTAAAGTGACACTGCACAAGTGAGTTTCAAGCACTTGATTTTCTCACTGTAAAAGCAATAATAATAATATGACCTACCTCATGTGATTGGCTGGCACACAGAAGCTTAATAAATGGTTTTTCTTCCAGATCATGCTTCTCTAGGTATTTGGAAATCAACCAGTCCATTCCCGACCTTGAGTCATCTTCAGACTCCCTGTTACTACTGTCATTCAATTCATCTGCTCTATGCAAGCACCGTGTAAGGTACTAAGATATAAAAACGTTCAGACACGGTCGCTGACCCCGGAGGATATAACTGTAAAGGGAGAAGAGTGAAGTAAAAAGCGGACCCCAGGAATGCCTCATAGGGAGGTGACATTTGAAGTAAGCCTTAACCTATTTGTTACCCACGGTAAAGGGACCTAAGGAAAACAAAGGTACATTTATTAAGACATGTTCCTACATTCTTTATATAATAGCTGAAGTTATAAGCATTTCACATATATTAAATCATTTAATCCTAGTAACAACCCTAAGAAGTAGGTACTATTATTATTTACATGTAACCACGGAAACCAAGGTACAGTGCCGTTAAATTGCTTGCCTGGAGTCACTTGGCTAGAAAGTGGCCTGCAAGAATTTGAGCCCAGGTAGCCCACCCCAGTGCCCCAGCTTGGAGCCAAGACTCTGTATTAGCTCTAATCATCTTCTAATTTAGTTCTCACCACTCTACAAGGTAGTGATGATGCAGGCCAATTTTTCCAATCAGGAAATTTAGGTTCGGAGAGACTAAATGACTGGCCCAAGATCACTCACCTAGTGAAGGAACAGAGCAGGCTCAGCTCTGTCTGACTCTGCTATCCACTCACTCTCCTTCACATCAGTGGGGTGCTTATTAAAAATAGAGTCCCAGGCCCCACCTCCACCTCCTGAAAGGAAATCTATAAGTAGGGCCTAGGAATTTGCATTTTAAGCTAGTTTATATACCTGTTAGTGTGAAAGTTTGTGTTCTATTGCTTTCTGAGGACTTGGAAAGGTACAAAGGGTCACTACTGACCATCTTCCTAAGGTTTCCCAGCTGTAAGCAAATAAAAGACGGATGTTCATTCAGCCCCTCTTCCTCCTCCCGCCCCTCAGCTTCTTCCGCCCTGCACAGGAACCACCGACCCCCAACAACAAAGAGCAGGTCCAACACGAGGTCCAGTGAAAGCATTATCAATGTCTTCCTGCCACCCACCTCTGGTGGCTAACATCTGCTTTCCACACTTTCTCCTCACTTTCAACTCCTAGGAAAAAGAGTTTATACCCAAAGACATAAGCTGATGGTTTGTAAGAGTAAAAATAGGTCTCATCTGGCTTCCCTTTATTTTTAAGAAACTTGGATTAGTTATCAAACATTTTAAAAAGTGGGTGGGTACAAATAAAATACAAATAAAAAGTCAGATCCTGGCCTTTCTCTTGAAAAATTAGAAAACCTGACGTCACTGTCTGCATTTCTACGTAGCAACAGTTGGCTAGACTGAGTAAAAGTGGCCCAATTTGATGCAGCAAGCTCTCTCCAATTTACGGCTGTCCTTCCCCCCGCCCCCGTGCCTGCAGCTGGCCAGCTTCACTCAGCGCTCCGAGCTGGCTCGTAGGCAGGTGAGTGCTGCACCCTAGCCTGCGTCTCAGCAGGGAAGGGTTAAGCGGTACTGGACCCGGAGCACGCTTCCTGCGGAGCATCCGTGCGAAGCCTCTGCACAGCTGGGCCTGCACAGTGCAGGGAAGAGAAGCCTACTCTAGCACAGGGCACCACCTCTTAGCCACTTGAACCCCCCCCTTGCCATCTATTCTCACTGCCACTGGAAGAAAGACCTCTGAAAGGCTCCCAGCTTTTGCTCAGGCCAGCCTTCATCTTGCAACTCTCTCTGTCCCACTCCTTTTCCCTATAATCCAATCCCATGACCACAAATGCTCTCCCTAAGGTCCAGGAAGGGCCCCATCAAGTCAGGCTCTGAAAAATGCCCAACATCTAAGAATGAAACTTCCTATCCTAGAGCAAAAAAAAAGTTCCCCCTTGTTTAGGTGATATTTCTAAATGCCTGTGTGATACTTTTCCATAGGCCTACCTATGGATGTGACAAGATTTGCTTTGCCCCGAAGGAGGAGACATTTGTACCCTGAGAGTGATGAGGAACAGATGCAAGCATTTGGAAGGAAGCCTCCTGTTCTGCTGGGGTTCAAGTCGCCATGTAGAGGAAACACAGACCCTGCCAAGCACTCTGCTTTACTAGTCCAGGTAAGAAGTCAAGACACCCGACAAAGGAAACCTCTAAACCGCATGAGAGAATTTCTGCTAACAACCACATTCCACTAATTTCTTAAGCAATCTCCCCTGTGGAAGCAGCCTGGAGGGAAGGAAAAGGTGGGAAAGGGAACAGAGCTCTACGTGTGCCCTGAGAACCTGGAGACTGCACAGCTCTGTACAGCTATAGTCTGGCCACGGTGAGGGGCGCCTGCTCCCCCAGCCCAGGGAACACCTACTCAGACCCTCTTTCCCTTCTTACTGACTCCCTCCTGCAACCTTTCCTCATCGCTGGTCCTTGGCCAAGAAAAGGAATAGACAGACCAGTAGCTCCCCCAGAGGAGGGCTTGGGTCTTTAATTTCCTCCTTCAAGAGTCCCAGCAACCAACCCTGGCAGTACCAGCTGCAGGGAGGGTCATCATTAGAATGAGTTCCTTTTAACTACCCAAACCAGAGTTCTCGGAAGTGTGAGTGTTTGCGTCTTTCCTTCTCTCCAGCAGATGTCCTGGCCTTGGGCTAAGGTGGGAAGGGCTGTGTCTCCCTTTCCTGGCTCTGCCTGGACTAACAGCTCACGGGCTCAGCCTCTCTGCTGTATGGCACTCCTAGAAGTCCAGCCATATCACTCCCCTGCCATGCTGGCCTCCTCTGTCCCCACATGGCTGAGAAAGCTATAGGGCAGTTTTAGCTAGTTCTTCCCTAAGTGCTCAACTTAACGTTAACTGACTTGTTAACTGATGACAAAAGAGGGTCCCCAAAGAGTCAAAAGCAATGGTGATAAAGGGCCCTAGAAATCCCACACTGGCCGTATCCTTTAAAGTATGCCCCTTCTCTTCGCAAAGTCACAGCTGCTATAAAACTGATGAAAGGGAGTTTTCCAACTGTGGCTGCCACCCAGTCAGACGGTCAATGGCAGGCCTTTTCCTCCTCCCACCCCTCAGCCGATCTTGTCCATCTCAGAGCTTTCAGTCTATCTTCTCACAAGTGTCCCTGCTACCTTCTGGAATATTGCTGCAATCACAAGTTCTCACCCAACACACCCACAAAGAAAGGCTGTTCCTGGGAAACCTGCCTCCATCTCACTCATGTGGGCTTCTCCTCCTTCATCCGCCTCTTCTTCCCCTCCTTTCCCGACTCATTTCTTACTGGTTATCTACGCACAACCTGTCTTTGGCTCTGCTGTGCCAAAAAAGCAAGGGTTTCCAAAGGAAAGGGGACAAAGTGGGCTCAGAGGTTGGGTGGGTGGGCAACAGAAGCTTCAGAAAGGGAGCCAGGAATGATCTTCCCCACTCTATCCCATACTTCCCTCCATAATGCCAGACCTCTGCCACTACTTCTACATACCTTATACCCTGGAGCTTCTCCATTCCAGCCCTAGGTTCTGGGGATTCTAGGTCCAGAAAGCCCTTCAAGCAAAAATGTGAAGGGGATTATGAGCCTGGTCAAGTGGAGAAGAGCTGAGATTTGTTTTGCTGGGAAGTCAGTTTTTACAGGTCCCTATGAGGCTGAAATCCTCCTCAACCAGCCACGGAAAAAAGATGTTGTTTTTTTTTTTTTCTGTTGTTGTTGAATAATAATCAGAAAAAAATTAAGCTCTTTCCATCTCTTTACTGTCCATTTATCACTCCCACATCCTCTTTCCCAACCCTCCTCCTCAAAGAGGCCTATAAGTTTGGGTTTTCAACCTCAACCATTTCAATCCCTTTTCCTGCCAGATGGTCCTTCTCCACTTCAGTACAGATTCTGTGGAGGTTGGAAGCTGGGTTTAAATGTTTCCTGAAAGCCTGAAAAGGGGTGAGGGCTTGTTAGGCAATTCCAGGCCAAAGGAAATCTGGTGGCTTCCAAGATAGTTTTAAAAACCCAGACACGGTCTGGAAACTCGTCTTCTCAGCAAGCAGCTGAACCCAGCTCTGCCAGGACAACGGAGCCTACTCTGTCCAATGACTTGGCAACACTTGGAAACAGAAAGTAGAACAGAGGCTTGCCCCACAAAGAGCTCTGCTCCTGGGGGCTAACCACTGCCCTCTTCCACTTTGGCAAGAAGAGCCTGTGGGTCCCGTCATCATGATCCTGATTCAAAGGCCGCAGACCTATCTCACACCAGCGCCTTCCCTCCGGCCAGCCACAGCAGACTAGTTGCCATTTCCTGCGCATGCCAGGAACGTTCATGCCTTCAAGGTTTTGTTCAACTGATTCCTTTTATCTTGATGTCCTCCTCCCCCATTCTTAAATACTCAGTTCAAATGTCAACTTCTTTCTGAAGCCTTTCCTGATCCTGAATCTTGACCTCCTTCTCACCCCTCCCATGCTCTCCAGTCTAGCTGAACTCAACCTGACTGATGGCAAGATGCCTCCCCTGTTCTAAAAATCACACCACCCACAAGCCAACTTTCTCAGAAGGGGACTAGGAAATAGTAAGGGCAAAGGGACTAGGCAAGTCTCAATACTGCCATTCTCCTATCTGTAGCATAGGGAGAATACCCCACCTCTATAACAAGAACATGGAGACCAACAAGAAGCCATCTACGTAAAAACAGAGGATACTCAGAACCAAGAGGGAACACACCTGCGGTCTCCAGGCAACAGGTTAGCTTTCCCCCCTCTCTCAGCCTTCAAACCTTTTCCCTTGTCCTTACTCTTCTAGCTGATTTTGCTTCCTGTTTCACTAAGAAAACAGAAACTAACAGAACAGACTCTCGATAAGCTTACACCACCATTATGCAGATCTTGTCACTTCTCTGCTGAAAACCCTGACATGGCTCCCAATCACTCCAAGTAAAAGCCGAAGTCTTTACAATGACTCACAGGCCCTCATGAGCTGGGGCCCTAGGATTTCTTTGACCTCTTCCCCTTACTCTTTCCACACCAGTCCCACTGTCCCTTGTTACTTCCTCAAACACGCGAGGCACAGGGCTACCTCAGGGCCTTCATACCTGCTATGCCCTGTAACTAGGCCTGAGAGAGCCTGCTCCCTCTTCTCCCAGGACTTTGGTCAGATGTCACCTTCTTAGTGAGGCCTTCCCTAACCCTTTGACCTCTTCCCCTTACTCTTTCCACACCAGTCCCACTGTCCCTTGTTACTTCTTCAAACACACGAGGCACAGGGCTACCTCAGGGCCTTCATACCTGCTATGCCCTGTAACTAGGGCACATCCCCTGAGAGAGCCTGCTCCCTCTTCTCCCAGGATTTTGGTCAGATGTCACCTTCTTAGTGAGGCCTTCCCTAACCACACTGTAAAAAACTAGTATTAACAAAATTGCTACTAAAAAACCTTCCTTGGGGGCACCTGGCTGGCTCAGTCAGTAGAGCATTCAACTCTTGATCTAGGGGTTGTAAGTTCGAGCTCCATGTTGGATGTGAAGATGACTTAAAATCTTAAAAACAAAACAAAACGAAAAACAAAAAACCAGAGGCTGCTAGATAGCTCAGCAGGTTAAGCATCAGACTCCTGATTTCAGCTCAGGTCATGATCTCAGGGTCCTGAGATGGAGCCCACATGGAGCCCTGCATCAGGCTCCATGCTCAGCATGGAGTCTGCTCCAGATTCTTTCTCTCCGTCTCCCACAGCCCCTCCCCCTCCCATGCTCTCTTGTACGCACATGTACTCTCTCTCTAAAGTAAATAAATAAATCTTAAAAAAAAAAAAAAACAGAAAAACAAATAACAAAAAACCTTCCTCCATCCTGCTGCCCCTCAGCACTCCTATTCTCCCTTTTCTGGTTTATTTTTCTCCATATCATTTACGGTCACCTAAAATACTACTTTTCTTTTCCACTTATTATGTTTATATAAGCTAAGGATTTTTGTGTTTTATTCACAGCTGTATCATCAGTGGCTACACAGCAGGCCCTCGATAATTATTTTTTGAATGACAAAACATTTGCCACCAGCTTGGAGTGACCCTCCCTGGGCAGGGTGAGCAGCTTTGGGCTCTGTTACCGATCAGGCCCATCTTCCAACCCCACGAGTCTTCCCAGGTCAGTCTGACCTTTACCTGCACCAATCACACCCATTCAGAAAACTCAAAAGGGGCCAGTCTTCTGAGCACCCAAAAGATTCAGGGCAAGGGTGGCTTCAGCCCAAGAACTCACCTGAAATTGCTCTCTGCAAAGATTACAATGATTTCCCAATTGCAAAATGCAAGCGTCCTTTCTGTGGATCTTAATGAATTACAGGACCTTCCTTTTCAGATGTCTACTGTTTTGGATATGACTCATCGGCCCAAAACTCTCAATCAGGAGCATACTCCCTGGGGGATTCACAATCTGCCCACAAGGTCTTTATGCTCATCAAAAGAGGGAACAGGTTGAGAAAGGCTCGGAAATACTGTCAGAGAAGTAGAGAAGAGAGAGCCCCCAAGGGTATGGGCACTCAAGGCTTTCATTCGTTTACTTCCTTGTATCCTTTGAGAACATCTTCCCAGCCGGGACCCCATGCCACTGTGCTGTACTCTGGTCCTTGCCCTTGAGGAGCTCCCCATCCTGACCCAATCAGACTAAAAAGGATTTGGTACAATGTAACCAGAACTGTGAAAAAAGTATGAACACAGAGCGCTGGGAGCAAGGAAAAGACACCTAATGAGGTGGACAGAATGGATTTCAGGAAGGGCTTCCGGAAGAGACAGGGAGTGACACTAGGCTGAGTCTTCCAGAGCTTGGGAAAGATAAAGAAGGCAGAAGAAGAACACTGAAAGCAGAAGAAAAACCACAAGCAAAAGCCAAGGAGACAGACCTTGGAGCAGGCTGAGATTTCTTGAACAAGACACAAAAAGCGATAACCTAATGAAAAACACTGATAAATTCAGCTACATTAAATAAGAACTTTGTTCATTTAAAAAATGCCATTTAGAGAGTGAGAAAGGGACCTACAGAGTGGGTACACAGGTTACAGGGATCTGCAGATTTGGGAACATTAGATACACAAAGTTATCAAGAAGAAACAGAGTCACTCTCATACTACAGATCTTAGCCAGATCATTAGGGCTGAATTTCCCTTTGGAGAAAAGTCCTTTGTTTCTCAATTCTGGAAGGTAGTAGAACAAAGTGCACATATACTGCCAGGCTCTGCTGGCTCTATGCATGCATTTATCTCATTTTTTTAAAGAATTTATTTATTTATTTATTTATTTGAGAGAGAGAGAGACAGAAAGAGCAGAAATGGGGGAAGGGACAGAGAGAGAGGAAGAGGGAGAAGCAGACTCAACGCTGAGCAGGGAGCCCAACATGGGGCCCAATTCCAGGGGCCCAATTCCAGGACCCCTGAGATCATGACCTAAGCCCAAGTCAGACATTTAACTGACTGAGCCACCCAGGCTCCCCATGCATTTATCTCATTTAATTTTTTGAGGGAAACAGAGCAATATTCAACATTTGTTGGACAGCCCACAGGTCTATACTTTTAATATAAGATTGCACTACATTCTTTTCAGTGATGTCATTTCTTTGTGAAGCTGGGTTTTAGCAGCTACAGTGATAAAAGCAAGTACCACATGCAAAGCAATATAGACAGGAAATGAGGATGGCAGTATTCACTCTGACTCCAAGATGTGAGGGGGTTCTTTGACCAGCGTTGACACCCAACGTTGCATGAGTTTCAGGTGTACAGGAAATGAGGATGGCAGTATTCACTCTGACTCCAAGATGTGAGGGGGTTCTTTGACCAGCGTTGACACCCAACGTTGCATGAGTTTCAGGTGTACAGGAAATGAGGACGGCAATATTCACTCTGACTCCAAGATGTGAAGGGGTTCTTTGACCAGCGTTGACACCCAACGTTGCATGAGTTTCAGGTGTACAGGAAATGAGGATGGCAGTATTCACTCTGACTCCAAGATGTGAGGGGGGTTCTTTGACCAGCGTTGACACCCAACGTTGCATGAGTTTCAGGTGTACAGGAAATGAGGATGGCGATATTCACTCTGACTCCAAGATGTGAGGGGGTTCTTTGACCAGCGTTGACACCCAACGTTGCATGAGTTTCAGGTGTACAACATAGTCATTCTATAAGGTCCTACAGAATGCTGTGCTCACTGCAAGTGTAGCTGAAATCTGTCCCCATACCAAGACATGAGATGTTGTATAGGGCCCAGTCCCTCCCATTAGTTAGTAACTGTGACTATTTAAGAATGAAATACAAATATTTTTCCTTTCAATTTACGTGTGTAATTTTTTTCAAATGGCCACTCAGTTGTTAAGATATAAGCTCTTGCTACATGGTTGAGACCTAAATGCTTCACAAATGAAACTCAGGTATTTTTTTTGGCCTAGGGACACTGTGAAAAAATTACTGAAACGCTAAGGGCCCAGGAACTGAGAGCGTCTGGGAACCTCTGCAGCAGGTGTTTTTACATCTCTGCCTCAAGGAGCCAAGAAGGAGTTCTCAGGGCAGGCCCAACCCGGCCCCAGCAGGAGGCGGGCAGCAGGCACTCAGGTGCATGCAGGGCACACTCAGGCACACAGCAGCTGACGGCACAGCTGCCCCCCACCCCTACCGCCTGAAGAGAAGTGGCTGCACAGCAGCTCCCTCTCAGCTGAGAGCATGTGCACATCTGTGTCAGCTTCACCCCGGGCTCCCAGGCTCTCCTCTGAATTCCCTCCCTAAAAATCTCTATTCAGCACTGACCTCGTGAACAAAACCCAAAGCCAGCCCAGAAGCCAGCCAGGCTGGGGGACTTCCACACATGCTCAGACTTGGGCAATGTCCACAAACCAAACCATTAATCCACAGAGAGAGGGAGCAGTGGGAATCAGTGAGGGCTTCCACAGACAGACACCCCATCCACAGAAAGGCCAACTGGGCTTTTTGGGTGAAGATTTGCATGAAAATAACTCCTTTGTTCCCAAGGAGGCTCTTGCCTGCTACACTCCCTCCCTCCTTTCTTCCCTGAAGTCATAATCCTCTGTTGGTGACATCACTGCAGTTGATACAATAGCTAAGTATTGTGATGTCACAAGACTCAACTTTTGTCACTTTTGGTGGGTGCTGGGGGAGAGAATGGGACAAAGGGCTGGAACAGAATAAAGTTATAGAACTGGAATTTGCTTTTTCATGCTAATTTCCCTGGAAAAGAAAAGCAGTGACTCAGAAAAGGAAAGTCAAACCACTGGCAGCAAGGCTGTACGCGGACTGTATATATCCACTGGAGAATGGTAGGGGTGAGGGGCGAAGGCAGAAAGGAGACAAAAGAAAGGAGTTTTCACTTTTAGGATTAGCCAGCCAAATATGAAGACGTTCTCAGTCGGGCCAAGTCCAGGACCTTCTCTCTCCATCATCCATCGCCTGGGCCCAGAGCAAGCAGAGAAAAGAAGAAATGCAGGAAAGGCTCCAGGCTGGAACGTTCCCTGGAACTTAATGTTTGGGATACTGTGTTGAGTTCTGGAGTCCACGCTGTCAAAGGGACAGACTCAGTTTGGACTGAATCCTGAGGATAGCGACCAGGATGGAGGGGGCACTCAGAGGCATGTCACGGGAGAAATGACTAAAGGAACGGAGAATGTTTACCCTGGAGAAGACAAGACTGGGGATGGAGGAAGCGGGTAATTGCCTTGAGAATTCTGAAAGGCTCTCATGTGAAAAAGGGATTATATGTGTTTTCTATGGCCCCCAAAGAGACCTCAGACATGAGAAGATCTAGAATGAACAAAATGAGGGAGAATTTTTTATTCTTAAATTCTAATTAAAGATACAAGTTCTTTTTAATTCCCAATTTCTCCATTACAGACTATGCTCTTGAGGACATGGACTGTCTTGTTCACTGCAGTATATCCCAGAACTTAGAGTAAATAGCACATAGTAGGTGCTTATTAATAGTTGGCAAATAAATGAACAAATGAAGCAATAGTAATGGTCTGCTTAAATTCACAGGGACTTACCCTTCCGAAAAATATTTTTTGAATCCCTACCACATGCCACTCAATTAAGATGCTGGGGATAACAGCAGTGAGTGAGGTAGAAAAAGTTAGTCTATGTCCCTTCTCCCCCTGCTCTGTAGTTTAGCACAGATGGCATGTAAGGTCCCTTACCTATTAAGATTCCTTGGTTTTAAAGTTGACTAAAAAATTTGAAACTGAGAGTAAAGAGGACCCCAAAGGCCACAGATGAACCCTACCTACCACCTCAACTGCTACTTACAAGCCTAGAAATCTAGACTGAGCTCAGGCTGCCTTCTCAGCTAGGGAGAGGCCTCATGCTGAGGCAGCAGTGTGCTGGACCACATCAGACCAGAGCAATGGGCTGGGTATTTATTAAAGCCCCCCCCCCATCCCCACCACCACCAGACAAAGTAGGCTCCTATGTGAACTCAGGTTCCCTTAGCCCAGCAGTAGGTACGCATGGTCCAGCTAGGTAACATGAGGTATTTTCAGATGCCTTCACTTCTCTGGAAGGAGCTTATAATTTCCCCATCAGACTCAGGCATTTATCCTACTAGACGACATCTGAATGACAACATAGTTAGAAAATTTCCAAGCTTGTGCTTGGGCCGTAGGCTTGGTTCCAACTGCTGAGGGCAAAAGAATTATAACTACAGGTAATGAAGCAGATTATTTAACAAGAACGATACACAGATTCACAATATGCCAGACATTATCCTCTTCAAAGTAGTCCTTAGAGGCTTGGATGTTTATTCCAATACATTCTCAAAACATTTCTGAAACTCCCATTTGGAAACTGCCCTCAGAGGCTTTGGAACATGATTTGAATTTTCTCTGAAGGAAAATCTGCATTCTTCAAGGGTGCTAACTCATTCAGAGCCATATGACCAAAAAAACCACAAACTAGAGAAAACCATCTTAGGTCAGAACAAACAGTAACTGTCAAGTGTACTGTAGAGCCTTCATATCAAGGGAGATGCATATGGAAATTGCCTCAAATCTCTACTTTTTAGAGCATGGCAGTTACTCACTTTGAGGTCCCAGAGACCTGTGACTATCTAATAAACCCCAAGAACTTCCATGGAAAGTTCGTAAGAACCTAAGTTTCTGCCTACTGTTTTAGGGTTTTCCTTTTAGGGGGTTCACAAGCTACTCCACAGACTCATTTTAAGAATTTATCCTAACCCATTTTACCTTCCTCATAAATGCAAGCATAATTCTGAATGGAGGTCTACAGAGCTCAGCAGATACGCCGGTGCTGGGCACAAAGAGAGACTGACTTGCAACAAAGCACCCTGCTCTCCTGAGTCCTTGCAGCACCATGTTTCAAACTCAGACCTCAGGGTGAAAATTAATAAAAAGGAACCTCATTTAAAATGGAGTCAGGCTACAAGGGGGAGCTCTCACAACTGCAGGCCCCAAAAGAAGTCCACACTACTTTACCTACTTTCCTATCCCAGCAGGAAGAAAAAAGGTTTTTCTCCTCCCCCAGCAACAGCCCAGTCAGTGAAAGACTGTCACAATTCAGCCAATAAAAAGCCACTACATCTGAACCCCCAGTTGACTCCAATGGGCTTTTTGTTTATAAGAGCCCTGCCCAACTTCCCCCCTTGCCTTAAGAAAAGAGCATCCCGGCTCCTGGGTAGCTCAGCGGGTTAAGCCTCCAACTCCTGATTACAACTCAAGTCATGACCTCAGGGTTGTTGAGATGGAGCTGGGCGTGGAGCCTGCTTAAGATTCTCTCTCCCTCTCCCTCTGCCCTTCCTCCCTCACCACCCCTCCCTCGCACATGCTCTCTCTCTCTCTCTCTCTCTAAAAAAAAAATGTTCCTCTCCTTTGTTCTTTGGAATTACCTATGGTTTTGCCATAGCTTGCTTGTCTTGAATTTCAATTCTCTGCTAGTCCTGAATAAACCCCATTTTGCTGATAAAGTAAGTTTTATCTTTCAGGCTGACAATCCACAATCTACAGACCACTACACTTCACAGGACTTCAGGAGTGTCAGAAATGGTTAAATTCAAGAATGTTAAAGACTCACAAATGCCAAGGGTCCTGGGACCCGACTGTGACATTTTCTAATGTGGTTTATAAACTGGGGCTGAAGACAATTCCCAAAGAAGAATCAAATCTACCTTTAGCAGCCACATTCACTTATTTGTAAGTGTAGATACAAAGAGCAAGCTATGGTCCCAGCATATACTCTCTGCCCTTTCCCTAAGTCCCCAGTCTCCTTGTGGGAAGCATGGGGAATACGCCTCTTGCATCCTTCTGGGCCAGCCAGCATGCTCACCAAGCAGCTCTCACATAGTAACAACCACCCAAGTCACATCTGACTCATGCCATTGCTCTTTGTAATGAGGTATGACATGTATCTAATCTCTTGTATATCTTCATATGTGTAGCCCACAATTAGGCATTTTTGAGGGATGTAGCTGACTAGTGGTTCTGTTCAGTGACCTATAATTATTCACACAGGCATCATGGCCCATCCAGGGCAGCTATCAGGCTGGAGGCACTCCGAGCTCAGACCTCATGGAGGAGGCTGCTTGGCTCTAAGGATATCCGGAGAATACTGGTTAACAACAGGGTTCAGAACAGCCACATTGCTCTTCCCTGGCTACACCTGGAGATGCCCCTCATCAATCCCCTTCACTCCTCTTCCTCATCTACTGCCTGGCTCAGCACAGTTCACTCCCAAGCCTAAGTATTGGCACATTTGTGGGCCCAATGCCCACAAAAACGGACCACATTCTTGGACACAGTCTCCACTATCAAGGCAATAGCAATGTAAATCAATTTCTAAAACTCCCCACAAATGTCTTACCTGAGAAAAAACCAGGTCATACCCACCAGCCCACAGAATCCTGCCGTCACTGCTGGGCAGCTGGGCTCTCGGAGCTGACACAGGACTCTTCTCTGAACCAGTCTCTCTACCACCAGCTCAAATGGTCTCACTGCTCCTGAGGGCCCAACAGAGCAATTTTCCTCTATGCAAATGTCCACCACCCTCCTTCCACACTACTTCCCTCACTAGGAAGGAAAACTGGTTAGCCCTAAGAACCTGTTTCTAGTGACTATTCACATATACATTTGGCTCCAATAAAAACTGGTTTCTTGATTCATTAATGACAGCTCAAAACCTGATTCTAAATATAATCAAAGATGCAGCCCAGGGCAGCCGTGAAGTACAATCGTGGCCCCACACTCAGGACCGCATACACATCAAGTATGAGCCCAACATCTAAACCACTATCACCGTGCAAGTTTCCCTTCTTCCCAAGCACTGGCTCCAAAGTACTAATGGAGTGCTTTATATTTTTCAAAACCACTTTCACATGTTCTCTCAGTGGAGCCTACCAAACAAGCCTCAGAGCTTAAATGCAGTAGGTATTTTCTCTGATTTTTTACTTTTTTTTTTTTTTTAGTAATCTCTACACCCAACATAGGACTTAAACTCACGACCCCAAGTTCAAGAGTCGCATGCTCCACAGATTAAGCTAGCCAGGCACCAGTATTTTCTCCATTTTACAAAGGAGACTGAGGCTCAGGGAGGCTGTCTTGCCCCAAGGTCGCTCAACTAGTAAGTGCAGAACCAGGTCTAGAACTACTTTGTGGCTGTGTGACCTCAGCTCTTCATATGGCAACAATTAATACTGTAGCTGCCTCACAGGGCTTACTGTAAGGATAAACGGACTCATGTAGGAAAAGCGCCTGGAATGGTGTCTGGTCCACAGTAAAGGATTACGTGGTTACGTTATTATCGTCGTTGTCATTAATAATTATTACGAGTATTATCACCACCACCACTAGAATCTCCAGCTCCAAATCTAGAGCTCCTTCCTCTCTATCCTGCTGTAGCTTCACACAGATCACTTAGGAAGTGGCGTCAGACACCTAACCTTGAATGAGTCCAGACCCGATCCTTATAATTTGCCCATGGAACTGAGAACTCACTGGGCTCTCCATCTTACCAGTCCTCAAACTTCATAGTTTTGTGTGCACACACGTGCATCACCTTTTCCGCAAATCTGACTCTTGTCTCGGGGCCTCGGACGTTACTGCGGCTACGTGAGCCACCATTCTGTGGCTCGCCCTCCCTGCAGTACCCAACTTTTGCTCCCATCCAAGTCCTCATCCGTTCACTTCCTTCCTTCAACAATCATTTAACGAGCACCTGCTCTTTACGAAGCACACTACGAGGCCCTGGGGGAAATATCCTTGCCCTCCAGATACACCAAGTGAGAAGTACGGGAGAGTGGGACGCACAAGGGGATGACAGCACAGAGGCACCGGAAAATGACTGTCTCAGGGCAGCACAACGGAGTTCAGAGAAGGCAATGCTGACAGGAGTTTTGAGAGTGATCGGAGTTTTCTAGGCAGACAAGGGGAGAGAAGGGCATTCTGAGCGGAGAGAACAGTATTCACACAGAGATACAACTCAGAATCATACAGAGTACGATAATCTCATAATGTCGGCATGGAAGGGCTATGTGTGTATGTGAGAGAGACAGAGACAGAGAGAAACAGAACAAGCTATGAGAGAACAACGTAGGAGGGGGAACCCACAGTGCCTGGGGGTGGCAGGCAGCTGGGACAACAAACATCACGTCTGCCTTTCCAGGGTCTGAGGGGCAACCTCGATTCCCCGGGAATGCTCACAGTGTACCAATTTTCAATGCAAAATCCTTTAACAACTGTTTTCTCTTTCTGTCTTCTCCTCCTTCTAAAGAGCTGTTTATCCCCATCCTCATTTCTGCCCTGCTCTGAGCCCTGAGTTTTAGTGCCAATGCTTTTACACAAATCCAGTTTCACGTCCTCAGTGAAATATAATTTCATAGGAATGTAATTCTGAAATGATCTCATTGAAAAAGCACATCCAGCAAAGGCCATGAGCAAACTCTGGGCCAGCCCATTCACACCCAGAGCCAAGGAGATTGCAGACCCCTTTTCCTTAAATGGAGAATGTGCCTGGGGCCCAAAGCAAAGCACACCAGCTGCCCACAGACGTTATCCTGCCCACAGCCAGCCTGCCTGCTTGCAGACTGAGGCCGGGGTCCAGAGAAGTGACGGCCACAAGACACTCCACGCTGTGCAAGGACAGACTCAAGAGAGCATCCAAGCAAACAGGCCTCACCACACTGATGCTCTCTGCATTCCTCAGGAGGGCTCTTGCTCCAGGCCATGAAACACCCAGCTCAAACTATTAACACTCCCCCATCAGACAGAAAAATGTCCAGGAGCCAAGCTGCTAAGGACCCTCCCCACAGAGACCTGCCTTCCCTAACTCCAAAACTCAGCTGCTCTCTTATTCTACCGAGAGCATGAGAAATTAGGATATTTGACTCTGAAACCAGATGTCAAAGCTAGGTCTAGCCTGGTGTCCAGCAGAGCTGAGACACAGTGGAACTGGGGAAGAAACAATGTACTCTGATGGGACTTCCAAAACTCCTAGCTGAAAAATCTCCAAGTTAGGATCTTTGGAAAAAATGTCCTTATTCCAAATCTGTACTCCCCCTCCCCCACCCCAAGAATCCTCATAAAATGGACCAGAAGGGGAAGAAAAAAAATTAATGGCTTGCAGGGTCTACAGGAACTCTCTGTACCATCTTTACAACTTTTGTGTAAATCTAAAACTATTCTAAAATAAAAAGTGTATTAAAATTAATGGCTTGTCATGGTTTCCTCTATAAGGAATAATGGAAAAGAGTGGTCTTGGATAAAATTCCAACTCTGCCTCTACCAGCTAGGAGTTACCCAACCTCTTGAAACTTTGGTTTCCTCCTCAATTAAATGGAGATGACAGTTCCCACCGTGAAGTGTGGTTGTGCAGATGAAGTGAGGCATTGAGCAGAAAGAATTCACTGCCGCCCGAGGTGCTTTCCTTCTGGGCAGGAACCTTTTCTCGGTTCAGTCAGCCTTCACCTGGGGTTGGGTGGAAGGCCCTGCCTCCACGCCACAGTCAGACGCGTCTCTATGAGTTACAGCCTCTTCCACACACAGCATTACACTTTAAGCCCACAGTAATCGCCCAAAGGGCTGACGGCTGCCCCACAGCGAGTTCCAACTAGTAAAAGCACACCACAGGAGACATGTTCTTCTCCTTCATGCTTCCCGTCTTCCAGGAGGATCCAGTGTCACCTTTATGAGCTCAATTATTTTCCTGAGGCTCACAGAGGTCAACCACAAGGAAAGGCAGAAGTTCAAGGGGCTGAGCTTCGGTATAATTAGCTTTCCACGGTGGGGTGTGGGCAGGAAAGAAGTGTGTTCTCAAAGTTACCACAAAGAGCCTTCACCCTCAGCAGCACCATACCACCACCCACCACCACCACCACCCACACCCTCCCCTGCACCTTGCTCCCCCACCTTTGCCCCACATGAAGTTGGGCTGATAAACTACAAACCCACCAGGTCAATGCACAGAGTAAGTTCCCCAACGCCAAGAGATAAGCCCCAAGGCTGGGCATGAAGTCACCCCCCATCCCTGGAGCCAGACTCTCGAGCCTCAGCCACCCTGACTCTTGGCTTCATGATGTGTTATCCAGCTTTTCCCCTAGGAAGCCTGAGGGAGGTGGACAGGGCCCCATTCTGGTCTTGTAAGTGGATGGGCTAGAGGCCAAGGAAAGAATGGGGTGAGGAAAGGTATGGCTCTGATGTCACGTTATCTCTGAAAATCACTCACAAGGATATCAGATCCTTAAAAAACTCTCCTAAACCAAAGGAGAAGTCCAATCTCACCCTGAAAATTTAGTGTCCAAATAAGGGAGCAGTCAGTGCTAGAACAGTTAGCCTGTTCCAACTTGGAAAAGCCCTGTGAGAGAAGCAGTTCCCAGGCTTAAGATTCCAGTGACAGGTTGTAACCCCTCGTCGCACTAATGGGCACATTCTAGTGGCTAATTTCTCTGACCTTCCAGATGGCTGGATAGGGGACACACCCCAGCTGAGGCCAAAGGACATTAGTTCCTGGCAGGGAGTATGCAGAAATTCAGCAGCCCAGCTGAGCCAGAAAACAGCCCCAGCTCCAGCAGCTTCAAGGACACGCTTTGGGAAGCAGAGCCCAGGAAGAAGATGTCCTTGGAGCCATTTCTTATTTAACCAAATAAAAGCCAAATATAGCCAAATATTAAGAAGCTAACTATGTCATCTTCTGTACAATTTTTCTCCAGTTTATCACCTCGCACTAAATAAATGTGAAATATTACTATTATCATTACTAGTTTCTCTTTATTCTTCCATGTCCAGTCCTCCTTGCTCATAAATGACAGACTAAGCATCCTGGAACATCAGTATCATCATGTCATTCCTCTGGGCTCCTTAACTGCCAATCATACCAGATCCAGATTCCCCCGGGTCCTCCAGAACCTCGCAAACGCTACCAATCAATCACACTTCTCTCTTCTTTCTTCCTCCTCTTCAACCATCCCACATCATACCACCACACCCTCCATTCCCCTCCACACAAAGACACACAGACCTGCTCAGAGACACACACATACAAATGCACTTCTCTCTCCAGGCAGGACACCTCCTGCCACAAACATGCCCATTTCTGCCTTCATGTTTTTGCGCTCAAACCACTTCTAGCCTGGAGTACTTTCCTTCCTCTCTGCTCATCATCCAAATTCTGTCCAAACTTCAAGGCCCAGTCTTAGGTCCCTCTCAAGCTTAGGTTGAGAAACCGCTCAATCCGCAAACAATGACCATGCACTTCCTCTGTGCCAGGCACGAGGCCAGACACTGAGGACACAGTAAGGAAAACAACACAGCCCTCCATGCTGCTAACTGGTGGAAGGGGTTTCAGCATCAACCTTCCTGCCCACTTGAACTGGGCAGGTAGGGAAGTCAACGACCAGACCTCACTGGCAACTTGTTGTGATACTTGTGGGGGAGGTGGGGGTGAGAGATGAAGTCCGGTTGGACGAGGTCTTCATGCCTCCTCCTTAAGCGTCCCCGAGAAGCCACCCAGGCTTGGTGGTCTGGAACATAGTTTATTACAAGAACCATTATTCTCTCTGACCACTTGGAGGAGTACTGCCTCCTGCTGTGGAGTTTTATCAGCTTCAGAGGCAGGCTGAACCCAACCCCATTCAATAATAGCCCTGGTCCATTACCCCTCCTAAGCCAGGGAATGGAGAGAAAGTGACCAAGTCTCAAGAGTTCCCAGACTCTGTGCCACCGTGATTGCACAGATGATGAAGGTCACACGGGAGGTAAACCCTTGAGGCACCTCCAGGGTAATGTGTAATTCTCAGATCCTGAGAATAACTCTATTCCTCTCTCTCTCCTATTCAAGAAAGGCTATCAGTATATAAGTCAGATAGCTGTTATTATAGGGATAATCTTGCAGACCTTCTAAATTAAAAAATGGGTAACCCATTCGCATGTACCTTGATCCTTTAACTCCTATAGGAACAAATGCAATAACTCCATGAGACACAGCACATCAGTGCAGTCTCTTCTTCTCCCCCCTGAACAGAAACAGAAAATGTTCTCCAGATGTAATCTTAGATGCCTTTTGGACCCAGGAATAAAGAAAGAGAGAACAAGAGAGAACACTTAGCCCACCCCTAGTTACATTTCCAGCAATGGAGACTCAGAGTTTTCCTCAATACCTACCCTCCCACAATCTATCTGGACCTCAAGTCTCTAAAAACCTCATCTCACATGAAACACAACTGTTAGTTCTTAACGGCACTAACTGTTCAGCATCCTGCTGGTAGGACTACCCTCCCCAGCAAGGCTGAATGGGTCTCAGTCCATGCTAAGCAAGATCACAGCTTTCGGGACATTACCAAAACACCAGTCACATGTTTAAGTGTGCAGATCTCAGGGGGCTTTGACAGGTCAAGACCACCAGAAAGGCCACAGCCCTTGCCGATCAATGTACACCAACGTGTGGCACCACAAGGGATCAGTGAGCAAAAAAGCCTGAAAAGAAAGGCAGGACAGACAGGAAGAAGCTGCCACCAGCCTTCAGATCACCAGCATCACCCTCGGAGGAGTGTCTGCCTGAGTGAAGCTTTGCATCCAAGCGTCAACAAGCACCTAGTCTTTGATTGGTAGCACCCAGGCTTCGCCAAAGCCTGGAGGGGGATCCAGCACACACCAAGTCTTCAGAGACTTAGCTACACGTTTCCAGCCCCCTTCCACCTCAGCCCCTCCTCCTGCCCCTGACAACTCAAATTTTCAGTCTCTACATATGTGTCCATGTGCCTGTGTGTCTGTGTTTTATTTACACTACCCATGTCTGTTGTTAGCAACAGAAACAAAGTACTTTAAGGCAGAAAAGGCAAGTCAGCCAACTGGCTTGCTGCTCCCTGTCCTGCTTCCAGCACAGGGAAGAGGCTGGTGAAGGATCCTTCAAGCTCCAATCTACCACGTGTGCCTACAGCTCCTATGTACGAGGGGAACTGGCTGGTGCCGGCTTACCCCAAGCTGGCCACTGCTATGTGGGGCCCCAGCCATCAGCCCTCCTTCTTCCTCCCTGGAGTTCAGGCCCTGAACACCTCATTTCCTCACCTACCTGAACGCTGAGTATATTTTATTTCAGAGCTTCAAAAGCCAGCATTCAGGAAACCCACTCTCCTGTCTTGAGCACTAGGTGATTGTAAAGATGAACAGGGATTGCCTCCCCAGACCCAAATTCTGGAGAACCAGCCTGTGACAAAGTTTGACATTCATGCCCTTTCCCATCCAGTTTTTCTGCTACTGATAATCTTTCAAGTTCTAGTATCAGGCTTCTCAATAAAAAAAATGGTAATTACTGATCACTGCTTTGTTTTCGGCAGAGGGAAAAAAAACCCATGAGATGTGATTCTTGCACTCAAGGAGCTCACAGACTAACTTAGGGAGAGACAAGATAACCGTAGGAGATAATTCAAATGTGAGACACAGAGTAAAAGTACTTTCAAGTACAATGGGTAGGAGCAGAGAGGCTAGAGTAGCTCAGGACAAGCTTTCTGTGGGGGAGGAAATTTGAGCCAGACCTTAGAGGACAAACAGTAGTTGGACAGAATGAGACAGGAGGCTATTTGAGATGAAGAGTTAGACTATGACTCAAGGTCCCAAGGCAGGAAGAATGGCAAATATCATGCCCACA
This sequence comes from Ursus maritimus, assembly GCF_017311325.1. Classification (NCBI taxonomy): domain Eukaryota; kingdom Metazoa; phylum Chordata; class Mammalia; order Carnivora; family Ursidae; genus Ursus; species Ursus maritimus. Next base: position 4,670,411 of record NW_024424008.1, read on the forward strand.
TGTTTTCCCATATTCAACTGAGGCTCAGCCCTGGGAGGTACGGAGGAAAAGGACTGGCCTGACTTGATGAAAATAAAACCCTCCCCTCAGGGTCACCATGTTCTCCAATCCCTCTGCTCCTCCCTCTGCCAAGAGCATTCTCAGTGTTTCCTTTTTCTGTACTACTTTGAAATCCTCTCCCCTACCGTGCACAGAATGTAGCCAAGCCAGCCTAACTCCCTAAACCCGAAACATCCTGCTGGAACTCTTGGTACTCAGGCTCCTGCTCCCACAGTGGGACAAGCTTGGTGCTTCACCCATTGCAGTGTGGGTCAGGAGCTTGGTCTATTCCTCTACGGGGCCAGGTCAAGCTAAGTCTGATTCTTTACTCACGAGGACAGAAGTGGTAGGAAATTTTAAGTGCAGTCTCTGCTAAGTCGGGGGGACAGTCTCCCTTCCTCCCATTCACACTTAAAATCATATGTGCATTCAATTAATACATACTGAACACCAACATGTGTAGATTAATGTGCTCAGTGCTGGCTGGGACACCAAAATGCCTCAGGCATGGGTCCACCCTCAAAGAGCTCACATTCCAGTAAGATGGATGTAACAGAAACATAAATATTAAAAATAAGTACCAGGAAAGACTATTTTAAGGGCCACTGGAGAGATGAAATGCTATAGATTTGGGTAGAGGAGGATTACTTCCAACTGAAGAAGCAGGAGGGATCCCTAGAGAGGGCTGCCCTTGCACTGGGCATGGAAGATCAAATGGAATAAAGGGTCAAGCCTGGGTGGATGGAACTACATGAGCAAAGTCTTGGAGGCAGGAAGTAGAAGACTTATGAAGGACAGCAAGATGTTCGGTCTGATGGGAGTTTAAGTGTAAGCAGACCAGGGAAAAGGAGAAGCGGAAAGACTGAGAAATGTCAGATCTCAGAAGCCTTTGAGAACCAAATTAAGGGTCTTGTCTTTTCTCTGGGAAATCATATAAATTTTCTGAGAAAGGAATGATGGGTCAGGAACTGTGCTTCCAAAAAATGAAGCAGCCCTCAGAAATCTGGGGGGAGTAGCAGCAAAACCTGATTATGGAGCCCACCAGGACTGAGGAGCACAGGAAGGGAGAGGGAGGGAACTCAGGTAATCCAGCACATGACTGGAATTCTTGTCTTTGGGGTTTTGGGCTGAAGAGGAAAATAAGTGGGCAGTCTCAGAGGCACCACAAGCAGGGAAAGGTCAGAGAATCAGCTGTGCAGAGGGGACAATGAAGAGTGGGAGGTGTAAACATTCAAAAGACTAGGGAGTGAAGGCACTTTCAGAGCTTAGGATCCTGAAAGTGGAAGAGCTCCAGCTGATGAGGCCAAAGGTATGGTCAAGCCCTGAGACCGTATAAGGATGGAAGACGAAGTCTTTAGAGCTGAGAAGACTGAGTGGGGGTCTGTGAGGCCAGAGCACCGAAGGATTCGCAGTCTGAGCTTCCCAGCAGGAATTACAATCCAGCACACCCTCAAATCCCTAGCCTCTTCTCCTTCCACTGGACCTACCTGTAAAGCCCTAACTCGGGATCAGTTCAACCATCAGCATTCTTCTCTTTGTTTCTTCAGGAGAGCAGCTAAAATCCACTGGTCAGAAATCAACATGTCTAAGAACGTGTCTGAAAAGTCTTTCAGAGAGACATTGTGAAGTATTTATGGATGAAATGGTATGATGCTCCCCAAAATCCAGTGGAGAAGGAGGGGTAAGTGGACAAGGATGGAGATACAACAAGCTAGGCGAAGCACTGATCACAGCTGAAGACGGATGATGGATATGTGGCTGTTCATCTTGGAGTCTCTCTGCTTTTGTGTATGTTTGACATTTTCCACAATAAAAAGTTTAAAAAATAAAACCACTTAAGTGAAAGATTGATGGAGAACAGTGCCAAAGGTTACCCACAGATTATCTGCTGGTTATAAAATGAGAACTATAATTTTACAATGGAGAAATTTGGCTGGCCCTACCTTAAGTAGTGACCAAATTTAGCATCAATAATAGTGGGAAAACCAGACATTATGTGCCTCTGAACTGCTACATCATTTATAAAGGGTTCCCCCCCCCCAAAAAAATGCTTACCCTAAATCTAATCAAGCCTCTAGATCTAATCTGCAATTTACAGAAAATACAGGGGAGAGAGGAAGAACCTAAACAATACCCCAAAGAAACAATCAGACAAATTCACAAAGTGCCAAGCGAATTCCTGTTTAAAAATTTAAGAAAAACAAAATCTTTTTTAAAAATTTAAGAAAAAGGAATGCCTAAACCAGAACTCATCATTTCCACTCCACCTCTAATAAAACACTTTCCCCTCCTGTACTTTTTCCACAGCCTTTCTCCACTTTTTCCCAACTCTCTCCCAACTCCACAAGCCATCTCTGACTTCCTTCTCCTTCCTCCAGCTCATTCTGTCCCTAAGCCCCACAAACCCTGCCGCCTTAACGCCTTGGGTTCACCGCCTCCATTCACCCTGATTTTACTATCAATTGCTTGAATTACTGCCATAATCTCCTAAGAACCATCTCCCTGCTCCTACTTCTACTTTCTTCAAGTCTACTTTCTACACTTCAGCCAAAGTGATCCTGCTACAATGTATATTTTACCGATGACTCCAGGGCTCAAGTTCTTCTAGCAGTTCCATGGCCCCCAAGGGCGCTTCCCAGAATGTAAGGAACTGCAGGGCAGGCCCTCGTCAGCATCAAATCACAAGGTGATCAAGTCTTTTGTCTGCTAGTTCTTTCAAACCTTCTCACTGGATTCAGAAGAAAGTCTCCACTTGCTGCTGCTGTCCCTAGCTCTAACACTCAGTCTCTTACGAGAGACTTTCATAGGCAGCAGTACCTGGCTAAAATTTTTTGTGCTCACTGTATTTACTTTAAAAGTTATCTTGTGTGTATGGCAAGGAATATTGATTTTCCACTTTAAGAGAGTGAGATAACATTTCCTTTTAAAATAAATTTAAGTTTGAACGTGAGCTGATTTAAACATTATGTAAATAACAGGTCAGGTATTAAGAGGCCATGGTCATACTGTAAAGATGGTAAGCAACGAATTAAGTTTGGCAAAGCCCGCCCTATACCATAAAATTCAAGTTTCTCTGTATGATTGCAGTGATTTCAAAACAAGTTTGTGAACTGTTGGATATTCCTCTCCTTGAACCAGAAGAGCAGCTGTAACTACCCCAAGGAACAGAATGTGGCCTATGTGAGGGTGCTTAACTTCAAGACCAGGTTAGATAAAGGCCATGCAACCTCCTCCAGACTCTCTGGGGGCACTGGCTTTCAAGTCCTGAGCCACCCGACGAGAGAGCCAGCGATCCCTGAGCCCCTGCGCTACAGCAGCCACAAGGCATAATAATGGAGGGTGAGGGGAAGATGGAAGTAAAACAGAGCAGAGGAGCCTCAGCTGCTTGAATCTGCCCAGCTCGGGCACCACACATGGCGGGGCGTGAGTCTTCTGATGATTCCAGCGCCAGCCACCATCTGACTGAAACTACATGAGAAGACCTCAAGCAAGACCCCCAAAACCGTGCGACGTAATAATAAAGTTATTGTTGTTTAAACACCCACTATGTTTGGGGTGATCCGGTATGCCACGGCAGAGCCAGCCCTTCCAGGCCCAGTTCCTGCGACCTGTCTCTACAGTCTCGTCTTGACACTGCTCACCCTGCCCTACTATGCACAGCCAGAACGGCCAATCGGTAGTTATGTGCACATAACTTTGCACCTATTGCTTCACTCCTCTCTGTCTCTGCAGATGCTGATCCCTCTACCTGGAATGCCCTTCCTTTGGTTTGGCCACTTAAAAAATAACTCTTCATGGTGGTCAAAAGGAACAAACTTAAAAAAAAAAATCTATTTACCCTTCAAAATCTGAATCAGCATTAGTTCCTCTGTGAAAGCTTGCCCCTTATCTTCCTCTCCTCTTCTCACCAGTGACTAAACGAACGCTTTCCTCCTGGTACCACTGATACAGTGACATAAATCACACTACAGTGTACTGACCTTTTCCGTGTCTTATCCACTGAACTACCAAGTTCCTGAACGGCAGGGATTGTACTTATATATGCAGCCAGTCCTACAGGGGCCTAATGAATGTCTGTGGGTCTGAAGTAGTTTCTCCTGCTTCCTTATTTAGCCTATTCCCACTAAAAACATTTCCGTCTAAGCTCCTGGCTGACAAGAACAGAAATGATGCCAGGGCAATGATGCTCTCCTGGGTATTTCAAATCCTAACTTCGCTGGCTGCAGGATTTCACTTACTCTGGGCCTGGAATAAGGCTTTCTCTTCTGGGTTCACGACCCTTAGGAGCAGCAACCCTTGGCTGCCCCAGCACTGAAAGGTGACTTTTAAAATATGATTAGGTGGGACTCAATATTTAGTAATCAGGACATAAATAATTATTCCTCTTCCTTCTCTCAGTTCAAAAATCTTCCTTAATCTTCCAAGCAGCCAGGTTTCTTCACACATCTTCTTGCTACTCCCCTTGCCCAGAATCACACCTATCCTGGGTCTTGTCCTAACATTCAGACTCTGGCCCTTGAGCCTCCTCAGCACCAAACACGCATTTGCCTCTCTGCTCCCACCTCGGCCAGGCTGAGGTCATCTCACCAGATATAATGTAAGAGCGAAGCTTTCGTGTCACACTACCTAGTCTAATGTGTCAAATATAATCACACATAGGATTCACCATAAAGTTCTTCAGAAGGGGAGTGATACAATCATCCCTAGACATCAAGAAAAGGAATCTGGCTGCATTGTGTAAGGATAATAGAAAACAAAAACCGCGACTGGCAGCCAGAAGACTTGGGCACGATTCCTTGATCTTGATCTGCCTCTCTCACTAAAGACCTTTATATTGCAAAAAACTCACTCACAAAAAACACTAAAGTAAACAGACAGTTACAAATTTTATATAAAGAGCTGATTTAATAGAAGGTTATTTTTAGGTTTTTTATCAATAAAATTTAATTCCTAGCTCAATCCTTAGTAGAAACTTAATTACAGCTTAACAGAACCATAAAGATCCTAGACAAAAATCAATGAGTTGTATAATTCTGATGAGTAAAGAAAATTTTTCCAAGTATGACACAAAATTCAACTCAAAGGTCATTAAGGGGAGAAAAAACAAGCCCTGAAGGAAAATATCATATATTTGCCTAAAGAAAAATTTAAAACATGTGAAAGGCAAATAATTAGCAAAAAAAAGTCAAAAATTAAAAATAAACTGGGGGAAAAAAGATCAGCAACTTACATGGCGAACAGTTCTAATGTAACATGTATGTAAAAGCTCTTACTAAATCTACAAGGAAAAAGAATGACCAAACAGAAAAGCGAACAAAGTATTTGAAACAAAAATTCACAAAAGAATAAGCACAATTGCCAGTGAGCATAAAAGGTGTTCGATTCACTAATAAGAAATCTTGGGGCGCCTGGGTGGCTCAGCCAGTTAAGATCTGCCTTCTGCTCAGGTCTTGATCCCAGGGTTCTGGGATCAAGCCCCAAATCAGGCTCCCTGCTCAGCAGGGAGCCTGCTTCTCCCTCTGCCACTCCTCCTGCTTGTGTTCCCTCTCTGGCTGTCAAATGAATTAATACAACCTTTTTTTTAAAAAAGAAATCCTAAATAAAGTAACAATAAGAAATCCTTTTCACCTATCAGATTGGCAAAGATTTATAACAGCCGTGTTGGCAAGGGTGCAGGAGAAACCTTTACATACTGCTGACAAAAATTACATTGATGCGACTTCTTTGCGAAGCGGTCTGGCAATGTTTACTAATACTTTAAGTGAGTATACCTTCGATCAGCAAATCTTCCCTTCTAGGAATTTTGCCGAAGGTATACAAGTACTACAATGCTCTAGCAAAGACAGCTGGCTACAGCTGGCTACTGCGGCCCAGCCCTGCTCAGGACAGGAGACTCTGGAAACAGCTCGAGCGTCCATCAGTAGAGGCTGGGTTAGATAAAGTATGCTACATCCACCTGAAGAAACCCAGTGCTGACAAGGAACAACAGCCTAGGTAAATGACCAAGTGGAAACATTTTCAGAAGAGTATCATCTTTTATTTCCATTGTTATTATGGCAAAATATATATAAAGTCTGCCATTTATGCATTTTTGAGTTTACAAATCAATGCCATCGATTACATTCACAATGTTGTGCAGCCATCACCACTACCCATTTCTGACACTTTTTCATCACCCCAACAGAAACTCTGTAACCATCATTATGCAATGGCTCCTCATTCTCCCCTCTCCCCAAACTCTTGGGAAACCACTAGCTTATTTTCTGTCTCTGTGAATCACCAATTACAGAGACTGCATCTGAGCAGAATTATCCAGTATCTGTTCTTTTGTGTCTGGTGTACTTCCCTCCGCACAATGTTTTCAAGGTTCATCCACATTGTAGCAGGTCAGAACTTCATCCCTTTTTATGGCTGAATAATATTCCATTGTGTGGATATACCACATTCATTCATTCATTCATTCATCAGTGGGTGAATATTCAGGTTGTTTCCAACTTCTGGCTACTGGGAATAATGCTGCTATGAATATTGGCATGTAAGTATCTGAGTCCCTGTTTTCAATTTTGGGGTTTTTTTACCTAGGTGTGGAATTGCTGGGTCATACAGTAAGTTTTAGCTTTGGAACTTGGTTCTCCAACAGTTGTACCATTTACATTCCCACCAGCAGTGTGTGAGGGCCCTAATTTTTCCACATCCTTGCCAACACTTTTTGTTTTCCATCTTCGATTAGACTATACTCTTTTTTTGTAAAAATAAAATAAGTATTGTAGGGGGAGAAATCCACTGTTACCCAACTGTTAACAATGATTATACTCCTGGGGCATTGGTTTATAGGAGAGGCTCATATTCCAACATATATTTTCCTATTGTGTAAAAGTTCATAGAACAAATATATTACTTTGTTATTAAAAAAGAAAAATATCTTAAACAAAGATTAGCCTGAGACAGTTTCATGCCATGCTTACTAATCTGACATTGCAACACATTACAGTTCTTGTGAAATGCTTACAGAAAGGCCCCGAACCCGAAGTGCAACGCCCTTCATCCCTGTCCTGGCTCTGCCACCTCTCTGGGAGCTCTGTTTTCTCACCTCTAAACTCTGATGCACTTGGGAGGGGACCAGCATTCCCAACAACAATGCCAAGAATGGGTTACAGCTGTGCGGACAGAGCGACTCCTTCAAGCCCCAGGGCAGCACTGGGGCTCAGGACTACCAGGAGTCTCCTCCTATTATCCTAATGTGCCTTACAAAAATGATCATTTCCTGCGTGTGCAGGGGTATGAAAAAGATTGGGCAGAGCTAGGTCAGGTAACCTTTCATGTCTCTTCCACACTGAAACAGAATTCTACAACTGTGCTGAACTAATGAGCGAAACAAAGAAAAGGGGAACCCCAGGAGATCCTCCCTCCAGGAAAGAAGCAAGCACAGTGTTGTAAGAAGTGAGAACGCCAAGGAAGAGAGGGCAGCTTATGTTTATTCATGCAAGTGTCTCACCTGAAGCCACGGGTCCTGAACTAGATATCAAGGGGGCAGTCCCCGGAGCCACACTGTTCTGCGAGAAGCATCCCAAAGATACCCTCCTAGGCAGCAGACAAGTAGAATGCCTGACCTCTCTGGGAAGAGGCACTGAGGCCTGGCTAAGTGAAAGCCAAGTGAAATTCTCTCTTCCAGGTGTTCTCAGCCTATCAGCTGCCAACTGTGGACTTTGCCCTGGAAATTCAACTCCTGGGCTAAGGAGATAATCTCCCAGGCACGTCCTGTGTACACGTGGTTCATCAACAGCACACACTCTGCGCTCAGCCTGCCTGCAGTCCCTGACACGGTCCTGCCAACCAGGCGGTGTGCTAAGGGCCAGGTGGGAGCTTATCCCGGCATCAACGTCATCCATCCTAATAGAATCAAGTGCCCAGCATGGGCATTTTCCAAGAAGAAGTCGAACGCTGTTTAGAGACGAGCACTCAGCTGGAAACCTCATCCGGAAGTGATACGGATATCGTGAGAAGAGTCACTGTGACCGAGGGCGCAAGCCTTACCAGGCTTTGTTGACATTATAGTGGTAAGCCACCCAAAAGATTGTAAAGTATAGACATGAAGTTCTAGGTCACTGAAAGAAGGCATATGGATTACATCTGGCCCTCACACCCTTATTTGAATCTCAGAAGCTGAGCCTCTTACACAGTGGTTCCCAACCTTCAGCAGCACTTAGAAACTTGTTTAAAAATGCACATTCTCAGGCCCCCTTCAGACCTACTGAATTGGAAACTAGCTCTCAGGTGAATTTGGGGCCCGCTTAAGGCTGAAAACCTGTAACCTGGAGTTCAGACCCTCCAGAATTCCCTTATACTCCACTTTAAATGAACTGTGAGAGACTGGAATACTACCCCACTAGTTACACCAGGTAACAGAAGTTTTTTCCCCACTCTCCCATTCTATCTTCCACATGGTCTCACAGGTTTCTTTTCTACCAACCTAAACCAATTGTGTCCCTTTCCTATTTTCAAAAGAAGGACTCCCCAGTGCCTGGAAGGGTCAAGCCCTTTGAGATCTGGCCAAAGCAATCTTCTCAGCCACACCCCTAATGCATCCGTATGTCCCCACTCTTGGTAGGGACCTGCTCATGGTGGGTGACCATCTCATGTCTGCTCAGTGAATCAGATAAAAACACTGTCTAAAGGAATCTTTCCTAACCATATATCTTTTCCTTCAGAAGCAAAGTAGTTACTAAAACAGACAGAGACAGGGGAGACGGGAAAGCAGAATCCCATTACAAAAGAAAATTCCTCTGTGTGTCAAGAATCTATGCTAAAACGAAATTCAATCTCATCCTGCTCTGCACTTCACAAACTATTCCATCTAAGCTGGCTGACAAGGCTGAACACAGATTTCATGAGCACCAAGGAATGAGAGTTTATAAACAGCCCACACATTTTCATTTCAGAATCCTGACCCTTGATTTGTAGAATCAAACAGGATCAATCCCTCAAAAGAGAAGTAGCCACTAATAGAAACTAGTCAATGTTCAATTTCCAGCAAGTGAAAGTTCTGGCCTGATAAACTTCTTTCCTCAAACATTTCCAATAAACTTTGAGACTCTAAAGAAGACCCATAAACTAGGAAACCATAGTTCATTTACAAATGCTAGTTTACTGAAAATTACTTAAATTTTCCAAAAACAAACTCTATCTCCTTACTAGAAAACAGAAGGAATTGTAATCTAGCACATCTGACTACTTGTGGAGTATTGTTCTGAGAAAGACCATCGCTCTTCCTGCCCAGACAAAGAGATGTGATTCAGATGATCTGTTTCCAAGTCGTGCAACCTACCCCCACCCTCCCCAGATTTTGATTTGGACTGGCATTCTCCATACTTAACCAGGTACTCCTTTCAGGAAAGCTGAAAAGAACTCATTCAAATCCACAAACATCCAAAATCTATCCTAGCTTCCAATGGATAGAAAAGAGAACATGACAGTAAACAACACGTAACAATTCTGGGGGCAAATGCACATGCAATATTTTAGATTAACTAAGAGGAGGTACATTTTGGTGTACCAATCAGAGTGGAGGTATAAAAGGGGCACATCCTTTGGAATCACACAGACTTAGATTTGGATTTTAAGCAAGTTAGCCACTCTGAGTTCCTCATCTGTAGACATCAGAACACCAACAAATTCACTCAAAGATTATTGGGAGAATTTACTCAAATGATGCAAGTGAGAATGCCTGGCCTAATACAATGCCAGGAACACAGAAAGCATTCCCTAATGATACACCACAAACCTAAAATCTACAGCAATTTTTAAAACATAAATTGCTTGATCCCAAGAATTATGCAGAACTGAATTATACTTATTCCACTTCTTTTAGCTAATTAGCTATGCCTGTCCCCACTCCAGATCCCCTCTATTTCCCCATATTCTTTTTCTTGATTCTTCTCAATCAAATTCAATATTCCTCTTAGCCAATCATCCCTCTTCCATTTTGACATCTTACGTCGTGCCACAGGCCTAGAATATATGCCCCCCACGCTGGTTCCCCAGACTCCTTCCCGTGGCCAAAAGGCTGTACCTGACCTAGCCTCCACCAACAGCTTAGCTCCTTAGAATCTAACAATGATGACTTCATGCTCTTTCAACATGCCAAGCTCTTTCCTACCTCATTCCCCAAACCTGGACATTCACAGCTTCTTCTTGTGCTTGAACTTGCAGCTCAAATGTGACATTCTCAGAGACGCTTTCGAGTTCCTATTACTCTCCCTCTTTTACATCACCACGATTTCTTTCATAGCTCATATCACTATCTTTATCTCATTTATTGATCTGTTTGTTTACTGATGGCTACCCCAAATACTTTACATTTCATGATACAGGGACTTTGCTGTCTTAGGGATCTCCACATCCCCAGTATACAGAACCGTGCCTAGACCAGAATGGGTACTAATAATTATGTATTAAAAGAATGAATGAATGAATGAATGAATGAATGAATGAAAGAAAGAAAGAAAGAAAGTTAGTTTCTAAAAAGAGATGCAGAGTTTAACACACACCCCCGCACCCTGCTTCTCTATGTGGTAGCAGAAGATGGAATGTGACGGAAAGAATGTAAAGTAAAAAGAGAAAGGCTACTGTAAATAATGCTACTATAAACACAGGGGTGCATATATCTTTTCAAATTAGTGCTTTTGTATCCTTTGGGTAAATACCCAGTAGCATTATTACTGGATCATATGGTATTTCTATTTTTAATTTTTTTGAGGAAACTCCATACTGTTTTCCACAGGGGTTGTACTGATTTACAACAGCCAAGATATGAAAGTCTCCATCAATAGATGAACGGATAGGGGCATGTGGGTGGCTCAGTCAGTTAAGTATCTGCCTGTGGCTCGGGTCATGATCTCACGGTCCTGGGATCAAGCCCCACATCAGGCTCCCTACTCAGTGGGGAGTCTGCTTCTCCCTCTCCCTCTGCCACTCCCCCTGCTTGTGCCCTGTCTCACCTTCATGATCTCTTTCTTTCTAATAAATAAATAAAATCTTAAAAAAAAATTTTAAATAGATGAATGGATAAAGATATGGTACACACACACACACACACACACACACACACACCCCACCGGAATATTACTCAGCCATAAAGAAGAATGAGACCTTGGCATCTGAGACAACTTGAATAGACCTAGAGGGTATCATACTATGCGAAGTAAGTCAGAGAAAGACAAATAACATACGATTTCACTTACACGTGGAATATTCAAAGCAAAACATGAACAAACATACAACAACAACAACAAAACACAAGGTCTTAAAAAACAGAGAACAAACTGGTGGTTGCCAGAGGGGGGTCAAGTGGGTGTATGGGTGAAATAGATAATGGGGATTAAGAGGCACAAATTTCCAGTTATAAAATAAATACATCACAAAGATAAAAAGTACAGCACAGGGAATATAGTCACTAATATTGTTGTAACGTTGTACAGTAACAGATGGTGACTACGCAGAGTGGGGAGCACTGAGCAATGTACAGAGTTGTCGAATTGCTCTGTTGTACACCTGAAACTAATATAATACTGTACACTAACTATACTTCGATTAATTACTTAAATTTTTAAGGCTGAGGAGAAATAAACTCTTAGGGAACACAAAAGGTCATCCCAATTCCCCTGGTGACAAAACAGTAACTGCTCTCAGGGGCTGGGATGATGTCACAGGTGTTACAGTCTCCACACTTGCTCCCCACCCCCAACCCCACTGATTTTTTTTGTTGTGGTGGTAAATACACGTAACTGTATGGTGTTCTCCTTTACTTTCTACAGTTTCCCAGGGCTCAACTTTGTTGTGCAAGCTATGTAGACATCTGACCTTGGGTACTCTTCAGGAGAAAAGAAGTTTGGATAGCACTGCTTTTGAAATCTATCTGGGGGCTCCTGGGGGGCTCCGTCGGTTAAGCGTCAGCCTTCAGCTCAGGTCGCGACCCAAGGGTCTTGAGATCGAGTCCCGCATCTGCTCAGGAGGGAGTCTGCTTCTCCCTCTGCCTCTGCCCCTCCCCCTCGCTTGTACGCTTGAGCTCTCTCTCCCTCTCTCAAATAAATAGATAAAATATTTTTTTAAAAAAGCTTTTCTATTTCTATTTGGTGAGATTTAAATAAGACAAACATCTTCAGTTGTTCCTCACTGTTTTCTTTTTAACCTGATCCCTGCAACTTCCCTTTGGGCACTTCCTCAGAGTTCAACCCACTGCCCTTCTTACCACCAGTCTCCTCCCAGCCAGCTCTCCCGGCACAAATGAGCAGTAACTCACTCCTGGACAGCAGTGAGGACTCCAACCCAGAGACACGGAGACCCAGAGAGGACAGTGCTGCCCACACCACTTCAAAAACAGCAGTTTAGCTGGCAGTCTTTCCATGGGCGTCTGAACCCAGACGGGTGAGTGAATCAGGGGGTTAGAGGGAGGCAAAGAAAATAAAAAATTTCAGTGCTCTCTTTCCTTCCTAGATTCCAAAGTCTCAATTCTCTAAACACAGCAGCTGAGTTAGTTAAGTCACAGACTGCGAACCAAGGTCACTGCCATTGCCAAGTTCACGTCAGCTGTCCCAGGTATTTTCTCGCACATTCAAGCACCACACTTCATAACAGTTGCTGGGGTCGGTCAGGTTCTTTAGTTTCCTGGCCCCACTTGCATCCACTTCGCCTGGTGACAGAGCACGTACATGCACACAGGGTCTTACCTGCTTTTCCTCAGATCTTTACGAATGCGTGCAAGTAGCTATGTGTGATCTCTACACCATGTGGTCTTCGCCTCTTTTAATCGCTCCTTCAGAACACACAGTAGGTCAAAAATTGCTAGTAAACTAAATGGGGCGAAGGATTCTGGTATAACTTTGTGCTGAGAAAACCGACCTCCAATAAGGAGTGCCAGGCATGGTTCTGGCAGCCATGAGGACCGTCGCAACTGAGCTTCTCCCCACTGTACAAGGAGCTACTGTAGAGTCGGAGCGCCTGCCTACAGAAGTAAAACTGCACGAGAAATAAAACGTTTGACCATAATCTGCAGTTTGGTCTTCTAAAGCGAAAGGAACCTTAAATTATAAACAGCCTGACTCCAAGGGAAGATCTGTGAAGCACCTACTCCCAGGAACTCCCCATTCTGCTCTAGGCCTGCCTGGGTTCAGCAGGCCCATAAATTGGCACTGTTGATATGACCTTTCCAGGCTATATTTCAACAAGAGATAACAACAAAGCTCGGAGCTTTGGTAGCACTCAGAGGAGATTTGAGGGACTTAAAACATGCTGCTAAGTTTGGCAGGAAAAGTTCCTGTTTCTTGCAGTTGGAAAAGGAAATCTCTTTATAATTTCACTTGTAGATAAGATACACCGAGCTACTTATGCTACTCATTCTGGTTAGAACAGATTAGAACCACCTCATCCCAATCCACTGCTCCTCTGAGAACAGTCTGAGTGATCACTGAGCGAGCAAGTCTCACCTGGGGCTAGGGAGTCAATGTGCCTCTTGGGAAGATAAAGCGCCAGGAGCTTCTCCATAGGGCTTACTGCCGTAGCCACTACCACTTGCCCAGAAATACTCACCACTCTTCACTACCTAGCTCTGTCTCTGAGTTTACACTCTCCCTCAGCCCACTTCCCATCTTGTTCTTTTACCCAGGGTTCTGCCATGTCTCTAACTCCAGTGCCATATCACGTAGGTTACTCATCAGAAAGGACCCTTTCAACCTACGTGCTCTTGTAGCTCAGATTCCCTTTCTGGTTTATACATGTCTTTGCAAAAGCAAAGTACAAGAGCTACGATCTGTGTACTGTTTGCAGGACACTTTCTACTGCTCTGCTGATACTAGACGTCTGCCCAAGACAGGAAGGAAGGGGGTATTGCCCCACATTTCTCAGCAGAACAAACCAGACAGACCAGTCACTTGGGAACAAACTTTGCTTGGCTTACAAGGGAATAAGAAATATAACAGTCACTGCTCACATTTCATTCAGCACCAGACACGAGGTACTATCCTAAGCACGTGACACTTAGGCCTTACCACCACACTATGAAATAGTACTAACAGTGTCACAGAAAAGGAACTGGGACATAGACAGGCTACACAATTTACCCAAGATCTCAGAGGGAGTAAGTGGCAGAGCCAGAATATGAACCCCAACTGTCTGACCCCAGAGCCCAGGCTCTAAGTATCACTCCTTTGTTAGACAGCTCTTCTCCTAACACACGGATTTGTCTTTGAGCACCACTGACTCACTTCAAACTCTAAGGGAGACAGAGGGTCAGCCAGGAAACACTGCCATATTTCTCCACACAGAGAAGGAAACAGTGACGGCAGTATTTATTCACACGGCTGATCTGAGTCTATACAGCACAACAAATAAGTACCCCAAACATCTGTCAACCAAAATTTTCCCAGGGGCACCAAGTGAAACCCACCGCCTTTCTTACTAACCTGGTAGACTTCGTAACTTACTAAAGGCTGGAGAGTCTTTGTAAGTTGTTAAAACCAAGCCCCGTGCATCTGAGAACAAGATCTCAGGCTCCAAGTTACAAGAACTAAGTCAAATGCTTCCTAGAATCCAGCTGACAGGATTCTCTTAAAAGCTACTCAAATATTTTTTAAGCATAAACTATATATGTTGGCCTCTTTGTGGAGATAAAATGTATAAAATATTATACTTAATTTTATAGAACTTCGGGGAATCTGTTGGAAAGACAAGACACATGCATTTAAGAGTCAGGTCAGAACGTCAATGAAAACACTCAATCTAAACCTCCCACTTTCCAGAAAAGGAAAGAAACCAAGGTTACTTCCCCAAGGTCACCCGACAAGTCACTGATAGAGCCCGGACTAACGCTCAGATCTACTAACGACCTGACCAAGGCTCTTTGTACTGCTGTATGGAGGCAGAGGAACTCACAGGAGGGAGAGATCTCGAACAACAACCGCAGCTAACAGTTACCAAGAACATATCTGTGCCAGCAACTAAGCTAAGTGCTTTATATAAATTCATCTAACCTTTCCAACAAACCTTTGAGATGAGTAACATTACTCCCAATTTACACATGCAGACACTAAGGTTTATAAAAGTTAACTTCCCAGAGGTCCATAGATAATAAGAGGAAGAGCCAGGCTACATCCTTCCAGAGCTGGCTGCAAAGCCTATGCTCTGGGCTAGGTCTCAAAGGATGATACCCAGAACTCATGGAAGTAGAGGTGAGGAGTGCTGGGGTAGCCTGCGTCCAGAGCACCGACGGGAGCATGTGAAGGGCAGCCACTGCTGGATGAAGGAGGACCTAGGGCCCTGCGTGGGTAGGCCTGCAGGAAAGCACCAGGCAAGAAGCAGTTCTAGTCTCCTATGACAGTGAAGGGTAAGCATCCTACAGCAGGGTGAAGCTGAGTCTCTGAATCTGGGTTGAGAAGGACGACTGTGGAGACTCTCCTGAGGTCTTGAGAGAAGGTGAATGAAACACAAAATATAAACTTCTAAAAGAAGGATCTGATTTGGGGCACCTGGGTGGCTCAGCTGGTTAAGCGTCTGCCTTCGGCTCAGGTCATGATCCCAGGGTCCTGGGATCCAGTCCCACATCAGGCTCTCTGTCTCTCTCTCAAATAAGTAAGTAAGTAAATAAGCAAATAAATAAATAAATAAAATCTGATTTGTCTTTCCTGTGTTGTAATCCCAACCTGATTAAGAGATGCCAGCCTTACTCTTCAAAATACGGCTCTAAGTTGATGACAGATAATAAGGGAAAGCACTGAACATTTACTAGATGCCAGGCACCGGGCTGAGAGCTTTCCATGTATCATTTCAATGCTCAGCACAACTCTCACAAGCTAAGTACTGTTATTATATCCATTTCATAGATACCTCACAGAAAACAGAGGCTCGGGGAGATTAAAAACTTGCCCAGGGTCACACAGCTAGTAACCGTACGTCGGGTTCTAAACGTAGGCGTGAGACCCACAAGCACCAGCTCTTTGCCACAGTGCCTCACTGCACTGAGATGCTCATGGTAAGTGCAAATGGTTCGTTCCCACGCGCACACTGAGGATCCAGAGTCACTGAGGGCTGAACAAACTCAGATTGATCCATTTAAAAGCAATCTATAAAACTCAGCTGTCAGAACTGCGTAAGGGAGCCTGTGTTCCAAGACACAAGTGAGCACACCAAAATTCACTTCCTCGAATGAGGCTGAAGAGTTCTGAAAACTAGCTGATTATATAGTTTCCTTTCCAATTTTCCCCTTTCCTTTTTCCTATTCCACCACACCTGATCTGTCGACACTCTCAGCAAAGCTTCGAAAGAGATCTAGAACCCTCTCCCTCCTATTTCCAGTCCTTTTTAGTTGGCTCTCTTCCATCATTCACACAGTGCAATCTAACACACGGGCAGTTTTTAGAGGAGAAGAATATTGTGATAATTTCGACAGTATATAGAGCCAAAAATAATAAAAGAAGGGATCTTTGGAGAAATCCTACAATAAGGTAGTTTAGACTCATTTAATATCCACCTCTCCCAGCAACACACGTACACATAGGAGAGTTTTGTAGGTCTTACAGGGGATTTTCTATCAGGCAATATTCGCGGCATGTTCCCCCAAGACAGATGCACCCAGTATTTCACTGCACCCACCTACTGAGACAGATGCACACAGCGCCTCCTCCCCAGCAAAAGATAGATGCTCAGACTCTCCCTCCCCACCCCCAGGAGAAGGCACTCACTAATGCAAATTCTCCCTCAGGCTTTATAGAGAAATCTCTGCATACTATGCCACATGGTAATTTTTTTCCCTCTCTTTCATGCCCTCCTGGCCCCTTCTCCACTTTCCATGGTTCCTCTAACTCAAAGAACTCAATTATCTGCCAGGAGATTTCCGCTTCCCCTCCCCCTGCCCACCCTAAACACCCTTTTCTCCCAAGCTAATGTAGAGGACCAGAAGGGAGGCCAAGCCAATGCTCCGCCGGGCTGATGCCTGTACTCCTCCAGGCTCAGATACATGTTCCCTGTGCTTGGCTGCCTCAGGAAACTTTCTAGGGCCCAACACTGGAAATCAGGAGACTCCAGGGCAGTGACACATAGGAGACAAGAGAAGCAAGAGGAAGACACGCTCTTCCGTCTCTGTGCCCCCCCTGCCTGCAGGGAGGTGCTCTGGCACCCCTGACTCAGACCCTCCCACCACCCTCAGGTGCCCAGTGGTGCTCCCCAAAGAAGTTCTTAGAATCATATTAGGTAGGAACTGGAGCACAGCTCACTTCCAGGCCAGCAGTGTGCCCATGATACCCAGAGTATGGGGCACTCCTGCAAACTTTATACCCAAGTCCTCCATTCCAGAGACAGGGTAGAGCCAGTGGAATTCAGGATGCCCTAGGCCTGTCCTCCAAGGCATTTCAAAGTTTCAACTTCCTTGGATAACTGATTATTCTAATTTTAGAGAGAGGGAGCCCTGAGGGAGAGAGTGCAGGAAGGGGAGTAGAAGAAGGGGGAGAGAAGGAGTGAGAACAGGAATGTTACTTTTTAATCCTTAAAGAACACGGAGGGATCCATCCAACGTGTGACTCAGCTCTGGGAAGCTGGACTGAGGAGGAGTGAGGAACAGCTGCAGCCCCAACCTAAGCTACGGACAACTTCGCCATCAGGCCTTAGAGGCTGCTGGGCTGATTCGCCTGGAAAAAAAGGCTCTCTTGTTGAACAACAACAACAAATCTGCCTTTTAGGGTCTGCCCAGGGGCTTCCTCCCAGAGTCCACTCCGGGGCATGGTAGGCAGCTTCCCTGTCCTACGACAAAAGCTGGGGCTGCAGGTGGGGTGCTGGGTCCTTCCCTGTGTTCCCACCAAGCACATCACCAGCCGTACACACTCCCTGAGAACAGATCCGGGTGTCCTTGCCTGGAGTCTCCCCACCCCTGCTATTCTCTTCCTTGGCACAGTCCCACTGCATATCAAGAATCTCTGCCCTTGAAATTCCCACTTCCTCATTTCTTTCTTTCTTTCTTGTTTCCCTCTAAGCTCTAGCCATACAGGTTCCTAAAAGCTGCCCAGCCCCCAAGGAGCCTTTCAAAGCGATAACTCTTCCTGCCAGTTAGACGCTGCCTTTCAAACCCAGAACAGGAGAAAGGCCTTTCTGCCCACTCAAAACAGTTTCCCCAGCAGAACGAGCAGAATGAGGGAACCACACCTGATGACGAGAAGCCTCTCTTCCAGCTACTGAAATTTATGATACGATAACTGCCAGGTAGCTAGCTGTGGGACACTGGAAAAGCAAAATGTCTGTCAGAATCCTCTTCTGTACTTAACCCATGAGTCAGGTGACCTAAAGGAAAGAAAGCTTCATGTCTGAAGGATCATTTATGAGGCGCAAAGCTTACAGTGAACATTGCTCTATTTCCCAACACAAAGCACTATTTGTTTCCTTTAATATCTTAAAGAACTTTTTAAAGGTTTTCCTCATTTTTATTTATAAATGCACAAAAGAAAAGGGCACTTTATAAATTGGGAAACCAGAACAGAGGGCCAAAATAACCTTCCAGAAGAGAGTGGGGCCATCCTTCAACATCTTACATTATATAGGACTTGATTTGCTTAGAATTACTTTCATGGAAATTATCTCATTTTTGTTCCTCCCAACAGACCTGTTGAAGTAGTTATATCACTATCTCTCGTCTCACAGCTAATAAATCTGAAGGTCACAGAGGTTAATGGTCTTGCTCGTGGCCACCTTGATGGCAAGTAGCAGAATCTGACCATGGACTCAAGTCTACTAACCCCAAATCCAGTGTTCACTCTGCTATGTCAAAAGAATAATCATCTGCTAGCCCTCTTCACATATCGGGAGGCAGGGGGTGGGGGCGGGGAGGTGAGCCCACACCGCAGCCACTTGAGCAGAGGAGAACTGAGATTCTGGATTTGTACTGCCTCCTCCTCACGTCCCCCAAATTCAATCCCAACCAACAGTGCAATGCCATACCCACCCCCCAACAAAACAGAGGTTTCAACCAAGCAGAGGATCACTGGAGTGTACTAAAAGGAAGCATCACTTTAGCAGTGGCCCATCTGAGGTCCAGGGCCACGGAGTTCACCCTTGTAGAGCCTCAGGCCACAGTACTGATGCATACATGTACACATTCAGGGAGCCCAAAGTGGGGACATGGTCAGTGCTTTTATTGGCAAGCTGACCCGAAGTTAATCAGAAGGCCCCCTCATTGTCTGCCAGAATACAAAAGACATTCTGTTCAGAAAGTTCAAGAAGAAAAACTGAAGAGCCAGGACAGCAGCTGTTCCCTCATCCCACAGAGAAACCAAAGGCATCCACAATGTTCCTTGAGGCCCAGGAATAGGTATGAGATATAACATGGCTGAAGCAGAAGCACATCTCCTGATGGGTCCCCACTGCGGGGAGTGTCTGCTACATGAATCCTCCAAATAAGATTACTAACCACCTAGCTACTCCATCCCCTATAAAGTGCCTTTCTGGAAGAGTCTCCTCTCCTAGGCCACACTGAGCTCACCACACACCATTCCTCTAGGTCAGAACAAGTTTTACCAAAGCATAGGGCAAACAGAAGAGGAGTGCACAGCGTGGACAGTGCATGCCCTGAGACTGGGTTAAAATATTAACCCAAAGAAAGTATCCATCTGGCATGACCACAATACCTCTTGTCTCCACAAGCAAGCTAGCTCTTAGCAGCCACCACTGAGAGCTCACTCAGAGATACCTGTATAGGAAACCTCTTCACAGACCCCCAACCTCAAAATACACACACACCTGCCAGCCTCCACCCCAAATACATTTTTTTAGGAAAGTCTGCGATGGGCCTAATTAACGCAGGAGAACAGCATGCTTCTTTCCAAGTTACCTGGGAGAGAGACCGAGAGTGTGATCCCAGCTCAGATATCCCTAAGACAGTCCTTCTGTCCTAAGAACTGCTCCAGAGACTGGGAACTCACCACAGGCTCCTAGCTAAGTTAATTGGCTTTTTTTTTTTTTTTCATTACAGGTCAGACATAGCAGCACCAAGACACAAAACAGACAGTGTTCACTAGAACAAACCAAGCCACTCAAAAGACACTGGAGTTTCCGTGTAGGAACTTCAAACACAATTACTGAGTGATGATAACTCGTTTTTTCTATATAAAACACTCTCTCTGTAAAATATCCTAAGCCTTTGTGCTAAATAAAAGATGATGATTTCTACAGAAAAGTCTAAACACCTCAGGTTCAGCAAGAGTGAGATCAGCTACATTTGCAAAGTCAAGAAAATTGGCTGTTTCCCTCCTCCTCAAGCTAATAGAATCCAACTGTTGAAGCATGACATCATTCCTGAGCCCCAAACCCGGAGCAGAGAGTACAGACATTTGCCTGCCTCCCAGAAAACAGCCCAAGACTAAGGCCAGGAAAGGAGAAAAAACAATCCAAGCCGGAGCTGACCTTACCTGAAAGTCCCGGTGCTTTCCTGCCCACTCCATTCTCGGCAGAGTTTGGCTCACACCACAGTCTGTAAGGGAGCCCGGGGCCCCAAAATCCACTCGCTTAAGCTCCGATACCTGCTGCGAGCTTCCCACAGCTCCTTCCTCTGACCTTTCGTGGCGCTCCTTCCAGCCAAATGAGCAGAGCACTTCTAGCTGGCCAGGCCAGTTGTCATGGAGACCCTGTTCTCGCCAGCCAGCATGCTCCTGCGCTCGCGCTTGCTCCCTCTCTCACTCGCGCTCTCTCTCTCTCTCTCTCTGTCTCCTCTCCCCTCTCCCCCTCCGCCCCCCTTCTCTCCCGCTCTCAGTTCTGGGAGGCTTCCGCGAAACAGCACTGTCTTTTGATCAGCTCGGGTTCTGCACACATTCCACTCCTCCTACCTCCCTTCCAGTCAAACAAGGGCTCTGGGCAGCTCCTGGGAACTTGCTTCAACAGCTCAGAAGAGAGAAGGGAAAGACAGTGAGTGGACTTGTTTTCCTCCCCTCCAGTGTCTCATTTTTTTAACTTGGAGGAATCCTGGCCAGAGGGGAGGGAGCTAGCTGGAGCCCTTGGGAGGGGAAGCAAGCCCTTCCTCTGGGTCCAGGAGTGCGGGTAGGAGGACCCAGACGCATTGCCTTGACTTGTTTGTGCACTTGGGATTTTCCGGGCAGCACTTGAGGCGGAAATGCATTCACATCCCAGGAGCTCGCCTGGACTGGCCTCTCTGCTTACCTTGCTGCCTGCCCAGGTTGTGGTGATCGCTTTAACCAGTGCAGGGACTCATGGTACTATTGCTGGTGCCCAAGCAGTCTCTCATCTTCCTGCAATGGAGAGTAAAGACACCAGGTCAGGACCAGTAAGAGTCCCGGGCAAGTCCAGTCACAGCCCAAGCAACAAACATGATACAAACATGGCCTCATCCCTCTGCCCTGCTCAGGGCCTGCAGCCAAAGCCCCGGCTGTCTGTGAGCTGCTGTCACAGCCAGGAACACTGTCATTCCTGTCCAAGAGCTAGCACAGTGCCTGGGACACAACAGGCCCCCTCAATTCAAACCCCCCATGTACATTTCTGCTTTGCGACCTTCTTTTAGATGCACTATTTTGTCTGATCCTCAAACCATTTGAAATACACTGAACAATATCATTACCATTTTATAGATGGGAAAACTGAGGCTCAGAGAGATCAAATGTTTAGTCCACAGTTACATAGCTAGTGCGTTAGGCTGTCAAAGAACTAGGAAACATGGCCACTGTCGTCTAGTCCAGGGCACTTTCCACTAAAGTACACCATATCATCTGATCTTAAGAACTCACAACTTTTTTTGATAGCTGGTATTGAGATACAAGGCTGAGTTCCCCGGGGAAGGTAGAGAAATCTTTCAGAGTCATCTGCGTTAGACCTGACTACCATCCTGTTGGCCTGAAGACTTTACGATAGCATCTATGAGATGTGGAAGGTAACGGTGCAGAGATTAGAGGGGAAAGTCCTGCCCCATAGCTATAAATTACCTTACACTTTTCCCAAGTACTCTCATAAATCTTGGCTCATCTGTTCAACACAACTGACCTAAAAGTTAGGACTGGTATTATCATACCAATTTAACAGATTAAAGAGAATCTCAAAGAGAGGTCAAATGACTTGCCCCAGGTCACAGCAGCAGAAAATAACAGATCTAGAAATAGTACTGAGGCCTTTCAGCTCTCGTGTTTGTAGTAAGCAGAGTAGCTGTAGAACACCCATGGAACAGGTGTCAGAAGACCCTGGAAGTGTCTGGTTCTACCACTGACTAACCTCCCAGTTTCCACCTATGAAACCTACCCCATGGGCAACTGTCAGGACTGGATGGACATAAAAAGAGATGATGTGTGGGAAAGCATTCTTCTTAAATTGGGCACTGAGCTAAGAACTTCATTCATCTCAGCTGTTTTTTACCACATACAAACAAACAAAAACCCAGGATAGTTGGTATCTCTCCAAGAGGAGGACACTGGGGCTCAAGGAAGACATTTTTCAGTGCTGCTTCCTAAAACAGTGCCAGAGAGGTCCTGATGGAATCTTTTATGCAGCGATCCCTTGCAGAATCCTTGTGTTTTTATTACCCTCTGATATATCACAAAATTGTCAAAACAAGATTTTAATTGACTCGAGTTTAAAAGGTAAATATAAAAAAAAAAAAAGGTAACTGTATGTCAGTAGCTAAAGTAGGAAAAGTGTCAAGAAAATGCAATGGGAAATAACAGGATGGTATAAACCCTAAGTGGTGGGCACCACTGCTGTAGTGAAGCCATCAGAGCTTCAAAGGGGGCAGGGACCAGTGTCCCATTACAGATGCCTGACCTGAGCCAAACACCACCTCAGGAATCCCTCAAAGGCCCCAGTGTCCCACGTCTGCAAAGGAAGACAGGATGAAATGGCAAGTGCAACACCATCAGGTCCCCTTTCCCACAGGCCTCCCCCTCTGTTCTCCCACGGATCCTGAAAATGCACATTGCACTTTCCAGTAGCCATCCTGAGAAAGAAGAGAGGATGCCCATTCACTTCTACACAAGCTAATGCTCACGGTTACAATAGTAGCACCGACTAACATTTACTGAGCACCCACCATGTGTCAGGCATTCTCCTAAGCACTGTGAGGGGCCAGGGGCCAGGACCGGTGCTGAGAACTAAAGTGGATACAAGTCAGTCTCTAAAGTAATCCAGACTTCAAAAAGCCCTCCAGACCAGGCACAGAATGCAGGCCATGCTCCCCCTAGTGGCACGCTGGAGTTCACAGAGGTTCTTTAGAGCCTTGTCCGCAGGGGGAAGGGAGATGGTAAGGGCCCCATGACAGAAGAACGGAACCCCTGCTTGGGTACTGCTGCAGATATAAGCTCTTTGAACTAGTCAGGGCGAGAGGACAGCTACATCCCTCCACTGCCTCTGCAAGGCTGGATTCAGATGAGCCCTACTTGACCATTCCCGAATGATAGGGCTTTTACAGCCTTATGGGATCTAGGATCTGTTGAAAGGCACACATGCATACTTGTGCCAGAAATCTGGGAGACACCCTTGCATCTTCCTGCCTCTCTCTCCCCATATTCAATCCATTTGCCGATTCCAAATAATTCTATTTCCAAAATGTGTCTGTCCATTTTTCCACCCTCCACTGCCACCTCAGTCTCTTCCCTTGGTTACTGAAAACCCTCCTGGATTGCCCCAGCTTCCACTTTCGTCCTCCCAGCTCCATTCTCCAAGCAGCCGTCTGAATCACCCTTTTACATCCAATCCTGTCATTTCCTGCTTGACGCACTTCAATGGCTTCCCACTGCACTTGAGATAAAATCTAAATTTTGACCAGGACCTAGAAGGCCCTGCTTGATCCTTCTCCAGCCTCCTCTCAGCACACTTCCTGCCCCCCACCTGTGTGTGCCTGCTACACAGGCCTTCTTTTAGATCCCCCAAAGGGCCAGATTTTTCGCAGGCTCTTCCTCTTGGCCTGGGAGACACCCTCCCCCCACAAGTCTCCCTAACTGGCTTTTACCTTGCCTCAACTTGCCTCTCACCTCCTCTGAGAAGTCTTCCACGATCCTCCAACAGAAATGAGGATTTATCCTTCATAGCACTCACCATAATCTCCAACCAAAATACATTTCCCTTTTCTTTTTTTTTTTTTAAGATTTTATTTATTCAGTTGACAGAGATAGAGACAGCCAGCGAGAGAGGGAACACAAGCAGGGGGAGTGGGAGAGAAAGAAGCAGGCTCCCAGCGGAAGAGCCTGACGTGGGGCTCGATCCCAGAACTCCAGGATCACACCCTGAGCCGGAGGCAGAGGCTTAACGACTGAGCCACCCAGGCGCCCCTACATTTCCCTTTTCTTAAGGCCAGCTTTCCCCTATGAGATCCTTGGGAGCAGGAACCTTGACTGCTTTGCCACCATATTCCCCACATTTAGGATAGGGCCCAGCTGGCTCTCAATAAATAACTGCTGAATGAGTGCAAAGAACCCATTTCATCTTGTCCTACAGGAAGAAGAAACTTAGAACAGCTATTTCATGCCACTCATTGTTTCTTTTCATAGAATTACAAACTATAATTACATCTCCTCTCCTCATGTGCCTTGCCTGTGGGCTCGACCAAAAATTCCTGTAAAGTCTCCCTGTGGTTTGTTTCCCAGAAATTTCCTCGTAAGGTCACTCTTCTAGGGACACACTCCAGGGTTTTATAGCCTCTCCCATTACCCATTACAGGCGCTCCTCCGCCAGTGTCACTGCCAAACCAAGCGGGGTGCAGGAATGGCCCAACTCCCATAGATGAGAAGGTTCTCTCAGGTCAGCCCCATTCAGGGACAAAAACACTTTCTCTTACCTCCACTGTGCAGGTCACTGTGCTTACGAAAAATACATTTTTCCTAAAAAAAAAAAAAAGTCATCTTATGTTTTATAATTTAACTCCGTTCTTCCTCTCCCACCGCTCCCTCTGCGCTGCTCCTGCTGTTACCTTTATCGGAAGATCTCCTCCTCCCCAACAAGCAAAACCTTACTTACTGCTTGCAAGCCCTAACTCGGTGATCACCTCCTCTGTGAAATATTTCTTGATCTCTTAGCAGAATCTGTTTGTCTGCTCTGCAATCCCACAGCAGTTTGAAGATGACTTTATTGTGGCATTTATAGACTTTATCACTGTCACTCATACCCGTCTCCCCCACGGTCACGAGCCCCATGAGGTCTACCAACGTTACTTTTTCATTCACAGCGGGCACTCTATTAATATGTGTGGGATAAGTCAATCTTGGAAAAAGACTTTTTAAAAAGTAAAAACAGAAGCTGCTGCCTCCATAAGATGAGGGAATCTGAGTGCACAGACTTATACTGAAACCTAAAACGCAGGAGCAGAGCAAGTCTTTTAAAGTCACTCCTTACTTTGGGATCAGTGGAATTCAAGAAAAGTAAGCTGTTATTTTGATATTACTAGTTGGATCCCAGAAGGCCTAAGAGATGCAGTGTAACTTCAGCCACCTGTGGGAGCCGAGCTCCAGTGCCCATCAGACAGTGGAGTCCAGCCGCCTCTGCCCCGGGGACATCTAGCTCTGCCCAGGCAGCAGGGGAATCCGGCACGTGTCCTGCGGGTTCTCCACTGGGCTCTGGCTGCCGCGTGAACATGCAGGTTTACACAAGAGCCCTTCAGGGCTTTACAGCTTTCTTCTTCTGCCTGAGTGGCAATGTGGTTAGAAAGGGAAAAATTCAAAATGCAGGAGTAGAGAAGGATCTCACCAGCCCAGGTCCAGCCAGGGTGGTGAGATCTTGAGCAAATCTCTGCCCCACTCAGGGCCTCCACTTTTCCCTGCACGTAAGGAGAGGGCTGCTGGGCTGTTGGGCTGCTGCAACTAGCTGTTCTTTAAGGGTCCTTATAACTTGAATGTTCTGTTGCAGTCACCCAATCCAACTGTTCCTTCCCAGTCACCTAGTCCCACTACTTTCAGGAAGACTTATTGCTTCGGGGGCTCCAGAGTCTCCTCCCAGCCTTTCAGCAGAGTCCCTGGCCTGGTGCTCTGGAGTCATCTACCTGGGCTCAGATGGAAGACCGGCCCCAGAAAAAGCAGCCTCTCCCAGAGAAGATGGGAGATTCAGGCTTCTTGCCTAAAGAAGGCTGAAAAGAGAAGAAAGATGCCAAACACAGGATGGGGAATTTGGGAATGACCTGGGAAGTGCCTTGGAAGGAGTCTGAGCATCTGCCAGGGACTCACTCCTAGCCATCGGTCTGAGACAAAGCCACTTTTACAAAGCAGAAGAACTGGCAATATCTAAGTTCTCTTGAAAGATAATATGCCTACTGCAAATCAAGCAGTCTCCTCGTGGCCTCCATAGCACCTGTGAACCAACAAAACAACTGTCTACGTCCCGATGGCCATGCCAGCCATCCCTGCTTCTGTCAGGAGCCCCGTGCAGCCGGCCCCCCAGGGGGCCAGCCACGGCTACACATACTCTGCTTCTGCTTGTACAGATGAAACAGCCGTTCTATGCGTGAGTCCTGGTATTTAACGGCAGGAAATTCTCTGGGGTCCTTACTCCTGCCCTAATCCCACCTGTCTCCCACCCATCTGACACCCTCCCACCCAACACTAAGGCTCTGAACTAAAAGAGTGTGGGATTCAGCCTGTAACTATCCTGGATCCCACCGTCCTGTGGTGAAGCAGCTACTGGACATCTTCGTGCTGAGTTGAGCACACTCTCCTTTAGTCTGTTGGTCTCCCAGCCCTAGTTCACCTCTACTCAGCTCACAACCCCTAATATGAAATTCAAAATTCAGATCTCCAGGGCACAAGATACTCAGTGGCTTGATCCAATCTCTTGGAGTATCTGTCACAATGCTCATATACGGGCTAATTTCCTAAAATCTCTCAAATCCACAGATGACTGGCTACTGTCCCTTACTAAGTCTGAGCATTTTAACACTGGGACACGTAAACAGTCTGGGGCCAAGAAAGACTGGACTGAGGAGATAATATTCCAGACCCCTTCTAAAACCACCATTTTACCTTTCCAGAATGGGCTTCTCATGCTTACTTGCCTTAGAACTCTGAGCTCAACCAAGATCTTAACCCGTCACGACCGAAGCTTCAGGACAGCGGAGACAGAGCACAGAGTGGGGGACAAGGAGATGGGGGGATAAGAAGAACGTGGACTCAGATGGCTGTTCCACAATATAACCAAAAAAATACCTTGAGCCTGAAAGAAAAAGTACCCCTCAGAATAAGATCTGGGCAAAGCTGCGGGAGATGTGGGCCCAGACCGTGTCACTTCCTTCATGCTATCTCCCCTGATTTTCCCTGCCTGGACTGGATTCTCTACCCACAGCCCCTATACTCCTTGAAACAGTCTACTACTCCATTGTTAGCCATGCTCACTGCCTTGTATTTGAGTGTACAAGGCTTATTCAACTTAATTCTCCTACTAGCCTATAAGCCTATAATATTCTTTAGGGCAAGAACTATGACTTAACTCTGATTTCTAGTTTAGGACTCTGTACCAAGCACAATTAACATATTTTTAATATATGAACTAATGAAACCAACCAACTAATCAATCTAATTAATAAGGGATCAATAAAACCACAAAACCTAAACCATTTGGTGCTTAGCACCTCACAGTGGTCCAGGGTTCCCAAGGTATGGTGTGTATAGAAGATGACTGATTATAAGTGGTATATGGACATTTAAAAAATGTTAAATACTTTCACATTTATCTTAATGTGCATAAGAAAACAACATAACCAGCTATTAACCCCATTTTCACTGATCTCATTGATTAGACCAATGTGAAAGTAGGTAAAGCTGGCCTACAAACAACACTGGAGTTAGGGGTGATGGCCCCTGTGCAGTTGAAAATCTTCATATCACTTTTGACTTCCCCAAAATTTAACGACTAAGAGCCTACTGCAGACTGGAGTTCTTACCAGTTAACACGTAGTTTGTATGTTACATGTATTCTGGACCACATTCTTACAATAAAGCAAACTAGAGAAAAGAAAATGCTATCAGGAAAATCATAGGAAAAGAGAATGCTTCCACAGTATTATAATGTGTTTATCCAAAAAAATGATGCACTGAGAAGAGCTTTTCATTTCTCTGGCATTCTTCCCAAAAAGTCATAACCTCAATCTAATTATGAGAAAACATCAAACAAACCTGACTTGAGGGACATTCGATAAAATACCTGACTCGTACTCCCTCAAAAGTCTCAAGGTCATAAAGACAAGGACAGACTGTGGAACTGTCACAGATTGGAGGACATTAAGAAGACACAACACATACATGTAATGTGGGAGTCTGGATTAGATCCTGAAGAGGAAAAACTAATGAAATCCAAATTAAGTCTGTAGTTGACATTACACTATTACTAACTTCTTGTTGATAACTGTACTATAGTTCTATAAGATTAGGGAAACTTGTATTGTCTCTGCAGCTTATCTGTAAGTTTAAAATTATTTAAAAATAAAAGCCCTAAAAAAGCCAATTTCAAGATCAGTAAATAAAAGCAGATACAGGGGCGTTGGGGTGGCTCGTCGGTTGAGCGTTTGGCTTGATTTTGGCTCAGGTTGTGATCTCAGGGTCATGGGATCGAGCCCCGTGTCAGGCTCTGCGCTCAGCATGGGGTCTGCTTGAGATTCTCTCTCTCCCTCTCCCTCTGCCCCTCGCCCCACTCATGCACTCCCTCCCTCCCTCTCTGTCAAAATAAATAAATAAAATCTTTTTTTAAAAAGTATATACAGTACAAATCATAAGGATGGGTAAGAACGGCTCAAGTTTGAGTAGAACTACAGCAGTCACTCCTCGTACCCTACATCCAAGAAAAGCTGCCACCAGAGTGAGAATTCTGGCTGTAGAAGAATATTTAGTAAAATAGTAAAGTGTTCACTTTATATTACTTTGAGAAAAGTAATAAATTATCCCATTTTGTTAAAAAAATATATATCACATATTTATTGCATAGAAAAATATGTTAAAATAAAAATAACCTATACTAAATAAAATACAGATGGCATTTGTTAATAGTAAATGGGACACAGCTTTTAGAAAGTAACTTGGCTACATCAATTAAAATGCTCATATCCTTTGACTCAGTATCCTCGCTTCTAGGAAGTTATCCTAAAAAAAAAACACTTCCAAAGTATGAGGCGGGAAAATGCCTACTCCCAGCATAATTTAAAATAATGAAAAATTAGGAACTCCATGTCAGTCATTACTAGACTGGTAAATTTCAAGTATATTTTGACCAAGACCCAGAGTAATAAATACATATGCAATATAGTAATGCAGCGTGCACATGCATGAGAGGGCATGTGTGTATGTATAAAACCAAAACAAAAAGTTTTCTCAAAACGGTGCCTATCTTTACCATGTGTGATGCTAGTTCATTAAGAAAGCAAACAAAGTTTGTATAGCCCCCACTAAATTTATTTTCCAACCCACTAATGATGACCTACAGTCTGAGAAACACTGCACTGGACTACTGTGCAGCCATTAAAAGGGATGACTACAGTCCCCAAGCTGGTGATGGCGACTGGCTCTAGGGGAAGAGGAGACGGTGGGAGGAAGACCTGCCCTCATGGTACGCCTTTTGCACCTTTTGAACTTACAACACATACAGTATTATTTATGTGAAAATTAACCTTAAGTGATGACTGTGAAGACTTTAACAGCATCAGGCAACACTAACTGTGCACCACAAAGCTATAATTCACTACACTACACAAACACATACAAGTGAAAAAGGAAGACACTCCAACAAAGTGCTGGGATAGGATTTAAAACAGTCAACTGGACACCTTCCATCTTTCTGAAAAGGTTCCTTCCCCCACCAAGCCATTGTTCATCCATTCATATTTTTAATTACGTATAAGCTCTTCTGAGCAATGGGATCATTTCCTATTAGTCTTTGAATTTCCAACAGGCTATAATGCTGTGTTTTCTTTATACATAGCAAGTACTCAGTAAGTATTTATTAAATAAGCAATATCACAAGCAAAACTCAAGAACAAAGAAATATGAAAAGTGGCAAGGACATAAAGAAGGAAGCACCAGCCACTAGAGAGAGATTAAGTACAAGTTATACTAAAACATGTCATTACTTTCATTTAATAAAGTTAATATAAAATTATTATAGAGAATAAAGGAGACAATATATGAAATATACAGTGATAGATAGCAAGTGATCTATAAAAAATAGGTTGGGGTTTAAAAAATACTATGTATACCTATTTCCATGATATACATTTGTATAGGATACATATATACATAAACATAGATATGCACACATATGTATCAAAGAATGCCAGGGACACAATTTTTCTGGACTTCAGAAAAACTTCTCTTGATCTTAAGGATAAAACAGAAATACACTGGCAGCTGGTAACTCAGGACAGCTGGGCCCAAACGGTGTTGCAAAATGGATCGATATCAACTAGGAAGAAGCGCTCTGGAGCACCTAGAAGTTTGGTCCATCTGCTCCAGACCCTATCACAGTCACCCTTTTTATCAATGACTTGGGAAAGACAAGCTTATCTAAAATGCCTATGACAAACCAAATGGGAGGGATAGTTAATATACTAGAGAGAATCAGGAAGAAAGGCCTCCACAAACTGGAACCATAGGTTAAATATAGCAAGATGACATTTAAAAAAAAACAAAAGATATTATTTTACACTTAAGTTTAGGAAAAAAAACTGTACTAACAACAGGATGAAGATGGTAGAAGCGAGGGAGACTTGAGAAATGGTTCAATATGAGTCAACTGATGAGTCAATGTGATTTTTAGGTTCACTGACTAAAATTCAGAGCCCAGATCAAATAAGGTCCATGTCTTCACTCTGCTCCATTCCCATTAGCACAACAGTGCGTCCAGGGGTACACACGCTATATTTGCAGACCCAGGGGCAAATGGAGTCTTAATAACATCTCAGGCAAGTATAATGAAGGAAAAAAAGAAAATCAAGTCTACGGAGCCTCTTAAGCTGAGAAATAAGCTAACATGTCTGGTTCGTGAGGCTCTTAAGCCCTCCTTCAGAACACAAAGATACCACTTTTATGCCTATGGGGTCATCTTGGGGGACTTGTGGCTGGATGAGGTAAAGAAAGCTCATGGGAAGGAGGGCCCACTGAGCCCTGCCTGATCAGCCCTTTGTCTTTGCTGCTATTCATACTGGAACCTCCCATCTGGGGCTCTGACCACCCGAGCTTCAGTAAGGACACAGAGAAGCTCAGGGGCTCTGACCACCCGAGCTTCAGTAAGGACACAGAGAAGCTCAGGAACCTCAACAATTCTTACCCATCGCCTCCCTGAACTATGGTTCATCATGATCAGAATTACAAAGTGATATGTTTAACTATCAGAGTGAATTCTTGTGGATCTTTAGCCTTCTATACTAAGCCGTCATCTGACAGCTGTTGGTGAGCAAGGACTTGGGTTTGACTACTCTAACAGAAACATGAGACAGNAGGAATGCAGGCAGCATTTCAGCTCCATCAGGCATGGATGAGATATATACATAGCAGCTTATCTCCCATAACGGAAAAGTACGATGCTTCTTCTAGGTACCGAAGAAGAATCAGTGAGAGAGAAGAGCAGCAGCCCCTCAAAACCCAGGTCTTATCCTAGGAACATAGAAGGAGGCCCCGGTCTGCAGATGAGTGTCACACTAAATAAACTGCAACATCCTACTGTACAAGATGCCATTACTTAAACCTTTCTCTCTCTTTTTCCTAAGGATAAGAACCTAGAAGTTTCTAGAACGATTAGCTCCTTAACAATACACACACTAGGAAGGGTGCCTGGGTGGCTCAGTCAGCCTCTGACTCTTGATTTTGGCTCAGGTCATGATCTTGGGGTCCTGAAACTGAGCCCTGTGTCAGGTTCCACACTCAGTGGGGAGTCTGCTTCTCTCTCCTCTCCCTCTGGCCCTCCCCCCACTCGTGCTAAAATAAATAATAAAATAATAAATAAATCTTAAAAAAAAACAAAACAATACATGCACTAGGTGTATCCCATCTTTATGTAAAATAGAACTAGTTGCCTTTTGTGTACAAAGAGGCGTTTTCAAAAGTTCATTCACTTAGGGATCAATATAGAAGAACCTATGCAACAGGGTGAAAACATTAGGCTCCAGGTTGCAAGGAAGGGAAGATAGATGAGATGATGAGGGGAAAACAGAGGAATGTGAAGGGAGTGAAGAGAGCAATTTAAGATCCTTGAAGGACAGAAACAGGAGGACGCTTGTTTGGAAGTCTGAGAATAGCATATTTGGGGGAATTCCTGAGCATTACTCCCAAGGATGTCAAGGAACATATTTGAGTACCACTTAGCCTTTTGAAGGAAAGAAAGATTTCAGAAAGCCTATTATTCCGTCAGTGTCAGGGTTCTTTCCCCTGGGTTAACATGATTGCCCAAAGCCCATGTAACTGGGTGACTAACTGCTAAATGACTGGGAAGTGGGGAGAGCAGAGTACAAAAAACAAAGGGTCAAAGACCACTGTCCCTGGCACAGCAGATGCCAGCAGGCTTCTTTCTCATAAGCCATGGGACTCCAGAGCCTATATCTCAGAGACACTGGCTCTCCTCAAACCCCAGCCAGCAAAGGATGTCAATCATGAGAAAGTCCTCAAGGCGCTGAAAGACTGCAGCCACTCCTGTGAATGCAGCTAACACCTGAGGTGTGTGGGACACACCTCTTCCAAGGAAAAGGCCTCCAGGAGCTGAGGAGAGGAAGTCTGCTTGGGGAAAATGCAACAAGAAGATGAGGCCTGACTCTATGTCCTCCCAAGAAAATGACCACTGTTTATTAAATTATTCCTTTTCAGACACGGTGTGTTCAGACACAGCGAGCAGCCAACCACAGAGGGCCAGAAATCCAGAGAGAGCTGCAAGAGTGTGACAGGCGAACATGAAGACTCTACTTGCGAACTCTGCAGGCTGGCAAGATGCTTCTGAGGACACCAAAGGTGACCCTCATCTCTACTTCTTTTTCAACCATGACCTCTCTCTCTGCTCTCTCCCCTGCCGTATGGGCAATGAGAATAGACACAAGGAGAGAGGATCAAGAGCTGGTTTTGGTGGGTTTTTTGAGATATTTATTTATTTATTCATTCATTTATTCTATTCATTTATTTATTTGAAAGAGAGAGAGAACAAGTGGGGAGGACGGCAGAGGCAGAGGGAAAAGTAGGCTCCTCGCCAAGCAGGGAGCCCAGTGCGATCCCAGGATGCCGGGGTCACAACCCGAGCGGAAGGAAGCCGCTTAACCAACTGAGCCACCAGGTGCCCCAGATCAGGAGCTATTTTAACAGAAAACAAGAACGTGAAGGATGATTGACTGTGAAGGCAAGGAAGGGTCCAGATTCTGGCTCTGATCACGGGGCGCCAGTCACCGCATCAGGGATACAGACAAGCAGGATATTCCACAGTGATTCCACTGCATCGGGCTATTCCGGGCTATTCCATGGCTTTGCTATAGTCATGTCTGAGTTCAACAAAGAGGTGAAGCCGCTCCAACACAGGAAGTGATTTAGACAACGAGACGGACAAGAGTGAAGGACAGGGATGGAGGATGAGGTGAGGGACAAGAAAAACAGTGAAGGAGAAAATAAAAGAGGAAGGAGAAAGAAAGAGGGGAGTGGAAGAAAGTGTGTGTGTGTGTGTCTGTCTGTGTCTGTGTGTCTGTGTCTGTGTGTCTGTGTGTGTGTCTGTGTGTGTCTGTGTGTGTGTCTGTGTGTCTGTCTGTGTCTGTGTGTCTGTGTGTGTGTTTGTGTGTGTCTGTGTGTGTGTCTGTGTGTGTGTCTGTGTGTGTCTGTGTCTGTGTGTGTCTGTCTGTGTGTGTGTGTCTGTCTGTGTGTGTCTGTGTCTGTCTGTCTGTGTCTGTGTGTGTGTGTCTGTGTGTGTGTGTCTGTGTCTGTCTGTCTGTGTCTGTGTGTGTCTGTCTGTGTCTGTGTGTCTGTGTGTGTGTCTGTGTGTGTCTGTGTGTGTGTCTGTGTGTCTGTGTGTGTGTCTGTGTGTGTCTGTGTGTGTGTCTGTGTGTGTCTGTGTGTGTGTCTGTGTGTCTGTCTGTGTGTCTGTGTGTGTGTCTGTGTGTGTGTCTGTCTGTGTGTCTGTGTGTGTGTGTGTGTGTCTGTGTGTGTGTCTGTGTCTGTCTGTGTCTGTGTGTGTGTGTGTGTGCGCGCGCGCGCTTTAGGAGGAGATGGGGAGAGGAAGTGGATAACGCAAACACAGCTGTAAATGTAACTCTGCAAACACTGAGTTCTTGGCTGCTGATTATCACTGCCCATAGTCTGTGAACAGCAGTCGTGTCCTCCTCAGTAGTTAGGTTCTGTGGTCAGCACATAAGGTGAAAAGCACATGGAGTCAAATCACTCTCGAAATTCCCTTAGAAAAGTACCACAATGGAAAGCAGCCCATCTCCCAGCAAACCCAATTCAGTACTTTTCAAATACATTTTTTGTGCACTCAAGAATCTCAGAACTAGAAGGACCCAAGGAATCCATCGTCCTTGTCTAGTAACTTAAATATATATATATATATATATTTTTTTTTCTGAGTAGTAAAATCACTCATCTGATCTGAATACTTTTGAGTAAACTTCATTTTGCTCAGAGATTAATAATCACCTAATGTCACCCAATTAGACAGGACTCTTCCCTGATCCCACACTCTTTCCTCCATGTACTCTTCTCTTCAAATTCCCCGAGGAGATAGAAAGCTGAGACTGGAGGCCCAGTTCTACCACTAAATAGCTGTGTGAGTTGGGAATAGCACCTTGGTTCTAATCCCCATCTGGAAAATGAAACCAGACTAGATGAACTGTAAAAGCCCACACAATTCTGAGATACTGAATGAAAAAGTACCTTGAAAAGTGGAAAGCATTTCATAAACGTAAGCTATCGGTAACAGTCTACTCTGATAGGGCAGACATTCTGACATCTTCTGCATTTCCCTCAACTTCATCCTTCACATCCCATGTCTAGGTCCTACTTGTTCTACTTCTAAATACTCTCTGGGTTTTACCGTCTTCTTCTCTATCCCTGTTGCTGATGTCCTATACTCTTTAGTAGGTCTCCTTACTGCCAGTCTCTGCCCTCTCCAAAATTACCCTACTTTCTTCTACAAGAGTGATTTTCACAGAATCCCACCTCCACTGCCTCACTTCCATCTCCTATGCACCGAGGCAGAAGTTCCAGGGTTCAAATTTCCAGCTCTGCACCGCCACACCTACCACTCCCAAGGCGGACAATCAGTGACCCTGACCACGCCACATTCTTTCTATGTTCTTGCTATTCTCCACCTCCAGAACACTTCCTATCTCTCCTTTGCTTTTATAAAGTTAATCTGCCTCCTCCAAGAAAGATTTCCTATTGTTTTAAGACACAACTTTCTCATTCCTGAACTATAAATATATTCCGTTAGTAACCAAACACAGTAAGATCTTTGATATCCTCTAATTGTTTAACAAATTTTGTCTCTCCCGGAGATTACAGGTTCCCTCAGGCAGCAAACAAGCAGGATATAATATTTGCATCACAATGCTGGTTAAGCTGAAAAATTCCACAAGTACTTGATGACTGCCTAAAGGCTGAAAAAGCAAGATCTGGGTTTTCTCTCCTGTCCTTGACCATTCACAGGAAATGTTGGGGGCACAGGAGGAGGAGGGGAAAGGGAAGCAATGGAATCAATGCTCTTCCCAACTCCTGAAGTACCTTCCCCCCTTTTCTTTCTGCTTTCACCCACTCTGGGGTGGAAAGCCCCTCTCTATCATCACAGGTTCAAACCAACCTCTTCTCTAAGGATGAGCCTGAGCACAGACAGGCAGTGTGCACGGCTGTATTTAGCTCCAGTCTTAATGTCCTATCAGTCTGTGTGAAGGCAGCAGCTGCTCACAATCCCTGAAGGTGATGGGAAGATAAAGGGAAGAGAGAGACACAGAGGGAAGAAGAGCCAAGATTGGCAATAATTTTATAATATACATTTCAGATTTGGGCCTTTGAGGTAGGTCCACTTCAAATTAAGCCCCACCTGTTCTCAAACCCCAAAGAGGCAGGGCATCCACGAAAAGGTTCTGTAACCTGCCAGGACACAGACACCTCTACGAGCTCTGCCGGTAGGGACCGGCAACTACAAACATGCTTCTTCTCATCCTTAGGGAGCCAGTACACTGGGAGGTGGTGCTCTGGCTGGCCAGCCCACCTCTCAGACCCTGTGCCTCTGCCCCAGAACACTCTAGGCCAAGACCCCTGACAGACAAGAATCGCATACGTATAATACAGATGCAGAGTGGGGAAGGCTACCGTGGGACCAGCTCTATTCCCAGAGGAAGGCATCCATGGCCAACATACCCAGGGTATTCAGCAATGCAAGCACAACCAAGCAGGTCCAAACCCACCTCCCCACGACTACTGGCTTCCAGCTACTCTGGAACACATCTCTGCAAAAATTCCCGGCTTCCGTGTTCGCCACAGCCAGCTTCCTCCATTCCCTCTCCAGATTTACTCCCCTTTCCATTAGTGTTCACTCCCACCCTTCACTTCCAGCCATCACACACACACACACACACACACACACACACACACACACACACACAGAGCGCCTTGGGTAGTATCTGGGCAAGGAGCCTCTCTTTCAGGCTCATTTTCTGCCCAGCATGTTCATTCTTTTTAATGCTCTCTTGGGTCCTTTTACTTTACAGGAGCTGATGTTGGTACCCTCTGTTAAGATTTTAACAGATGAAGGTGGCACCTGCCTTTAAGCATGAGAAGACACCAACAGGAACCATCCGGCGTCAGCATACCCTGACTGGGAAGACAGCCAGCTACACGGCAACCAGAATACAGATTCTCTCCCCTGCCTCTAAGCTGCTTCTTCAAGAAAGGCATCTGCTGCTCGCATCTCCAGGGCTGCAGCAAGATCACAGGAAACTGAGCCCCATCTCACTCCTCCCTCCCTCCCTTCCACAGTGGCAAGGAGACAGGGAAGCAAGTCGGAAAAAGTTTTAAGAAGAATCAGTACCACACCACATCCCATGAAAAGCGAGCTCCTGCTTCCAGGACGGCAAGAAAGGGCAATTCTTCCTTAAACTCCTGGCTATCTCCGTGCTGGCCTCGGTGGAACCGCCTTAGTATTCCGCATCCCTGAGCCCTGCAGCCACCGCACCCAGCAGAGCCCTAGAGGCAGAGAGTCAGAGTCGGGCAGAAAGGAATGTAGACAGTGGGAAGTGCCCAGCTAAGAAGGAAACCAAGAGCTTACCACAGCTTCCTGGGCCCAGAAGGGGATGATGCAGGCTCTCAGAAGAAGGGCTCTAGCAGCCTAGAGACCTTGAAGGTCCTCTTATCTGAAAGGCCAGAAGAAGAGAAAAGTATAGCAGTGGGAAGACACCCAGATAGAACAAGCCTGGGCCGGCCCCAGACGGCTTCTAGTAAGCAGTGGCTATATCTGAATGTGAGCAAGAGTGTTAGAAACAAACCCTAAGCTACCGACAGCCCCAGAGAAACCCAAGGCAGGCCTGGGGTGGGGATGTCTGAACCTCTTAGTAGAAGCTTTTGCTGATGGCTTTATCACCTGCTTTCCATGCAGAGGCTTCATTTTTTCCCACGTTCTTAGGGGAGGAGGGTGGAACCAGACCGGGTACCCAACATCTGACAGGAAAGGAAAGCTGGTAAGCAGATGGGCTTCACGGGCTCCAATGGCTCCCAGTTCTATCCCCTACTCTCTCTGTCATGCTTCAGAAGTCATAAAACGTCTTCCATTCCTACTGTGAGGTGCAGGCTTCCCAAGAAGCCCCACCACGGTTCCCAGAAGCCCATATGTGAGGCAAGGCTAAGCAAAGAGGAAGATCTTTCTCACAGAAGAGCTTTCTCCAATTGTCACCTGTTATGGCTTTGTGAGGTTCTGTCCCAGGATAAGCTAGGGGAAGGAGCAGAACACAGACAGGAAATCAGAAATGCCTTCCTGCTGTATACAAAGTGTCCCCAGTAAGAGTATCAAAAGAAAATAATCAGATAATTTTAATAAAAAACTAGTTAAATCATAAAAGGCTTTCCCTTCCAAGAAAAGGACAATTCCTAATAGATTCTAAAACAGGCAGATAATGCTTCTCCATCTGCTATCCAACCCTCAGTTTGGACACCCTCATCGGTTGTTAGCATTAACACAAAATGCACAGACACACAGAAACACACATGCATATTCATTCCTCAAAGCTTTGTGCCCATAGCCAAGGCCGCAAGACCCCTTCCAATTTCAGGTCCCGGCGGGGACAGGAGAGGGCAAGAATGAGACCAAGGCTTTTCCCAAGCAAAGGCTTTGGCCTCCAACAGGACTGGGGGTGGCATGAGACACCCCCACATGCGGGAAGGCGGCTGAGTACCTGGAATCTCCCCTTCCTCCACGGCACCAGTAAACTAGCTGATGTCATCTCTCTGGTAGCCACACGTCTGCCTCCCAGGCCCTGGGATTTTGCCTATGCTCACCTCAAAATTGCACAATAAGTGTCTGCAGCTGGTTATAGCTCAGTTACTTACAGCCTGGTACCAATGGAGCAAAGGTGAAAGGTCTGCTACTTAGAAGAACCATTCGTTTCACCCTGCCCTGAGGCTACAGATTTTATTCTCAAACCATGATCATAACGCATGCTGCTGTTTCAAAGACAGGAGACGAAGATGAGCTCAAACCACCCCTGGGCGCCAGAGAAAGAAGGCCAAAGAAAGAGGAAATCAGCTGTGGAGGAACTTCTCTGGAACTAAATGATACAAACTGTCCCCAGGCAAAAACACATGGATAAGTTTCCCACTCTAACAGGAAATTCTCAGTCACTTGGAACCTAGCGGAGCTTGGAATTTTATTCAAAAAATTGTTCCATTTTCCCGAATTGTTCATTCCACGAGGAGATGCTGCAGTTTACACATAAGAGCACAGGGATGTCTTCAGTTTTCACAAACTGGCAGCAGATTTCTCCCACTGGAAATGTACGCAGCTTCAAACTAGAAGCTTTCCATTTAAGACCTCATACAGCATCACAACAAGGATGTTTTATTTCCCACTCAAAAATAGGAGGGGATAATTCAATTAATTCCATGAAACAACATGCTTAAAGAATGTGGTCCTGTCATAATTAGATCGTGATTTTCAAAGTGGGGTTACTTCTTCAGTCCTTAAGCTAAAGTATTTCCTGGAGAGACACACAGTGGGGAGAAAAAGAGCTTAGGCCAAGGCAGGCATGGCACACTCCAGCACCTCTAGCTACCTCCTAGAGACTCAGATAAACGGCAGGACCCGGACCACACCTTCCTGATCTAGCTCCAGGCCCTCGGCAGCACCTCTCTTCCTTTCCATAGGACAAGAATACAGTTAGCCCCTTCTAAGGTAACAGTACCAACAGGGGTGAAGGCTGAAGACTAGGACCAGTCCTTTATCCGTCAGTCACTTTTATGAGTTGAAGACCTTTTCCCAAAGAAACAATATTAGACGTGGTAGCTGGATGCCCAGATAAGCTCATTACCGAATAATATGGCCAAAATATTGTTTGTATATAATAAGCCTACAAAAAATACCTGTGTAAATACTAGGAGTAAAACAAAACATAAGAGAAATGAAATTAAATGATTTTTACATATCCAAAGTAGTGGTCCTAGAAGAAAGACAGGTTAATTATAAGATGGGTATTTTTAGGGATTTCAAAAGGCATTCACAAGGACAAGATGTGTGGCACTGATTTTCACACCATCTAATTTCATTCCCAAATGCCTGACTTTCCTTTGCGAAGTGTTCTGACATCATGCTTCTCAGCTATGATTAGGGCTAGCTTTTCCTCCACACTCTAAGAGGCAAGGGGACAAGGAGGGTACTTCCTGAGCTAACGAAGCAAAATATGTAGGAGAGAAAGAGGTTGGAAGAAGTGGGTTAAAGAGGATATGAGTGGGGTTTAAAAAACACCTACCTGAGGGTGACAGTCTGAGCTATGATTGGTGAGAGACACAGAAGCCAGAGAGCTTATGAGGATCCAGAACTGGGGCGGCAGGAGGACACATCAGGCATCACCTGACAGCTACCAGGTGGGCCATCTGCTTTGGACAACTTGGTTTAAGACCAAATGGGATGGGCGAAAGTACCAAATAGCCAGACATGGGCTCACAACCCTTATCAAGCCCCACGCCAAACCATTATTTTGCCTAGGTGATACTGACATTCATAATAAACACATCTACAAAGCCTACAGGAAATGCTTACTGCCTGCTCCCTTAGAGCTGGATGATTTCGAGTATCTAGCTATCTAAAGAACAGGAAGTATCCCAGAATTCTAGGTCACCTAGCTCTAACAGTCCCAGTAAAGTAAAGGACGCCCTCATTCGCGAGTGTAGGGTCAAGATGGAGTCAGAGCTTACAGAAAACAAAAATATATGGGATGGGCACTCTGGTATATGTCACAAGGACTCAGATAAAGAACTGCAAAATAGCAAAGAAGGTCCCGCTGAAAGTATACAGAGTCAATTAAGTAACTCTCCTCCCAGAACTATTCCACTCAGTTCTATGTTTCAGCAGCCCAAGAGCCTCCCAGGGTTGGTCACAGAAATAGTGCATACACTAACTTATCACTAACCCTGCAGAGAGAAGCATCCTCTACACTCATTTAGGAAAGTTTCTGCTGATTATGTCCGACAACAGATCACAGGACAGCGAAAGACTCTGGAGACTGTCTTCGTCTAACTCATTCTGCACTGAAGAAACCAATGTAAACTTTTAACTGTAAAGAAAAAGTACAAACTAGGCAAGATCTGATAAAAATCCCAGAATTATTTCAGAAGGGGACAGGTAGAGAAAAGGGAAAAAAGGTAGCTCTGCCTATCTGAGTAGGTGTACATGGGGGCTGTGGTTTACATAAGAAGATGTTAAACCATTTTGTTTCTTCTTCAAACACCTGTCTCTCATGAACACCAAGAGGGCATCTCTCAGTTCTTTTGTCTACTTTTATTTCCTAGTTCCTGGTGATAGGATCCCCCATATTCCCCCCTTCTTGCTGCAATCACCTTGAGGGCACAAGAACTGGAACACAGCCATGCACAGAAGGAGTGATCAACAAAACGCAGAAGTTGGACATGTTAGGAAACATTTAAGGTTTCTGGAAACTACAACTTCCAAGGACCATTCTCCACATGATGAGGAAATCAAAGCCAGGTGAGGATCTGGGCTGAGTTTCAAATATTCCTGGGGTTATAAAGGAGGTAGAAGGTGGGAGGTGGAATTCTGGAACCGAACCCGCAGAAGGCCAACCCTCCCACGTCCCAAGGGTGACAGCAAACAGGTGTGGACCCAGAGCAAGCCCAGGGATAGACAAGGCAATTATCTCCTGAAGTCATCCTGGTCAAGAAATTTCCACCATTTTGTTATCACATTTTAGACATTTTCAAAGTGATTATATACATTAATTTTATCTGTATTTAAATTTGCATTTCCTTCTGATACTCTTAGTAATGGTTCTCTACCTACACAGCCTGTCCACTCTCTCCTTGATCCCCCAGACTCACTCGCTGGGTTCCCATTTCACGTCCACAAATTTCCTGACTTTTTTATCATAAGGTCCCTTTTGACAAAAGGAAATTGAGACATAGAAATGTGCCTTGCGCAATACCACACCACAAATTAGTAGTGCAGCAGGGACTAGAATCCAGTTCACAACACCTCCGCTTTAGGGGGAACATCTGCCCTAGAGCACCAAGACCAAGAATCAAAACAGTTTATCTGCTTGTCTTCTTAAGCAAAACAACACAGCCAGAATGTTTGGCAGAGACTAACTAAATATTTCCTTTGTGCTCTACGCCGGAGGGGAAGACTGTGGGAGTTAGGTAGGCGCAGCGCACAGGGAAACTGAAGGAAAGACCACTGCTAGGCCAGCAGATGGGTGGCATAAGAGGAAAACCCAATCTTGAACCAAAGACAAGCTAGGGGCAAGGGAATCAGAATTGGGGGAAAAAAAAGGTTGAGATTTAAAAACGTAAATGTAAATAGGCCGTCATCTAACAATTGACCAAACAGAAGTCAGAAGAGATACATGACAGTACCAAGCAATGTAGATAGGAATCTATGGGTATGAGATGGGAACCGGGAACTCGAGAGAGAGACAGGCTAGAGGCAAAGAACCACTAGCACGGAGCGTCGTTAGTGGAACTGGAAGGGAACTCAAGGGAACCAAACGAGGTTCTTCCAACAGGAGAACAAGACCCAAGATCAGTCTGAAGGAAGACTTGGGGTAATAGAAGAAGTCACTGTACAGAACAAGGTCCACTGATTTAAAAAATAATCCTACCTGAATTAGCTAAGAGAGAAAGTCTCCCAAAGTCTGAAAGCTATGAACAGAGTGAAAAAGTTATTACCACCAAGTAAAATTCACTTGAGCTTTCCGAGGACTTTTTAAGAAAGAAAATGCTTCAATGGGCACATAAGATCCCTCAATTATGTCAGAAGCTCTGAAATCAGGATGGTTCAAATGAACAAGAAAAGGGGAGCTAGCACAAAGGAACACAGAGCTGAGGCAGGCCTTCTACCGCTGCCCCTCTTGTACCTACCGTGAGCCACGGTCCAGCACACAGTGGCATCAACCTCAGCGGGGGGGGGAGCTGTGTCTGTGCTCTGGCTGGACAGGCGGACATTGAGAGCAGGGTTGAGGTAGCCTCACTGGCAAAGTCCACCACGGGTGGTCACGCTCCCCATAGGGCCACCTCTCCTCTCACATGCCACAACACAGACTGGGGAAAGGGAAAGAAGGAACCTGGAGCTCTGAACCTCAAAGAGTTTACATTTTACTGGAGCAGCCAAGACATTCCAGAGAACCAGGAAATCCTGCATCCACACAACAAGAATCAATGAGCAGTCCAGCCTCTGGGCTTGGAAGACAACCCTTTCTTAGGGGAGAGTACTGACAACTAAGGCAGTGAATGGCAAAAGAAAAAAGGATCTGATTAACTCAAAGATCACAGCAAAAGAGAATTGAGGAGACAGATTAATTGCTTCCTGATTGTGAACTAATCCACTCACTAGGCCAAGCCTAGGACACAAAGAGTTAAGCCAGGGACAGAATTTTAATAATGAGGGTGGAGGATGGGGTTGGGGGGCGGGCAGCTCTTCTCCAGGTGGAAAAATTGAGAAAGCAGACAAAAGGAAGGAGTGACCTCCATGGACGCAGGGAAATCCCCCATCCAAGGCCTCATTTGTAATCAAGGCAGAAAGGACCGAACTAATGTAAACAGGCCAGGGAAGCTAATGTGCCCTTCTCCAGAGAGGCCAAGGCACACACTTCCCCTAGCATGGCCCTGGAAATGCAGAAGGTAAGTGTTCCCTCGGACAAGAGAGACAGGCTAGAAGAGTTGGGGAATTCCCAAGCTGCTTTTAGGCTTTTTTTCCCTATTCCCAGGCCCTCAGCATTCACAAAAACTCCAGGGCACGAAGACCTTGTAGAAGGTGGAAGCTAAGACTATACTGTCTGAAGGAAAAGGAGTTTGCCCCAAGTTCCCACAAGAGAGACTCAGAAGAAAACGGCCAGGCAGAGCAGCAGGACCACCCCCAAATCTGAGCACCTAGGCCACAGTCCTGCGGGCTTCCCACACCCCTCCTTAGCATGAATGCAATAAACAGCTGCCCTGGAGAAAACAATGGGCTTTTGTCTATGCCTCTGCCTTTAGATTATCTTGGAGAACCAAACAGGATAATTCCTTTAGAGGAGTGGTTCCCTTA
The DNA here is from genome assembly GCF_017311325.1 of Ursus maritimus. Taxonomy (NCBI): domain Eukaryota; kingdom Metazoa; phylum Chordata; class Mammalia; order Carnivora; family Ursidae; genus Ursus; species Ursus maritimus. The sequence continues at coordinate 4,714,139 of NW_024424008.1, forward strand.
AATACTGGTCCAGGCCATGATAAGTTTTTTACCATCTACAGCATCCCTCTCAAATAAATTCCTACTTGTTCCATATTGGGCAATGAGGGGCCCCGTGCAGCCCTCGCCCCCACTCTGCATGGAAATCAGGGGCAGACAGGTCCCTGCAGCCAGCACTCTCCCCGTGGCCTTCACCAGTCAGAACCCAGAGCTACCAGTGTGCTTCCTTCTTAGCCTGGCCACAGAACTGAAAGCTAAGAACTGTTCTTACTCCCCTTCTCTCCATTTACCAGAATATTCCATACTGAGTGAATTACACTGACTACTGATACTGTTTTCATCAACATATCTGTTGAAATGGGCTATCAACAGTAACTGTGATTTTTAAAAAAAAGTATGAAACAACTGGACAGTCAAGCTTCTCCTAATGCTATACATCAAATAAAACTTCCAAAACCAACAAACACATCAATAAATTTTATTGTAATTTTTAATTCAAAGTATTTTAAATCTAGCCTAATTTAGTACAAGATGAATATAAGGTGCTTACTTGGGAAAGGCTACCCTTTTATGCTATCTTATTTGCTATTTATTTATTTATTTATTTATTTATTATTCTGGTTTCCAGAATGCCTTTTCTTATATGATGTGAAGATAATAGGCTTGAGGGTTTTGTTTATTTCTAGTCTCTTCCTCCCCCACCCCCCCACCCCCAAAAAACTTTTAAATCTGGGAATCCAACGTTGGTCTCAAAAAACAAACAAACAAACAAACAAACAAAAACTGTGTTTTGTGAAATCCCATATCCCTAGGGCACGCTAGTCTTCCCACACTTTCCTTCCCAGGGCTTACTGGCGGCAAATGAATTCAGGAGCCACTTCCTCCAACCTACCACTAAGGACTAGACGGCACAACACAAAATCCCTTTCCCTGAAACAAACAGTCTGAAGAACCCCTAGTGTTGCCCCTCCATTCCTCTCTCCTAGCCTGCATACTCCTCTCCCCAAATGCCTCCAACTAAAGCAGACTCGGAGTTTTTCAGAACAGTTAGCTGGATACCATCGGTTCCCTAATTCGATCCAGAATATTGCTCATTTTCCATGAGTTCAGCACAAGGAAGCATGACAGTGTAGTGGAAAGGGTTTGGGAATCAAATGAACCTGGGTTCAAATTCTGGATTTGGGGCAAGTTACTTGATTTCTCCAAGTCCTGACTTCCTCCTCTTTAAGATAATTAGTGAGATTTATGGAAGTGTTAAGTAGTGTATGGCACAGAATAGGTCTCCCGAACTGAGTCAGTACTTGTGTGACAGCATTCTCTCCTATTGCCTCCCACACCCCCAAGAACAAGGCCTTGCTGGTTATATTCCCATGGCTGTCCTCAACTCCTCCAGGCTCTCCTAGGAAAGGCCCAGGGCATCTACTAAATGGTATAAATCTTCCATTTCTCCTTCTCAAGAGCCTGGAAGAATGAATTATTAGGCGGCTTGGGGTTCTCTAAGGGCAAGGCTTTCAGTGTCATCCTGGAAAATATTAAAATGTGGAAAAACCACCCATCTCACCACCTCGTGTTTCTGTATGATATCAAATCAACCCTTTGATGATTTCCTTTTGGATTTCATTCAAACTGTTCTACCCAACACTGAATCAGGGCTCTACCACTTTGTGGAACAAATACTCCAAAACGGCAAAAAGCGTAATCAATTTTTTCAGGACTATATACAGTCTCACTTTACAGCACTCCTATTTTGATCCCTATAATGGAGAGTCTACTAACAAAAGCAAAAAAAATTCCCAGTACCAGATGGGCCAGAAGTATGACCTTATATGCTACCTTTTCTGGGACCAGAGAAATTGTATACAGTTGAACTCTTCATAATAAGGGTGATTTAGTTAAATTTATATGTTAAATTTGATTTAATTTGCAGAAGTTTGTAAAAGTTTTTCATATAAACAAATTCACAAATCGGGGGGAAATCTTTTATTGGCCCAAGGATCTCAAATTTGGGGTCCAAAAATGTAGTCACCTTTTTTAATGACAAGCTGAAGACCTCAACCAAACATGCGGCCAGTGCGTGGAAAGAAGCCTTGGACTCTAGCACTAATTTCAGGCTACCCATCACTACTGAGATACAAAACCTGTAAAAGGAATAGACCCTGGCTGGACCTCTCTTTTCTTCCCTAGCAGAATATAAATAAAAATCACTACAGTTGTAAGAATGTCCAGAAGACAACCAATACGGGAAACAGTCACTAGGAAAAAAGCACAATTAATGGATCTCACTTGTTCTCACTACCTCCTGCCTGCACACCTCCCCCCCAGCCCCCGCCCCATCGCCTCTGCTTTCCAGGTCACCAACGTGCACTGTCAGGCTGGCTGTAAATCACCGTCCTGCTCATGCCACTCCTCCATCTCCCCCAAGGTCTCCATGTTCTTGTGCCTCAAGGCCTTCTGCACACACTGTTCCCCTTCCTTCCCACCTCTATCTTACCAGCCGACCCCCATAGCCCCCCAGCTTCAGCGCCAACAGCACCTTCTCTGGTTGCTTTCCCTAGTCCTTATTATTCTTCTTTTTCCTCTGGTTAATCACTTATATCATACTCTATTATAAATATTTGTCATGTTGCCCTAAGTGAATTTTACAAAATGAGTACTCCTCCCATATGTTTAAATTAAAAATTATATTTTTGAATCATAAATAGTAGAGATACACTTTCTGGCATATTACAAATATTGACACTTTACAAATACTGACATTTTAAAATAAAACTACTATATTACTGTCTTTTTTTTAAAGATTTTATTTATTTATTTGACAGAGAGAGAGAGAGAGCACAAGCAGGGGGAGCAGCAGGCAGATGGAGAGGGAGAAGCAGGCTCCCTATTGAGCAGAGAACTGGGACTTGAGGCTTCACCCCAGGATCCTGGGATCATGACCTGAGCTGAAGGCAGACGCTTAACCAACTGAGCCACCCAGGTGCCCCATACATATATTTTTCAATTCTATGATTATAAATTCTAAATGTTCAAAAAATTTTTCTTTTGGATTGAGCTCTCATTACCTTTATTACTATTATGCAATTGATCAAAACAATCATAATACAAATTTATATTAAATACAAACAGTAAAATTTTATTATAAATGCACTAATTTTTCCATTTTTAGTCTATTATTTGCAAGGGCCAGGAAACTTTTTCACATAAATAACTAGATAGGAATGAAAGAAATTTTGTTACAGCAATCTTTGCACTCCTTCTGAGTTATATGCCAAAATTACACAGTGATCTATAATCAAAAATTATTAACAAAGATGAACTGGGAATTTGGAATGTCATTTCTCTTTTACAAAGTCATTTTCCAAAATGGGGGATTTGTAATTAGGTGCTCATTAATTAAATTCACCATCACAAAATAAAAAATGCCTCAATTCCTTAACCCTTTAATAATAAGGCTGAAATGAGATCTCAATATATTGAAAAGGACTTATCACAAATCTCAATAAATACAATGTAAACAAAATAGTCTGAAACTATGAAAGGGGAATCAACAAGTAAACTTAGAAAAATGAATAAACAGGAAAAAAAATATAAGCAAAGAAAAAAAACTTAGGGTAGGAAAGAAAAACAAAGCTAATCCCTGTAATGGAATGTCTTCCCCACAATAAACACTCGATCAATCAGTCAAATTTACAAAGCAGTTGGCACTGACTCTCAAGGAGATGAAACAGACCATCATAATGACTATACAAGTCCAGGCTGTAAAAACAGAAGGTCCGTCCTAAAGCAATGAATAGATATGAATGTAATAAAAACACAAGTGATGTTACAGAAAAAGCTAATCAATAAAAAGATATAATATGCAGAAATGAATGAAAGATAAAGAGAGGTTCAAGAATGTACAAGTTGAAAATCATGAGAAGGAATGCAGCTCAGAGAACCACCCTGCCAATACTAGAAGTCTTTGAACAAATGGCCTCACATCTATAATTAAAAGTTTAATGGAAGCAAACTGTCCAGAAAAGAAGATTTTGGTCCAAATTCAAAAGATTTATAGAATCCTGAACAAAATCAACAACCACATTAACACTATGACAGTCTCATATTTTTGAAATGTAAAGAAAAGAAAAAATTCTGCATATAGAAAAGACCCAAATCTGAATTTCTTCCAATTCTGCAGAGGATACAACTAAGGCCAAGAGATGCATACAAAAATCTCAGAGAAATGGGGCGCCTGGGTGGCTCAGTCGTTGGGCGTCTGCCTTCGGCTCAGGGCGTGATCCCGGCGTTACGGGATCGAGCCCCGCATCAGGCTCCTCCGCTGGGAGCCTGCTTCTTCCTCTCCTATTCCCCCTGCCTGTGTTCCCTCTCTCTGGCTGTCTGTCTCTGTCAAATAAATAAATAAAATCTTTAAAAAGAAAAAAAAAATCTCAGAGAAAGTATTTTTTTAATCTCAAATTATTTAACAAGGTGAGACTTCTTGAGAAAATGAAAAAGAAATATCTGGTAGGGCTTTGATCTTAAGAAATTTAACCATCATATACCTCAGTCCAAAATATGGCTGAAGGAACAACTTTAAATGAGACGAGTGTTTAAGTTTTAAAAATACCAAATAGGTGCACCTGGGTGGCTCAGTTGGTTAAGCATCTGCCTTCCACTCAGGTCATGATCCCAGGGTCCTGGGACTGAGCCCCACAACGGATACCCTGCTCAGCAGGGAGTCTGCTTCTCCCTTTGCCCCTCAACTCGCTTGTGCTCTCTCTCACTCTCAAATAAATAAAAACCTTTTTTAAAAAAATAAATTAAATAAAAATAAGACCAAATAACCAAAATCAACAATTTCTTATTAAAACAATAAAATGTTAAATAGGGAAAAGAGCAATTGTCTAGAGCAAATTATTAGTAAAAATATACCAATGTAAGAGGCAACAGAGAAGCAGGGGAGGAGCCGTATCAGAATATGAAGACAAATTAACAAGTAATTTACACAATGTCTTTAAAGGGGAAAAAAAAGGAAATTAAAAGTTTTTCAAATTAGCATATTTATTGGGCATCTACAAGTATCAGGCACTGCCTAGGTACTAGACACAAAGATAAAATGGCCTCAAGAAAGAAACACAGTAAAGCAAGAGTTTTTAACCTAAGGTTCACCCTGGCAAATATCCATGACAAAGTCACAGGTAGTGCTATTACTACTGTGCTTTATTGCCTATACTCATAACTGAAAGAAATATTAAATTTCAGTCTGGGATCAATGAAAATGATGATGTAATTTCTTCCTAACAAAGTTGCAGACCTTCTGAATTCTATCCATGAACCTCCAAGAGTTACATCATTCTGCAAATATTCATTAAATACCTACAAGGCAAAAGTCACTGCTAGGCACTGGGGATGCAAAGGGGAGGAGAATACCATCTTTCAGCTAAACAAATTAACACGGTGTGGCATTATCACCAGAACAGACCGCTCAGGGGAACAAAAGTCTAGTAACACACCTAAGTATATATATAAATTGAGCATACAATTAAAATTGGCAATTTCAAAGCAGTGGGAAAAGAATGGATTTCTTAACAAATGACATTGGGACACTGGGAAAAAATTAAGTTAGCAGAGTAGTTAAGGGCATGGGCTCTGGGGCTCAACTACCTGAACCTGAATCCTATCTCTGCCATTTTGACCAGCTGAGCAACCATACCTACATCACAGGTTTGTTGAAAGTATTAAATGAGTCAGTATAAAAGAAGCATATGCCTGGCATATAACATGCATTCAAAAAATTAGCTATTATTGGTATTATTATTTCATAACAGAATAAGTTCCAGACTGAGTAAAGATTTAAATGCAAAAAATGACATCATAAAAGAGGTAAAAGAATATATAATGGATATTTATCTAATCTTGCTGAGGGAAGACCTTTCTAATAACACCACAGGTAAAGAAAATTATTTAAAAGACTAACAAATTTTACTACATTAAACTATTTTAAATGTTTATATGTGGAAAACAAAGTTAGAAGATAAATGATTAAGTAAGGGAAATATATGTAGTATATATGATGAGTTAATATCCTTCATATTAAAAACTAATAAAATCAATAAAAATAAAATATAAAAGTACATGAACATGTAAATCAAAAAAGAAATATAGATGATATAAATTAAATGGCATTAAGCATATGAGGAAATAGTCAACCTCAGTAGCAATCAAAGAAATGCAAATTAAAACAGCAATGCAAAACTATTTCTATCTTATCAGATTTGCAAATACTATTTTCCTTCTTTTTGGTTTGGCAGGGACAGCTGGAAACAGGCACTCTCACCCTAGCAGAAGCGTACGCAGGTTAAAGACTTTTTGGAGAGTGATTTAGCTAAGCATATCAAAGCCCTTAAAAAATGTTCGTCTCTTTCATCTACCCATTTTACTTCTATAAATGTATCCTCCAAAAATAATCAGGGAAGGGAACTGCATTAAAATACAGACAAAGTATTTTTACACCAAAAAGTAGGGGGGGAGGGGGCCAAATGTAAATAATAGATTAAATAAGTACTTAGTATTTTGTGAATGTATGTTTATTTATTTGTTTTACAGTGTTGGTGTATATATTCTGGTGTGTGTGTATATATATATATATATATATATATATATATATATACAATGGTCATCTCTATATAGGGGGATTTGAAGTTATTTTTTTGTTTCTGTTTTCTAATTTTCCTGGAGAGAAGATGAATTACTTGTGTAAGATTGGGGGGAGGGGGATGACCATCCATGGGCTCTTGAAAATGATGAGTAGAGGAGAAAGACACGTAACTAAGTAACTAACAATAATAACCATGCTTCCAGAGTACAGAGAAGAGTTTGATTCGGCCTGGAGCGGAGTTTTGAAGGATGAATTTGCCAGGGAATGAAGTAGAAGGCCAAGAGAATATCAAGAACAGAAAAAAAAAAAAAAAAGGGAAAAAGAGCCTATTGTGTTAGTAAACGACACGCAATTTTGGTGTGGCAGTAAGGGCAGGCTGAGTGTGAAGGATCTAAAGTAAAAGCCAGATGACAAACATTTTTTAATGTCACATAAAATGAGTTGGGAATTACCCTGTCAAAGAAGATGCAATAGTTTTTATGATTCATTTACACAAAGATCAAGAAAAGGCAAAACAAATGGAGATATAAGAGTGGTCAGGGGTAGGTACAAACTTCTAGAAGGAAGGATAAATAAGCATTAGGGACATATGTACAACACGATGACCAGAGCTAACGCTGCTGTATGACATACAGGAAAGTTGCTAAGAGAGTACATCCTAAGAGTTCTCATCAAGAGGAGACAGAATGTTTCTCTTTTTTTGCTTTTTTTAAAATTGTGCTTTTTTTTTAATTGTATGTATGAGATGATGGATATTAGCTGAACCTATTGTGATAATCATTTCACAATATACGTAAATCAAAACATCACATTGTACACCTTAATCTTATACAGTGATATATAGCAACTACTTCTTAGTAAAACTGGAAAAAAAGAATTCTATTCTAAATAGTTGTAAAGAATTGGGGGGAAAAAAAAGAAAAGGCAATAACAAATGGTAATAGAAGAGTGGCTGGGGGTAGGAATGCAGATACTATCCTAGAAGAGACATAAAGCAACCATCCAGAGTGCTGGAAATGTTCTATATCTTGATCTGGGGGGGGCGGTTACATGGGTGAACACAAATATTGAAATCCAGTAAGCTATAGGCTTAATATTTGTGCCCTTTATGTTATTCCTCATAAAAAAGGCACGAGTTTTTAGCAAGGAACTATGATAATTAAACTATTTTAGAACGATTACTCTGGGGAGCAGGCGGGAGACTGACAAGAACATCCAGGGGCAGGCCTTCTGAGATTCTGAGGATGCATTCCAGGAAAAAGATGGTCAAATTTCTAACTGGGCTGGAGGCAAGACTTTTGGGAAATGGAACTGACAAAACTTATAGCATGACTGCTGAGGAAAAAGGAGAAATCAGAGATGACTCTGATATCCTTAAAGGAACTCACAAATATAGGAGAAGAGCGGCTTTACAGAGGTAAGTACTGAACAGGGGGAATTTGAGATGCCTCTGGATCATCCAGCTGTCCGGGAGCAATGATTATACACCTTAACTGCATGCCAGGTCATCTAAGTACTTTCCATGTATTAATTCATTTATCCTCACAAAGACCTTGGGAGGTAAGCGCTATTACTAGCCCTTTTACAGATGAGGAAACTGAAGCATAGAGGGGTTAAGTGACTTGTCCAGGATCACATATAAGTGGTAGAAAAAGGATTTGACCCCAGGCCATCTGGCTCAAGAACTCACGCTCTCAGGGTAACCAGTGAGTTATAAGTGATGTTCCTCTGCCACAAAGGAAATAGCTGAAGCCCTGGGGACAGCTGAGAGCCCACAGGAAGACAGTATACGAAAATCACAGATAATAAAACATGCTTCTCAGTGCTGTTGCAAGGGTTAAATGAGCTGACATCTACAAACCCCTTAAATATATGAGTCAGCACTCAACTGAAGGAAACTATTAAGGATAATTCTTTTGACAAAATAGTATCAGACGAAAGAGACTAGGTTAGATTAAAAGAAGTTAAGAGACATAACAAGCAGATATAGTGTGTGTTATAGGTTCAATGCTGGTATGGAAAAAATGATGAAGATACTTAAGGGACAATAGGGGAAATCTGAAATATGGTCTGGGTATTAGTTTAAATAAAAACGTCCTGACCTGCAAAAGTGGAGAAAACTGAAAATAAGATAATGAAAAATAGTATGTATGATCTTGCTTTCTTCAAAAAACAGAATACAGATATGTACATACATATGCCTAGAGAAAGATGGAGAAGAGGGTGCACTAAGATATAAACAGTGGTGATCTCTAGGTGATAGGAAAGTGAATCTTTTTTTATAAGGTACTGAAATGCACATATTATATTTTAAAAGAACTAATTTCAAGTTGAAGAGAAAGATAATTTTATATTTTGTAATTTTCCACTAAAAGAGCTCACAGACATGAATAAGTAGAGCAAATCTGAAAGAGACAGTGGACAAGCTGGCTGCAGATGCCCAGCAAAGGAGGGCACGACGACCTCACTCCAGCTGGCAATGGGAAGGCTCAGTGTAACACTCCAACGTGTCCATCTTCTTTTGCCTCTCTTTTGTTGAGCAGCTGCCTTTCCAAATGATGGGAAAATTTAGCACGATTGCTTCCCTCTCATTTGTGTCATTCACTCTAACAAAACAAAACAACATGCCCCTTTTGGCATCCCCACAGAGAGCCAATGAAGGAGGCAGAAGTGAAGAGCCTGAGAAATACCGAATACTGCATACCCTTGTTCACTCTGAAGGCAAAGCAACTTTCAGAGGAAGGAGGAAAGTTCTCCCAGAGTAGCCTCTTCTTTGGGATTACACAGACAGAAGAGATTCTCCAAGAAAGATCTAAAACTTTATTAATGTTTTCATCAGGGAAGTGCCGCCCTTAATGGAACTTCCCAAATTTAATGGCAAAGAAGCTAATTTTCATTTCTCTTAAATATAAAGATAGGGTTAGGGAACAGAGGCAAGGCGGACAAGGGAGAACCCGTTGTGGGCAGAACAAGTGAAGAGGGATGCACACTGCTGAAACACCCTCCTCACGGCTAGGAATCCCAGGAAGCTGCACAGCTGCCTGTCTACCTGGTAAATCCCAGCGGACCAGGTGAGGACCCTCACCCACCCTTGTTCATCTTCAAAACTGCCTCAGCATCCAGAATATCAATTCTTACATAGTAAACATTCAACAAATGAAGCAAGCATAAGTGAACAGTCTGAACTGAGGGTTTATGGACCCAGCTACATAACTTTGAGGGCTAAAAGAACTTGACATGAAATAGAACCAAATGTTAATACCCAATCAATAATACTTGATGCAATATGATCAAAAGATTAAAACCTAATAGTTAGCACAGTATTAGGTGTTTAACAGGTCCTGCTCAATAAGGATCTGTTGGATGTTAATGCTCCAGGATTTTTCTGCAACCCAAACTCTCAGATTCAGTATGAGATACTATTTAAGGGTCTGTGTCCTCACTTACACGCTGACTTTTACAGTTTTTCCTTAGAGATGGAAAAAGATTCCTGAGGATGGAAAAAACTTTTAAAGTATCATACCCTGTGCCAATATACTGTTGTATCTGTCTATTCTCATTTCCGCTCCAGCTGAAAACTTACATGCACTACATGGGGCACCTGGTGGCACCGTCGGTTGAATAACCAGCTTTTGGTTTCAGATCAGGTCATGATCTCAGGGTTACGGAATCAAGCCCCACATTGGGCTCTGAGCTCAGTGCAGAGTCTGCTTAGGATGCTCTCTCTCTCTCTCTCTCTCTCTCTCTCTCTGTCTCTCTCTGTCCCCCCCAAATAAATAAATAAATAAATAATGTGGACCACATGAATGGGCCAGGGTTTCAACACAACACATCCATCCAAAGCATTGTGGGCCCAGGAGACTGGTCTTACTTCTGCTGAATCTCCTTAAAAAAAAAAAAAAAAAAAAAAAAAAAAAAATCCAGTGCCAGGCTGAGGTCCTGGATTCCTGACTCTCCAGCCATGATGCAGCAGCTCTGACAGAATGGTCCAGGCTCTCTCTTGGAAGCTGCTCCCATTCATTGTCCATCTGCAAATTCTGCCCTTCCCCATACCCTCCACCACGTGCTTCACAACTAGTAAAGTGTTATTTTCTATCCCTACTTTCCTAACCTGGCCAGGGTTTCTTAAGAAGGATTACCATTTAGATACTAAAATTTCATTTACAACATATACGAAATTGAATAAAGTAAAACACTGGTTCTCCAGGGTTCTTACTCCCAAACTCTCTTAGAAATCTGGGTACACACATCTTGTCAGAAAAGTATATATCATCTTCAAAAAACACACAATTTCCAACAACAAAAACAAAACAAACTGAAATGTTACTAGGCCCCAAACTACACTAATACCTGGATTGTTATAAGGGCCTTCTAACTCCTCCAAGACTCCAAAGTATTCTTCAATTCTAATCCATTTTCTATACTACATTATTGGTTACCTTCACTGGAGAGAAAATACAGAACGATATTTAAAGTATTTTCACATGCCTCCCTGTCATTCCAAATTTAAAGTCTCTAAGATAACATTCAAGATCCTCCAGGATCTGGGGTGCCTGGCTGGCTCAGTCAGTAGAGCATGCAACTCTTGATCTCCGGGTTGTGACTTCAAGCCCCACGTTGGGAATAGAGATTACTTAAGGGAAAGAAAAAAAAAAAAAAAGAATCCTCCAGGATCTGGTCTTATCCAGCTTCTACAGCCTACTATATCTCCCATGGATCCTTTTCATAAACTTGCTGATTCAATCAGGATGATCTAATTTCCATCCCACACAGCCAACATTTTTTCTGCCTCTGGGCCTTTGCTCTCGATATTCCTAGTCACTTCCTATCCCCAAAGCTCCTCCTTGATTATGAAGACAGCACTGTACGTAGGAAAGAGAACTGACCTAGGAATTAAAATAGCTGAATTCCAGATATGGTTCTAACAAAACCATATGGGCCTTTGGACAAGTCCTTTGCTTCTCTGGGTTCAGTTTCCCCAGCTATAACCAAGAAGACCGAACTAGATCATCCTAATAGTACTTCCGGCTTTAAAAAACAACAACAGGGCACCTGGGTGGCTTAGTCAGTTGAGTGGCCAACTCTCGATTTTGGCTCAGGTCATGATCTTGGGGTCCTGGGATCAGGCTCTGCACTCAGCAAGGAGTCATCCTGAAGAGTCTCTCCCTCTGCCCCTTCCCCCAATCACCTATGCACTGTCTCAAATAAATAAATCTTTAAAAAAATAAGCAGCAACAACAAATCCACCTCTATGATTCCTATACACCAACCAAATTCAATATTGCCTTCAAGGCCTCCACAAATTTTCTCTAAGCACTCCAGTCCGCACTATTCTCTCCCTTCTTTGAACTCCTGTCAGAAATCCAAAATAAACCAAAGAGTGCATTCGTTCAAGTCAGATTTTCTTTTTTTTTTTTTAAGATCTTATTTATTTATTTGAGAGAGACACAGAGAGAGAGAGCATGAGCAGAGAGAGGGAGAAGCAGACTCCCTGCTGGGCAGGGAGCCCAACATGGGGCTCAATCCCAGGACACTGAGATCATGACCCAAGCCAAAGGCAGACGCTAAACCGACTAAGCCACCCAGATGCCCCTCAACTCAGATTTTTTGAGCATTTTCTTGGCAAGATATTATGGCAAAGCCTTGGTAATAAACATAAAACCAAGTAAGACCCAGACCTCTATGTATCACCTGTATATCCCTTTCCTCTCTGCTACTTTTATCTAAGTGAAGTCATGTTAAACGTGAACGTCAAATGCAAACGACACCACTTACTCATTTAACAAATATTTAAAGAAAACTTTCCATGTACTGTTCTAAAAAGTAAAGATAGCAGTAAACAGATGAACCAACTCCTTCATCTCACGGAGTTTATTTATTTGTGAAAGCAAACAGGAAAAACACACAAATACGTCATATAATTTAAGAAAGAAAAACAAAGGAAGGGTTAGAGACTCACTAAGAGCGTTTACATAGGATGACCAGGGAAAACCTCCTCAAGGAGGTGCATTTAAGCTAACACCTGAATGAAGGAGGTTACAGACTAGCAATATTCAAGAAGAGCATCCCAGGTACAGGACAAAGCTCTGAGACAGGAGAGATGGGCAAGACAACGGACAGGAGGTGGGAGGACTAGAGTCTAGAGCACTTAAGGACTTGGCAATTGGACTCTTAAGTGTGATGGGTGGGATTCCATGAGAGCTGAAGTAGGGGACAGACATAATATTCTGGTTGCTATGTGGAGAAGAGACTGCAAAGGGACAGGAGTAGAGGTGTCAAGACCAGTTACAGGCTATACAGAACCAGCTAAGGGCTTGGCATTCAGTCTCTGTCTAGATTCACATCCTGGCTCTTCTTCTTTTGAGCTATGTGATCTCAAGAAAGCTGATTTATCTGTATGCTCACTTATGGATATGTCATATAAATTTCAAAACAAAAATCAATATAATGCACTATGCTTTTTCTTAAAGAAAAAAATCTTCTTCAAGGAATGATGTAGGTTACAAAATTTCTCAGTACCACTCCATCACCCGACCATCAGTCCCATTTTAGCAGAGACAGTCACAATGGCCAAATCAGTTACACCACCTGCCATGCCATTTTCCCTTCTGACTTTGTGTATAAATTTTTCTGTCTCCTCTTTCCTGGAAATTTGTCTAGGTGTAAAAGCCTCTCATACCTAGCAACAAAAAGAGGGAAAGAAAATGGAAATAAAGCAAATACATATCCAGAGAATCATCTAAAAGGATTCTTCCCATCAACGTACAGGAATCACAGCGCCTTCAGCTAGTTACAGTGAGTATTCATAAAATGACCTCAAGTGATAAGCATTTCTAAAGGAACAAAGGTCTAAGTCAATGAGGGGGAAAAATGAATTCTAACTTCTTCGTTTCTTTACTCAATTTCTGTATGCCCTTCAGTTTTTCTTCCCTGTCCCATCCACTCATCTCCCCACACCCACAACCTTGGTGATCTACCAGGTCCAACAATTTTTAAAAAAAAATATTTTATTTTAAAGCACTCTCTACACCCAACGTGGGGCTCAAACTCACAACTCTGAGATCAAAAGTCTAATGCTCTACCAACTAAGCCAGCCAGGCACCTTTTGATGTGGCTTCAACCAAGTCTGAGCCTTATACCCTGAGATCTACCCTGGCCCTCCAGGACGACAAATACATGAGAACTAAGTAGGCAACTTGAACGGGGGCAGGGCTGGGCACATCATACTGCTCCCAAATTGGCTTTCTTGCTCATATCTAAACCAGGAATAAACCAAAGCTGATAAATGTTATTTTATCAACACTTTTCAGCAAAGCGATTTCAAACTAATACCACTGAGCTACTTCTGAGCTACTCATGGTGATTTTTAAAATGGTCCATCTGAAATAAGATACAAAGTGGCCTCTGCCCATTTCCCAAAACTCTACTATCACTTTCTTTCTTTTTTTTTTTTTTTTAAGATTTTATTTATTTATTTGACAGAGATAGAGACAGCCAGCGAGAGAGGGAACACAAGCAGGGGGAGTGGGAGAGGAAGAAGCAGGCTCATAGCAGAGGAGCCTGATGTGGGGCTCGATCCCAGAACGCCGGGATCACGCCCTGAGCCGAAGGCAGACGCTTAACCGCTGTGCCTCCCAGGCGCCCCTCTACTATCACTTTCTATATAAACATTTTGGTCCTAATACTATTCTAATTCAAGACAATGACCTGTCAAAACACAGATGGGGGAAAAAGAGCAAAACAAAACCATCACAACTGGTATTTCTGACTAATTTGACATTAAGGACACAGATGAACACTTTAACCTTAAATCCCATTTTTCCACGCTCTCCCTAATCCTATACAGTATTAACATTCATTTGTAAGCTGGTTTTCTTCATCTCTAGGTCTCTGTACAAATTCTGGTGTCCACTGAGAAACAAAAGCTTTGACATCTCTCCCGTACCAGAACAACATTTTAAGAGAACTTCCCGTCCCCTTGGGTCCCGGTGTTAGAATCACTCTGGTTTGTGTAGAAGCCCTTTGGGTCTAAGCACCTAATATCCATCCTTGGCCAAACCAGGCCTTCGGGAAAACCTTCTCCAGATAGTCCTTACTATCAACTACCCAGTACTTTTGAATGCAGGGGATATTATGCTAAGTGGAGTTCCTGGCAACAGAAAATGTCATCTAACACAACTGACAGTGAAAGTAAGTAACTGGGCCTTATTCACTCACTAAAAAATATACCCCACATGCTCAGCCTCCCTGTCAAGGATCATCGCAGCACCTAGAACAGAGGGCAGAGTGATGTACAAATGGCCACTTTTCAACAGCAGCATTCCAATCAGGAGGTATCCAAACACCCACATCCAAAAATAATTTCCCATCAATTTCTTTTTTTTTTTTAAGGATGTTATTCATTTATTTGACAGAGAGACAGCCAGCGAGAGAGGGAACACAAGCAGGGGGAGTGGGAAAGGAAGAAGCAGGCTCCCAGCAGAGGAGCCTGATGTGGGGCTCGATCCCAGAACGCCGGGATCACGCCCTGAGCCTAAGGTAGACGCTTAACGACGGCACCCCTCCCATCTAATTTCTTAACTTCACCTACTCACTGATTCCTCAAACACCTAATATGAATTATGTTCACTGCAAAAAAGTAGTGAGAGAACAAACAGATGCTTAAAAGCACCAGCCCAGTGCTTTTTCCATAGTGGCTATTCAACAAACGGTGAACACAAGAAAGAATGTATGAATGTCAGTAAAACACACACATGTCAGACAAAACATTCCAAGACACTGACTCCCGGATGAAAGGCACTTTCTGCTCCACTCCAATTAGCCTTTAGGATAAAGAAGAATAGGGAGAAGGGGTGGAAATCCACAACTATCTAGATTCAAACTTGTCCTTAGCTAAATTAACATCCACAATCCCAAATTCACATCAAAGAAAGACAAAAAGACCCCAACATTTACACCTGTCCACTCAAAGTAGTTTCCAGAACAGGGTTCTCAGCACATTCTAATCACTATGGCCCTTTATCACAAGAGTCCACTAAAAAGGTTTTTATTTCTTATGCCAGTAACAAGGGGTTAGTAGATTCTTTCTATCATATTTGCTTGGGGATCCTAAATTCTGATATAAACAAATGATTCCCACACTTCTGGAAAGGCCCTGATTGGGCTAATCCGTTACTTTTAGTGTAGTCTTACAAAGGCTGGATTCTTTTTAAGCTCTTAAAGACTTAGGCAAAATTCTTTTGATAATTTTTTCAGAAGATCATCTCCAGAGTTTACAGACATTACACAACGATTCATGCTGATAGGGAGGAAAAGCACATTTTATTTCCAAAAGGCTCCCTTCACCGAAAGCTGTAATTGCTAACATATCTGATATTGACTTCCTGCATAAAACAAAGCAACAAGTATAATCAGAGGTCTAAAAAGAGAGATGTATAAAGAAAAATACAGAGTGCTCAGCTTGGTTAGCCAGACAAAGGGAAAGA
The DNA here is from genome assembly GCF_017311325.1 of Ursus maritimus. Classification (NCBI taxonomy): domain Eukaryota; kingdom Metazoa; phylum Chordata; class Mammalia; order Carnivora; family Ursidae; genus Ursus; species Ursus maritimus. The sequence continues at coordinate 4,730,240 of NW_024424008.1, forward strand.
AAGGATGAGTCCAGAGGGGCAATCTGCACATTTGGTAGCTGCCACTGGAGTCCTTGAAAGACAAGTTGTTCACTCTGTGAACATCTGCGTGTTGAAGAAGGATGGGAAAACAGTGAAAGTAAGAAACACTACAGACAAGTTGTTCACTCTGTGAACATCTGCGTGTTGAAGAAGGATGGGAAAACAGTGAAATTAAGAAACACTAAAAGAAAACTCAGGCTAACTATAAGGAGATAATCTGTAATCATCAGTCTGGAAAGCTCAAAAAATGTTTTCTAGAGAGGCTGTGAAATCTCTTGAGAGACAGCAAATCACTTGAGAGAGATTTAAGGATATTTGGAGGCAGAGTGAGTTAAAACGGTCAAACGGCTCTACTACACTAAGATTATATCTGAGTACCAAAAGGATATTCCAGTCCTATTTTTCTAAGCATTCAGCTACCTTAGAAAATCTAAATCACTCCTTTAATAAATGATAAAAATAACAAACGCCTGCCACATATAAAAATATTAACAACTGTATGAGTAAGCAATGATCCAAAAATGCAACCAAACAGCTCTGACATTTAAGTAAGAACACTGCCAAAGTCACTATTTGAGACCCCAATTCTCGAAACTAACCTCAAGAGCATTCTCACAAAAACTCCTACCAAAACATCACTGGTCAACTAATAAGGAGATATGCCAGTCTCTAGAGGAAACCCTAACTGATTTTCCTTTCTGATCTATAACCACAGGCTACAGATAAAACAAAATGGTTTTCAGGTGACACAAGACTACAAACAACGAGAAGGAACCAAGGAACTAATCAGGGCATGAACTCTGGCTGGACCTGGGGATTACCCTCCTCTAGAAGAACTGGAATAACTGAGCTAAAAGATCCCCTGACAGCAAACTCCAGACACTTCTAAATAAAAGTGGCAAAACTGGAATTTTAACCCATATCTTTAGAGTCTAAATCCCCGACACTGAGAGGTCACATTCTTCTGAGATCCACAACCCAAACTGAGTCATGTCTAGTTGCTGGTGAGAATTTTACCTATCAAAGCCCCATTCAATGGGGCAACCTCTCCACTTAGAGGCTCCTCAAGGTAAATACGGTATAGAGAATTGAGATCATATTTTGGCTTTACGTTTTGTATGTGACAAAAGACTATGGTTGACTCTAACATTAATTTTTTTAAAAATCTCTAGTTGAAAAACTTAATTTTTCTACTTTTTTTTGCCCAACCCCCCTCCCCACTACCCAATATTACTTGCCTAAAAACCAAATCATCAGAGCACTGACAAGTTCAGAGGAAAAGGCCTAGAGGCTGCACAAGGAAGAACCTGACATCTAGATTGTATTCAAAGTGGGGGACAATTATAATAAAATGGCTCCACCCACTGTTGCCCTTCCTGAGCCCATTATCTGCAGAGAATCAAAGGGTCTGGCTATAAACTTGGGTATTCCAAGGCCCTGTAAGCTCCCTAGCTGTGTATATGAACAACACAATTAACTGGTAAGAAATGCAGAGGGATAGGAAGAGCTCTGCACATCTCTAAATCCTGGCCTTCCTAGGATTAGGAAATTCCCACACAGTAATTCTCCAAAGGCCTCTATTGCTCCGCCTTAACAAAAAGTGAAATAAATGTGCATTTTCTTTTAACTGGTTTTATTAAGAAAGGTCCTCTCAATTCATTTTTATCTTGACAGCACCAAATTTTAAAATTCAGCATTTTTAAGAAAAAAGGGAATAATGGGGGATAAGGACACCTCAACTTAAATGAGATCTTTAGGGCCGAGGCCCTGGTTTGGGAACTCAATTTCGCCACCTAGTAAAGGCTCTTAAACAAATGACAACATTGATCTCTGTCTCAGGGTAGTTGTAAAAGAAAGAAAAACTTTCACCAAAGCATTGCAACCCATGTGGGGAGTATAAAGGATAAGCCGCCGGCCGTGTTGTTCCACATACGCATTCCAGTTCAGCGTTTGCCTGGTCAGATCCAGCTCTTTTCTAGATCCCCAGCAGCCCTGTGGTCAGTGCAAAGAGTTCTTACCTAGGCAACCAAGCTATTGGAGGCTATGGTTAAATGGGGCAGGAATTTAAACACCCAGGTATCTGTGCTACCTTCACTTTTTTTAACCTCCTGAATTAAGAACTATGTCTTACACCTTCCCTGTGATAAGCGTATCACATTGCTGTACTCTGATGTCACATTAATCTTAAAAACACTGCTTTGCCCGTCACTCCTTTTCTCAAAAATCTTTAAAAGCCAGAGAATGTGCATAGGATAAAGTCCCAGCTTCTGAGCCAGAATTCAAGCTGACAGTCCGCTTCAACTGAACTTCCCACCACCCATCGTGGAAGGCAGCTGCGGAAGCACAAGCTTGAGAGGCGGACAACCAGGAGTGAGAATCCAGCTCTCCCACTCACGGCTTGTGTGAGTTTGAGCAGGTTACTCATCTGTTTGAATCTCCTCTCTTTAAACGAGAATAACAATACCTACTTCGCATCACTAGAGGATGAAAGAGAGAGCATGGCATGTGGCACAGAGTGAGATGCTCAGAAAGGATTACTTTTCTTGCCAGCTTCGATCCAAATGATCTTCTCTCTTCTTGGAAACGCTCCCCCAGCAGCTCTCCACCAGTTTTAGACACCACACTTTGCTTTAAGGCCTAACTGAAATCCCTTCTCTTCTAGGCAGCCACCCTGGCTCATAATCCTTTTCTCCCCTGAGCTTCTATAATTAATTCTTATATCCTAAACCAACGGATTGAAAATTTTTATTCTTCTCTTATGTGCCCTCCTCTTTCTCCCATGAGCCCACAAACCCAAGAACAAAGTTTTTACTAATTATCAGCCAATCGCTAAGTGTTCCATAAAAAATACTTTGAAGATAATACCACTTCCCATATACACTTGAACAAAACTTCCCCACTGGGGAGTTTTTTTCCAAGGGTAAGAGTTACCAGATAAATGAAAAGGAAGCTTGTATCTAGGTAGTCACAGGGAAATGCTCAGACTAGCCAGCAGAGTTCAGGAAGCCTTCACTTCACTCCCTGCATTCAACAGGCTCTTCTTGAGCTCTTGCTTTGTGCTGTCCTTAATTCAGCACTAGAGACAGACTGAGCAATTTGTTCTCTATCTTTGATCAACTTTCTGGAACCTAAACCATTTCTGATTCTTTAGAAACCCGTTTCTGAAAAATCTCATCAGTGAAGGGATTCACCTTCTGAAAATATTCCTCGGAGGGAAAAGGAAAAAAAAAAAAACAATAATGCAGTAACTTGGGTTTTAATCTTGTGGTCCTATCCCAAGATGGCCAGTCCAAGTGTGTGGATGTAAGAGATAACTCAACACTGTCCTGGAGAGGAGATAATGCCCTCTCTCCCATTCGCAAGCCCTCATGTCTAAACAACAGAAACACCTGCATAGGGATAAAATCAAGAACTGGACTTAAGGCAGCATTAAGGCAAATTCTCTCACTTAGTGAAGAAGGTGAAGTTGTTTTATTCATATTCAAGTAACTCTAAATGACATTCATATAAAGATCCCAGGAAAATCATCTCTTTAGAAACACTTGAAACTGTTCAGTCTCTTGAATTCTACTAAATTACTAAATTCTTGGATAAGGTAGCACAAACATTGGCTAAAGTGTATTCCCTTAGTCTTGAGTCACTTAAAAACACATCTTTAATACTTCGTGCACTTCAGGACAAGGGCAAAAAAGGAAAGCTCATCGTTTACCAATAGTCGCAGTTTAATTTGTTGACGTGACAGAGTGCAAAGTTAATTTTCCTTTGTTTGAGTTCCGTGCTGCGTGTGTCCCTCAAGGAGCCTGCACACCAGCTACCACAGCTCCAGGTAAGGGCTCCACAGGCACAGTAGTGCAGCTGGGGCGAGGGCAGGGAACCGGCGGCAAGCCGAGCCCACTCCCAGGCCCGCCGGGACTGCCTGCGGTGTCCTCTGCGCGCCGCACCGCACTTCCCCAGACCCTGGTCTCGCCGCTCCCCACCCCCAACTGCGTGGCCCCAGCCCGCCGGAAAGCAGAGCCCGCTCCGACCGACCGTCCGGAGGGTCGTCCCCACCAGCCCCGCGGAGCTGCCCCTCCGCCCTGCTCCTTTGCGCCCGCAGAGGCCCCGCGAGTGTGGGCGCCCGGCGCGAATACTCACAGAGCTCGAACTCGGCCCGGGCTAGGAGCGGTGAAGAGCGGGGAAAGGGCTGGAGCTGCAGCGGCGGGCAGGGCGCGGCAGAGCGGAACCGGCGCCCCTCCTGGAGTAAGGGCACGGGCAACCCTCCCTCTCCCCACCTCCCCACCCCCGCCCCAGACCAGCGGGAAGACCCGCTGAGAAAGCCGGGGCGGCGGCCGGACGCACTTACCTCTGAGCTCCCCAGCCAGGCTGGGCGCTCGCACTGAAGGGGGCTCGTCTGGAGCCGCGCAGCCCGGAGGAGGAGCCGCTCCGGGAGAGAGGGCGGTGGTCGGGCGGGCATCCGCGCCCGGGGCTGTGGCCGGGCTGGAGAGAGAGAGATGGGAGGGAGCACGGATTTGAGTGGAGGGGGGCGTGGAGGAGGTGTGCCTCCACCCGAGACGGAGAGGGTGGGCTGGTGGAACCCGGTGGAGGGGTGTGCTCCGACGCACTGGAGGGAACAAGAAAACCGCGCCGAGAGTATGGAGCGGGAGGGGGGGGGAGCTACTGGGCCCGGGAAAATGGGGGTGGGGGACGGGATGAGGAGTCGGCCCTCAAACTCGTCGGCCCTCACCTCGGCACCATCCGAACAAGAATTGTCTGGATCTGGAGCAAAGCACAAGGGGGTCTGAAACTTTATGTCATTTTCTCATACACACGTGACCCCCCTGCAGTCCAGATGGTTTCAATCACTGGAGGAAAAAAGCGGCTCTGCTGGTATGCATGAAAAGCCGGAGTTGGGAGAGTCTGGGAAAAGCTGCCTGTACAGCTTGCCTGCCTTCAAACAAACCGATGAGCTCTTTCCGTTCTCCCAGCCCTTGGCCCCGGGGAGCCCTGCAAAACCCAAAAAGACATGACAAGAAGCTGCATTGGGAACTGCAGCAGTGGCCGAGAAACTCCGAAAGCACTAGGGTTCCAAGGAGTCTGAGCTGAACCAAAAGTTGCGAAGGCATTCAGAGATTTTGTTTTAAATACTCCATTTAGCTTGCAAAACCCAGAACTAGAATAGGGTGTCATTAAATAAGCAATGGAATACTAGCAGTAAGAATCTGTGATTTATGAGTGGAATTCCAAAAGACATTGTTAACTCTGTGTGACAATCCACTTGGAAAAGAATAACGCAAACCACTTAAAATCCAAAGCCGTACATACTTGGTGGGATGTTAGGAAGCCATGTAACCCAATTTCTTATCCCATAAATCACTATAAATAGACCTTGATATGGTAATGCATAAAACTGACTTTTACAAACTTAGTTACAATTTGAAGGAGCAAATGTGCATGAATGAACATAAGCAGGCTATAATGCCGAGACATGTGTCAAAGCCCACGCCAATTCAATTGTCACATATCCTAAAAAGGGATTTACTCCGCTGCAGGAGAAGCATCAAAAATAATGGGTATTTTAATATAGATCCTGGAAATAACTGAATTTGTTCATGATAGAATAGAAATAGTGGCAAGAAAACTGATAAAGTCTATTGTTCCTTTGCTCAAAAAAGATATTAACATAAATTACTAGTACTAACTCTTTAATAGCGGTGCCAGAAGATATATTTGGCCTTTCTAGCAGAAGGCCTCATATACAGTGTGACACAGTTGTCTATGTGTGAAAAATATATCATTTCTTGGTAAGCTGGATTGGTTCTCCATTAGGAAAACCCAAGACTTCCGTTGTTGAGGCACACTGGAAAATACAGGTGAAAACCTAAAACGGGGTAAATCAGAACAAGTTTTACTTCAAATTAAAAATCTAGCAGCAAGTTTCTCCTCTAGTTCAGTGAAGCACTTGCACCCTTCAGGAGACCAGCATATATGGATGGACTTAGCCTTCTTCAATCTTCAGTCTCCAATTAGGGTGGTTCTGTCCTCCACAAGCAACAAGAGAACTCATGTATAAGAATCCTTAGGGAACACAAGCCACAGAATTTAATAATGTTCTAGGCAGGGGGCGCCTGGGTGGCTCAGTCGTTAAGCCTCTGCCTTCAGCTCAGGGCGTGATCCCAGAGTTCTGGGATCGAGCCCCACATCAGGCTCTTCCACTGGTGGCCTGCTTCTTCCTCTCCCACTCCCCCTGACTGTGTTCCCTCTCTCGCTGGCTGTCTCTCTCTCCGTCAAATAAATAAATAAAATCTTAAAAAAATAATAATAATGTTCTAGGCAAATTCCGCCTGCAGCTCCCTAAGCTCTGGAAGGAGGTTCTTAAGTTTCCCACTTGCAAAACTATTAAAATTTCTATCAAAATCCTGTTTTTCTAGTGAGTGACATCTGTAAAGAAAGCCAACTCAGAAGAAAGCATGGAGGTTTTCTTCAGGCAGAGCCAGGACCCTAACTGTTTTCACCTCTAGCAGCCGCTGCCTCTTATGCCTGCTAACGGCAATGTATGAGGGCAATAACAGGAAGCAAATAGTCTCTCCTTCTGTTGGCCAGTGCTATCGCAAATTATGCATAGGACTTTTTTAATTCTTAAGAAAAACCTTAAGTAGATCTGTTCTTTCAGAAAGCAAACTAACATTTCTTAAGTTTTCTAAATACAGGGCGCCTGGGTGGCTCAGTCGGTTAAGCGTCTGCCTTCAGCTCAGGCCACTATCCCAGGGTCCTGGAATCAAGCCCCATATTGGGTTCCCTGCTCAGGGGGGAATCTGCTTCTCCTTCTGCCCTTCACCCTGCTTGTGTGCTCTTTCACAGTCTCTCCAATAAATAAATACTTTAAAAACAAATAAAATTAAAAATTTAAAAAGTTTCCTAAGTACAGCCTAAATATTGTCTTAAGTCTAACTCCACTGATGTCAGTGTTAGTTAATACTGGCCAAAATTTTATTAGAGACACATCTGAAATGTTTTTAATGCTATTTTAAGTAGTGCTAATTAAGTAATTTGCATTAATCTAATATCCACATCACTTGACCAAGCTAAGGGAGACGTAAGCTCTGTGAGGCCTGTGACCAGATCTGTCTTGCTAATAATTACACCATATGAGCCTAGCACAGTGCCCAGCATGAAATAGGTGCACAATAATACATATTGTATTACTCAGTACAAGTTTGAGTAAATGAAATGTAAATAAAACCACTCCCTAGGGACGCCTGGGTGGCTCAGTCTGTTGGGTGTCTGCTTTCGGCTCAGGTCATGATCCCAGGGTCCTGGGATCAGATCGAGCCCCACGTCAGGCTCCCTGCTCAGCGGGGAGTCTGCTTCTCCCTCTCCTCCCCGCTTGTGTTCTCTCTCGCTATCTCTGTTACTATCTGTCTCTCTGTCTCAAATAAATAAATAAAATCTTTTTAAAAACAAATAAATAAAATAAAATAAAAGCACTCCCCATAAGTTTACAATCCTGTGGAGGCATGTGACTTGTAAACCACAGAATGAAAGAACAGCTTTAGGAAGGATACTAGCAACAGAAAAGAGGAAGAGGTGATTAGAATTAGCTGGCTTTGGGCTTTACTCACAATATATATTCAGAAATGTTCAGAAACTGCTGCAAATAAAAAGCGTTTATAGGAGGAATCTGGTATATTTAGTGCCTAATTTAGGGATCTCACAGATACACTTTCCCATGTCCCCATTATTCAGTCCCCTCAACCCAGAGCCAAGACAAGATTTGAGCATAAACATCCTGGCTCTAATTTGGATAGTATGAATACTGTTCCTTTCATCCTCTCTCATACATCTCCTCCACCCCCAAGCCATTTCCTCTGTACTGTCTTCTGTCAGTCTAATGAAAGTTTCCTAATCTTTAGAAGCAGTAGCTTTGCTTCTCTTTGTCTGGAGAAACACAATGCTCTGATTACATGGTTCTATTCCATACAGATGCCTGGCAGCACATCTTATAGCTTAGAGTCTGTTTAATATTTTAACTTTGAGGGACTTATGATTCGACTATTTTGTTACATACCAAAATAGCACTTGACATCACAGAGATGAGCTTTACTTCCTTTTGCTATTTTAAATCCTGCACTTAAACATAGTGAGTAGTTTGGGTTTTCTGGTTCATAGATTTTGCTTGGGAATGTTTTGTTGTTGTTGTTGTTGTTGTTGTTGTTGTTGTTGTTTTCCTTTGAGGGACAAAGGGTTAAGATTTTCGAGGAAATCTTTCAGGTTTGCAGGTCTAGTACTCATGAAGCAGTTATTTCCTCCTATGTACTCTGCCTGTAATATTATAAGTGGTCTTAATTAAAGGGGCAATAGGGGGCTTATCTATGCTTCATGATCCAAATAACCAGGTTTCTCTGAAACAGGCAACTGGGCAAGAAGGTTGTCCCAGATGACCTTAAAGTTTTCTAGGGCATGCTTTTCCACATATCATTTCCTTTTTTAAAATTTCTTTCTTTTTTTTTTAAGATTTTATTTATTTATTTGACAGAGAGAGACAGCCAGCAAAAGAGGGAACACAAGCAGGGGGAGTGGGAGAGGAAGAAGCAGGCTCATAGCTGAAGAGCCCAATGTGGGGCTCGATCCCAGAACGCCGGGATCACGCCCTGAGCCAAAGGCAGATGCTTAACGACTGTGCCACCCAGGCGCCCCTTTTAAAATTTCAAATAAAAATAGCATGCTTTCTTTAAATAGCAAATCTTAAATGCTAAAGATTGAAATCATCCTAAAATGTTTTTTAGAGAAACTAATTACTAATTATTAATCCATAACTTCAACAGGTACTATTTAATCCAATCCTGCTTTCCATTCCCCCTACATTTGAATAGAACCTCATTTCTAAAGCACCCCATATTTACCCTTGAACTTCTTCCATAAGCTTTAAGACTTAGGGCCAGTATCAACATAAAACAACTCTGATCTGTAATGTCCAGAAGCCCAGCATGACTCAGAAGTAACTATCATGACTGCAAAGGGATGACCTTGTCATTCCCTCTGGCTTTTTACTTTCCTCTTTTCCAAGACTGTCAAAAGGTGAATACGGCTTACATTCACATAAATGCAACATCAGTAGTACGAATCCTTGTGACTAGTTTTTGCAATCAGTAAAGCAAAATGGCATGAACTAGACTACTAGTTCCTAAAGTTGAGAGCCCTATGGAATCATTGAAGAAGCTTACAGAAATACAGATTCTGGCCCTAGTCCCAGACCTACTGAATTAGAATCTCCAAGGTTAAGAAACACTACACTATATTAATTGTAAGATCTTTGTCAGTTCTACATAGGCCAATTTTCCCTTGGAGGAAAGCCCCTCTATCACCACACACTCACACAGGCTTCCCAAAAGGAATCAAGCAAGATAATACACGAAGTGAAACATAATATAGCTCTTTCCTTTACAATAAGCAACTTCTTTAGGCACAATGGCCTTTATAGCCTACCTCTGAAAGAAAAAAATCCTTAAACTGAATTTTCAAAAAAAACCAATTCCTACTAACCAAAGATTTTAAAACAGATCATTGAGGAATCAGCATGTTTTGTTATACAAATATAGTGGCACTTATAGGCTACTGAAACTATTGATTACATTTCTATCTTTTGTAATCAAGTAAAATAATCCATAACAATTGACTAAATGTATATTCTATTAAAAGCTACTTAATTTTTAAAATTGTAGGAGATAAGAAGCACAGAACCCAAAATTGTGTGCAAAATTTTTGACATTGTGACTTAAACACACACACACACACACACACACACACACACACACACATTATAGTATATACATATATATGTAAGATGTATACCTGGCTGAAAACTTGAAAAACAATATAAAAGAATATATAGAGGGTGCCTGGGTGGCTCAGCCGGTTAAGCACCTGCCTTCAACTCAGGTCATGATCCCAGGGTCCTGGGATCAAGTCCCACATGGGTTCCTTGCTCAGCGGGGAGTCTGCTTCTCCCTCTCCCTCTGCCTGCCCCTCCCCCCGTTTGTGCACTCTCTCTCTCTCAAATAAATAAATAAAATCTTTTTTAAAAAAGAAAAATATAGAGAAAGAGAAGTCTTCTTTCCCACTCTTGTCCTCCAATTCCCCTCTCTTCAGGTAATCACTGTAGTTTCTTGTGTATTCTTCCAGAGATATTCAAAAGGAATGCAAAATTATTTATATGTGCATAATGCATTTTTGGGAGAAGAGGTCCATAGCCTGTAATAGATTATCAAAGAAGTTAGCAATCTCAAAAAAGACAAGAATTACCACTCTAGAGCAAGGCTAAGGGTTCATGCTCTACTCCAGTCCATGGGTAGGATTAGCAGAATTGCAGCCTTCGGTTTGCTTGTGAGTATTACTATGCACAATTCCAGACTACAAAATAGCTTCAGCAAGCAATGTTGGTTAACATGCAGATGTGGTTATAAAATGCCACATCTGTTTGTAAATAACTTCCTCATTTTTATGTTTTTCTTAAACAAACCCTCCAATGAATAGTTCCTTCTGTTACTGTTACCAGACTGACAGTGAAAATCTCCAAAGACAGTAAACATTTTCTCTCACAACCTGAAATTTTTCTTTTGCAATAAAAGAAAGATTTTATCTATATCTACATAGAATCTAAAGGGGGAAAAGTAACTTAGTATTCCTGATAGGAATAATGAACATAAATTACAAGGTTATTAATAAAGATCTTAAGAACCATATGTTTTAAGATAAACATTATTTTTGTCAAGATGGTAAATCTCATTTGGATTTCACTGATTATTACTTTCTTAAGTGTTATAATTGGGATTTTAACATAAAGCTACAAAAAAGTTATTAGTTTGTTTTCTCTTTTTCTCTCTCCCTCTCAAAAAAAAATTAATAAAAAGGGGGGGGGCACCAGGATGGCTCAGTCCATTAAGCATCTGACTCTTATCAGCATCTGACTCTTATCATGATCTCAGGGTTGTGAGATCAAGCCCCACTGCGCTAGGGCTCTCTCTCTCTCTCTCTCTCTCAATTAAAAAAAAAAAGTTAACGTATTAAATGGCTAACTGAAACTGTTTTACTTACTCCCTTGTTCGGAGTAGAATTTGTTTCCTTGCCTGAATACCATGCAGTGCCTTTCACTCCTCCCTTCCTAAGTGCATGAGAGATGTAATAGATAAAATCAAGTTTCTTTTCCTATAATCAGCTTGCAAAAAGGTTCAATCTGACCTAGGTCCATTTATTTTTTGCTCTGTAATGCCATTTGGGGTTTTATTCCAAATACTGGCTACTTATTATTTAAAGCAAATATTAGGATAGCATGACTGATGATACTGGGCAGGCTGGACCTGGGAGAGAATAAAGAATAAGATGAGATGCTGGCTGCTCTTCAGATGGACTGGAAACAAGAAAAGGCTCAAAAGGCTAGAAGGTCTCCTCACTTGTATCTCTTGTTGAATGGTCCTTTTTCCTTCTCTCGGGGGCTTGAAGATAATATTTGATTGGGAGAAATTAAAGTTTAAAAGTTTACTGATTTGAAACACTAGTCCTTGATCTTTGTTCCAATGGTATCGGTTTTAGATCTAATCAGATATCCCTAGATTAAAGAATGATTTACCTTTGGGGCTCCTGGGTGGCTCAGTTGGTTAAGCGTCTGTCTTCAGCTCAGGTCATGATCCCAGGGTCCTGGAATCGAGCCCCACATTGGGCTCCCTGCTCAGCGGGGAGTCTGCTTCTCCCTCTCCCGCTCCCCTGCTTGTGTTCCCTCTCTCTCTCTCAAATAAATAAATAAAATCTTTAAAAAAAAAAAAGAATGGTTTACTTTTGTCACTAAGTTCACTGAATTTTGCCCAAAAAGCATCCTTGAAATAAGAATTGTGAGACTGTGATACCTTCCAGTCATTTTCCATATTACTTCCAAAAAAGTGAACCCGTAGCAAATGAGAAAAAAAAAAGGCTATGGCTCAACATGTATTAAACATCTGCAAAAACCTGTTTTTGACATCATGTGGAATAAAAGAGAGTGAATCATATAAGCATATCTAAAATCTACTGAGGAAGATATGAATAAACAACTAGTCAGAATAAAATATGTGGTATAAAAGAGATAAAGAGGAGGAAATACAGGAATTTGCAGAAGTAGTAGAGTTTCTTACCAAGAACTGATGGAAGGAAGGTTGGAACTGGACCTTAAGTAATTGTTAGAATTTCTATTTCGACAAATAGAAAATAAGGGGAGATAAATCAAAACCAAAGGACTTGCCTGAGCTATGAAATACTAACTTTAAGAACAATGACTGCTCCTCATATAACTAGAGTAACAAAGGCTAAGAAGGCAAATTGGGTGGAAAACAGTTTGGCGGTTCTTCAAAAAGTTAAGCATACAATTACTGTATGACCCCACAATTCCAGTCCTAGGTATACACTGCAAGGATTGAAAACAGGTGTCCAAATAAATAATTTTGTACATGAACTTTCATAGCACTATTCACAATAATCAAAAGGTAGAAACAACCCAAGTGTCCATCAACAGACAAACTGATAGACAAATGTAGTATATTTATGTAACGAAATATTATTTGGCCTCAAAAAGGAATGAAACACTGATACATCCTACAATACGGATGAACTTGGAAAACACTATACAAGTGAAAGAAGCCAGACACAAAATGTCACGTATTCTATGATTCCATTAATATGTACTATCCAACATAGGTAATCCATAGAGACAAAAAGAAGTTTCCAGGGGATGGAGGGAGGGAAAATGGGTACAGTGTCTCCTTCGGAGGTGATGAAAATGTTCTGGAACTAGACAGAAGTGATGGTTGCATAACACCGTGAATGTAATTAATACCACTGAACTGTACATTTTTAAATGGTTAATTTTTATGAAGTTATATGAAGTCCTCCTCAAATTTTAAAAAAATATGTAGATATGGGTCTGTGGTAGATACAACAAATGCTTACTTATATTCTTCCTAGTCTCCAGAAGTTTATGTTTCACTCATCCTGCAGTTAGGCAGGGCCATAGGCTGTGAGCAGAAATGACACATGTCACTTCCAGGTCAAAGTACTTAAGAATGAGTGAGCGGGGCACCTGGCTGGTTCAGTCAGTAGAGCATGCAACTCCTGCTCTTGGGGTCGTGAGTTCAAGCCCCACGTTGGATGTGGAGCCTATCTTAAAAAGAAAAAAAAAAAAAGAATAAGAGATGTGCATGTCTATCTCCTTCAACCACAAAGCTCCAAAGCCATGTGAGATAATGGGGCAGAATGGGTCATTGAATAAACCAGTGCCTCCCTATTGACCCATGCTGGACATGTTGTAGGAATAAGAAATAGACTTCTATTGTCTTAAGCCAGGGAGTTGTTACTGCAGCAAAAGCTAAACCTACTCTGACAGGATCAGATCTAGGAAGGTCAGGAAAGCAATATTAAGAAATTTGAATCTTATTCTGAGGGCAATGTTTTTGAGGAAAAGAGTAACATGATGTGCATTTGAGGAAAATAATTCCGGAGGCAGTGCACAAAGTTAGAAACAAATATAGTCTTCAGCCGTGGTGCTCATCAGAAATTGCCTGAGAACTGTGGTCATCTTCCAATTCCTTTATATTTCTATAAAGAATAAAATACATGTTCTCAGGGGGAAAAAATCATCTGAGGAGTTTATAAAAATACAATGCTGTAGTCCATTCTGATTCAGAATCTCCAGAGGTAGGGTCTAGACACTTATAATTGAAAAATGTTTTATGGGAGATTCTGGACTACAGGTTGGAGTCAAGGGGAAGATGTCTACTAGTTCAGAGATGACCAATGTTACATGCTTAGTGGATTCAAATAAACAGTATAATAGAATAACTACTTTCTTGACAAATGGAATGATAAATGCTTAGGGGGTTTCTATTAAAATAGTCAGTTATGAAAAGGTTACTCACATTAACATTTGTATAGTCATAGTTATAACCCTGAAAATCTAAACATCAGTAAGTGGGGGGTGACAGTTTGTATGCGTCTACTCTATTGCTAAGTGGTAGCCTACCCCAGCATCTCTGATAGGCTGGGAAACATGGCTGACACGTTAGAGTCAAAGGACTGGAAGGCCAAGCTCTTCCTAGCACTCACATCTATCTTATTCTCCTTTCTTTCCTCTTCTTTTCTTGCAGGATAAACTAGCATTCCATTCTGTCTTTAGTTCCTTCCTCCTCACTGCGTATCTAACTCATCAGCAACTTTCAAGTCATCAAGACTTAAAGAGCCAAGATTTAAGGGCTCAAAAAATCTGGGTTACAGATACATTGGAAGCTGTCACTCTAAACTTCATGTGTGTGTGTGATTTATTAAGAGCCTCAGCTTTCCAGCATACAGATTCTTTTTTTTTTTTTTTAAGATTTTACTTATTTATTTGAGAGAGAGAGAGAGCATGAGCCAGGGGGAGAGACAGCAGAAGAGGGAGAAGCAAACTCCCTGCAGAGCAGGGAGCCCAACAGGGGGCTCAATCCCAGGACCCTGAGATCATGACCTGAGCTGAAGGCAGACACTTAATCAACTGAGCCACCCAGGTGCCCCTAGCATGCAGATTCTGATACTGTGAAGAAAGAGATTTTCTGACAACCAAAATTCAGTTTTGCAAAAACAAATCTTCAGAGCATCTCAGGAAAAAATGATCTCTGATAAACAGCATTGAAGTTGAATGACAAAAATTTACCATTTCTGAAACCCCACTGAAAGGTGTAAAAGAAATGGACAGGCTTCACTAAAAACCTCCCACCAATATGGACTACTGTTCAACTATCCTTTTTACTTATTCTTACATTTAGATTCTTTTTTTTTTTTTTAAGATTTTATTTATTTGACAGAGAGAGAGACAGCCAGTGAGAGAGGGAACACAAGCAGGGGGAGCAGGAGAGGAAGAAGCAGGCTCCCAGTGGATGACCCTGATGTGGGGCTCAATCCCAGGACCCTGGGATCACGCCCTGAGCCAAAGGCAGACGCTTAACGATTGAGCCACCCAGGCGCCCCTTAGATTCTTTTTTGCTTTCCACAGCAACTGTTCCAAGTCTGTATATTTTCAAAACTTCTAATTACTGTCAGCAGGCAACTTGCCTTCACTGCTGAAAAAGCAAAGGTGTGACTCCCTCAACATTCCCCTATGTCCTCTCCTATGCTTCCCCCCTCTTTATTTTGAAGAATAACTTCTCCTATGTTGGATCTTCCGTTTCCTGTGTCTCATGTCTTCCTCTTTCTTCTATCCCTTTTTTTCAGGTAGGCTCCACACCCAGCATGGAGCCCAATGTGGGGCTTGAACTCACAACTCTGAGATCAAGACCTGAGCTGAGATCAAGAGTTGGACACTTTACCGACTAAGCCACCCAAGTGCCCCTTTTTTTAATCCCTTTTGTAAGTACCTACTCCAATAGTTTTCTGAAAAGGGGTGTATAGGAGGTAAAAAAAAAAAATTGATACTTTTCAAGACTGAAAATGATTTCAAACTATTCTCCCACTGGACTGACAGTTTAGCTGGGTAAAGAATTCTAGGTAAAAAATATTTTTGATTCAGATTTTACCTTTTTTTATGGTGTTTTTTTTTTTAAAGATACTTATTTGAGAGAGAGAAGGAGCACATAAGTGTGCTGGCAGGGG
This sequence comes from Ursus maritimus, assembly GCF_017311325.1. Taxonomy (NCBI): domain Eukaryota; kingdom Metazoa; phylum Chordata; class Mammalia; order Carnivora; family Ursidae; genus Ursus; species Ursus maritimus. Next base: position 4,745,882 of record NW_024424008.1, read on the forward strand.
GAGGGAGAAAGGAGGAGGGAGAAGGAGAGAATCTCAAGCAGACTCTGCACTTAGCACAGAGCCCCCCTTGGGGCTTGACCACACGACCCTGAGATCATGACCTGAGCTGAAACCAAGAGCTGGATGCTCAACCAACTGAGCCACCCAGGCAGATTTTAGAAGGCATTGCTCCAGTAGACACGTGCTAATAGTGCAGCTGGGAGATAGAATGCTTTTTTTTTTTTTTTTTTTTTTTTTTTTTTTTTTTTTTTTTGTCTCTGGAAGCTTGTAGGATCTTTTTTTTACCTGAAACTTCATGATGATGTGCCTGGGTATAGGTACTTTTTCAAACACTGTTCTAAGGCACCTAGTAGGCCCTTTTAATCTGGAAGCTCATATCCTTTATTTAGTCCCAATAAATTTCTTATTTATTTTTATAAATTTCCTCCCCTAATTTTCTCTAATTTCTCTTTCTAGGACTCCTATACATATGTTGGACCTCCTAAATCGATCTAATTGTCTCTAATTTCCCTTTCTAGGACTCCTGTACATATGTTGGACCTCCTAAATCGATCTAATTGTCTCTAATTTCCCTTTCTAGGACTCCTGTACATATGTCGGACCTCCTAAATTGATCTCTTAATTGTTCATCTCATTGTCTTTTTCTTCTACCCGATGAGAAATTTTGCAAATTTTTCCTTCTAACTCTTCTGTCAAACTCTACATCTTATCACTGGCTTCAGGCAGTCTATGCTCAAATCTCATAAATAACTTGCCATTCCCCAGAAATGTCAAGAAAGTTAACACTTTTGATAGGCCCCATTAGAAGGTCGCCTCTTCAGTAAAGTCTTCTCTTACCCCTAGGCAGAATGAATTACTCCCTCTCTTTACACCCAAGGCACAGTTCACAGCCCATAACACCTGTTCACAAGTATTGCTCACCATAACCCAATCTGTTGATTCTGCTAGAATGTGCACCTCTTGAAGGTGTACCCATCTTCAACATCTAGTAAATGGCAGTCACCCAATAAATAGCTGTTGCATTACAGTAATTTCTGGGGTTTTTTAAAAGATTTTATTCATTTTAAAGATTTTATTTATTTATTCAACAGAGATAGAGACAGCCAGCGAGAGAGGGAACACAAGCAGGGGGAGTGGGAGAGGAAGAAGCAGGCTCATAGCAGAGGAGCCTGATGTGGGGCTCGATCCCACAACGCCGGGATCACGCCCTGAGCCCAAGGCAGACGCTTAACCGCTGTGCCACCCAGGCGCCCCGATTTTATTCATTTTAGAGAGGGAGAGTGAGTGCATGAGTGCAGAGGTGCAGAGGGAGTGGGGTGGTGGGGCAGAGGGGAAGCGAGAAAGAATAGGAGACTCCCCACTGAGCACAGAGCCCTACTCGGGGCTCATTCCTGAGATCCTGACCTCAGCTGAAACCAAGAATTGGATGCTTAACCCACTGAGCCACCCAGGCGCCCCTACAGTAATTTCAAAAGAATATATAGTATAAATATTTGACTATGTAATCATTAGCTAAGTAAAGAATGTAACCAGAAACCTAACCCACTAGAAAAAATTACATAAACTTAAAAATGCACCTGTGGATATTTTTAATCTTAAAAGATGATTATTTCTTAACCAAACATTCCCAATCTTATCCAAAGGCACATTCTTCATAGTCACTTACACATATGTAAATTCTGAATTTAAAAAGCTAATTCACTTTTAAAGCATCTGCTTACCCAAGCAGGCACCTGAACAGTTTCCTTAGAATACAGAATATACTTGTTGTTGTTGCTTGAAATAACCAAAAATAAAACAAAAAAGGCAAAAAAGAAATTTCTTTAAAATATATCACCCATATAAAAATGTTAGTAAGGGGTAGCCAACTCTCTGGTAATTTTTCCCAGAAATGTTAAGTGATTAAAGAGTAAGGCACAGAAAGATTCTCCTGAACACTATCTACTGCACAGCTGCTTGAGGGCATTACAAGGCTGAATAAAGAATGTTCATTCGTATACAGGGATTTAAGCACTGTTATGGGCTTTTTGTTTACTTTAGTTTTGGTTTGATTTTCTTTTTAAAACTATGCCCTAATGCCAAATCTTACATTTTTTTTTCTTTTTCCTGTTGAACTGATGCTATGTTAAGATATAAGCGCAAACATCTCATAAGTGTTTTAAATCCATCCAATTGTTTGAGAAGGCATACGTGCTGGGCCAATGAAGCCAAAACATTAGAGCTAGGAATTTTGATGAAGATAATAATTGCTTACAGACCAGCTTGTTTTAACTTGCTGAACAAAGAACACAATTTTATACCACATTTTCATCACAGGCTTCTTCTCTGCATAATCACTATTATAATGAACACTTTTAAAAGAGAGATTATCTACAGGTTAAAGAGTAAGGAAGTTATCAATTAGATTCCATCATCTTCAAAATTTCACTTACTCGAACTTTATATTAATTAAAAAAAAACTCTTTTTGCTGGCCTAAGCACTGTTTTGAATCTTTACAAACCATTTGTTTAGTGTGCACAGCATAAATCTAAGAACGAAGACACTCAGTTAATTTCTAATGCTGCCCTAGATGGCTCTATAGCCTTGGATATGTCAATAACTTCTTTGTGCCTTAGTTTATTTCTAGGACATCTCTATATAGCAGAACAGTTTCATCTTTCTCACATCTGAAAGCTGCATTCAGGCTCCGTGCCTATGTCAGGAGTTACTCATTCTCCCATTAAGTTACTTTCATCACTTACGGGCCCCTGCAATAATTCAATATTCAACCAATACTTGTTAAGGACCTACTCCGGGACAGGCAGTGCGGTGGGGGTAAGGATGAGCTCTGTTTCTGAGAGGACAGTAATATTAGTTTCCTGACTAACAGGATCGTCTCAGTCATCCTGCTTGTTTCACCCAACTCTGGATTTCCTATTCTTTACTTCCTCTGAAATACATAGCTGGAAGTCCTAAAAATTAAGGTGGTGTAGATTCACAGGATTGGGCTGAGGCCGTCGGTCAGTAATCAGATTGTTACTGGGCCAGGCAGTCTGGGGAATCAACATGGCTTCAAGACAGAGATAAGAAGTCATGGAAGGGATCAATGTCACCAATTCACAAGACCAAGATAACTCTTTGTGCATGGTACCAGTGGTGACCCTAGCTTTGCCGAATCACTTTGCCCTTATAACTCCAGCCTCTAAGACAGAAGTCTCTGGACTCTGGGACTCTGCTGACTCTTGATTCTCTTAATGCAGGGAGCCATTCATCTCAGCACATAAGCCTTCAGTATCAGTAGTGTAAAAGCAGGGCCATGTCTTCCGACTACATCTGAAAACTTGTAAATTACAGAGACAAAGGGAGGGTGGGAAATGAGAAACCAATGTTGTCCAGAGTATCAAGAGGACAAGTTCTAATGGCAGACCTTGAATTTGAGACTCCGAACTTTGGATATGTGCTTATCACTCCCTATCTATCCATCCCATTGGTGTTTGCATGCCAGTCTGCTATACTCTGTCTCTGATGTGTTGCTTGCTCTAATCCTTGCCATTCAGAAGTTATCTTGGTCTGATCCATGGTCTTGTTCTGATCTTAGATCAGAACAAGAGGACCTAAACTTGCTCACATTTAACTGCAGTAGGTACCTCAAGTTATTATATCTTTCTGTATCTCAAATTTCTCATCTTTAAATTAACACATTTGCCATCATATTCCCTCAAGGATACATTTATACTTAATTGAAATAACATGCATTCTGGGATCACAATAAAGTTATAATATGCTCCTGTATTCCTAACTATATAATAAGTATTAAAAACATTTAAAAGTATTAAAAATATTTAAAAGTATTAAAAACAAATTTACTCCCTAAAAGAAATAAAAATTTTGAGTAATTTATTTTTTTTAAAGATTTTATTTACTTATTTGACAGAGAGAGAGAGAGAGAGACTACAAGCAGGGGGAGGGGCAGAGAAAGAGGGAGCTGCATAGTAGGGAGCCTGATGCGGGGCTTGATCCCAGTACCCTGGGATCATGACCTGAGCCAAAGGCAGATGCTTAACCAACGGAGCCACCCAGGCACCCCAACTATATTTTTTAAATATAATATCTACTTCATGTCCCAAAATATTTCTGAAATGGTATATGAAAAGAGAAAGAAAAATATAAGTAAATTAAGTAGAGCATACTCTTCAGAAGAAACTCAACAGTGGGTTCTGTTTCTTAATGAGGAAGGATTTTGAAAATGTTAACAATTATCCCATGATTAATCTTATGGGAAAGGAATATTCTAATTACACTGGGTTAACTCACTTTAAGGCTTTGATGTCTCTGCTAGTGAATTACTAAAACAGAGGCATTTTTTTTTAAAGAATTTAAAGACAAGAATTTTCATTGTGCTAATATAAAGAGTAGACTCTAAAGTCATATAAAGTATGCTTCTAAAATTTAAAAGAGCTAAAGGAGATTCCTCATATCAATTCCTAGGAGATGCCGTATCTGGAAGGGTAAACAGAAGCAAATAGTTTTCTGAAATTGTGCCAAGGCTACATGTCCACTGCCTGGCAGGAAATGCTTTTGGAGGGCCTAGATAAACACACCATCATCTTTTTTGGGAAAGATCTTCTCCTTTAGATTCTTACAGAGCAAATGTACTGAGTTTAAACTAGCATCATAAACACAATAAGCAGAAAAGGATTTTTAAATTGTGGTACCTCTGTCCTTCACTTTGAACATACATGAGCCTCACTGTTCAGCAAGCATAGACTCAATATGTACTTGTTGAAATTTGTGAAATTAAACCTTATCTTTCCATTAATTTTCATTACGATTTTCGTGAAGCTTTATCATATGAGAAATTTTCATTTAGCAGTAACTCCTCCCGCCGTCCTGGGATCGAGTCCCGCATTGGGCTCCCTGCTCCTTGGGGAGCCTGCTTCTTCCTCTGGCTCTCCTCTCTCTCTCTCTGTCTCTCATGAATAAATAAATAAAATCTTAAAAATAAAATAAAGCAGTAGCTCTTAATATTTTAACATTATACAATGATGTTTTCTTGCATTTATATAGCAAAGTGTTTTTCAAAATTATTTCACATCCATTATCTTTTCATTTTAACATCTCATTTTCTAAGTGCTAGCACTGAGACCAAGCTAGGACTTATGAGATGTTAGTATAAAACTTAAGTCAAAGATTACATTAGAGGACCACATCTAAAACCAATTAGTGTGAAACATTTTCTAGTACATTTCCCTCTGTCCATTCTATGCGTCAGATAATGGATCCCCAAATCCAACTAGTGTATTTACTAAAATCATCCCTTGACCTCACCTTTTACTTTCTTAAACTGCAAAAAGGATGATGGGGATCTAGCTGTTGACTCAGAACACCTACTATTAGCTGGAGAGACCTTCTGCCTTGTGTCAAGCCTAGTCAGCCCTTTTGTGCCTCCTCCCTCCACAAGCCTGCTTGCTCTATTTGGCTACAGTCTCAACCACCAATCTTCTTTTCCTCCTTTCTCATACTGAGAGCATCCTCTGCCCCACTCACCTTATGCCCAATCTTGCCCCGTCCACAATAGAGTAAAATTTCCCTGGCCCAAGGAACAAATACGAAAGGTGACATACCTCTCTACCTGCCACACCTTGTCCTATAGTCAGGTAACTTCGGATAATAACGTGAGCCACCTCAACTTTGGTGTCCATCTTCACATTTTACAGCCACCAGGCATAACTTCCAAAATCCCCCCCAACCCGCTCCCTCCCACCCAAATAGGACATCTTTGCCTTAGTTACTATTGGGTCTCATAGGGGAAAAAAAATACAGAAACTTTGTGTGTAGACCATTTTATGATCTCCCCACAATGTGAAGAGGATAGTGTATGACTGAAAAAAAAGTCTCAAAACTGAAGAATACAAATATTTGAGTGTAAACAGCATATTTTAAATAATACAATCACCCTATTCTCTCTTAAATTTTTAAATGTATTTCTATTATTTCTTAAAATGAGATACACCTATAATTATAATTAGGTAAACTTACTACAGGCCAGGGCATATAAGTAAAGTTTACCCTAAAACTGTTATAATTCTAACCCTGGAAATTTGGCTTCCTACTTGACTCGTGAGAGCTTCCTGAAATGGAAATACATTCCAACATCAATATAGAACAAAGACTTAATACATGACCGCTGAACAAATAAAGGAATACTGATAGAAATAATAAATTTCATCCTAAAAAAATATATAAAAGTAAACTTATGAGAGTCAAGAATTATATTTTAAAAGGCTACGAAGGATATAACATTGGAAGGGAACAGTAAGATCTAAATATTGACTTTTAAAAAGCTGCTGCATCTGTCAGGATATATTGTGTCAGTTTTTAGGACATTAAAACTCTACATAGGGACAATTACAGAATGATGGAGTAAGGAGGTTGCCAAATCATCTGTCGAAATGAACAATAAAACTATACAAAATTGTCCAAATAAGCATTTCAGGGGCGCCTGGGTGGCTCAGTCGTTAAGCGTCTGCCTTCGGCTCAGGGCGTGATCCCGGCGTTATGGGATCGAGCCCCACATCAGGCTCCTCTGCTGGGAGCCTGCTTCTTCCTCTCCCACTCCCCCTGCTTGTGTTCCCTCTCTCTCTGGCTATCTCTATCTCTGTCAAATAAATGAATAAAATCCTTAAAAAAAAAAAAAAAGCATTTCAGCAATTGGGGGGGGGGCAGAAACTGACCAGAGGTACACAATGGATTGAAAAGCATTTATTTTATAAATAAACAATAGAACTGCTGAACCTCTGTGAGGAAAGTGGGCATCTGGGACATCAGAGACCATTCCCATTCCCTAGTCCTGACCCCAGCGCTAACACGGTAGTTCTGTAAAAGCAGAACAAGCCATGAAAACCAGCAGTTCTGCTGCTGGAGGCAATGACTTGATTTGGTGCCCAGGGTATTGTCGGAAATAAGCGACCTTAGAAAACAAGTGGTAAACAATCGGGAAAACTCAACATTACAGCTGGCTGAGACTGCAGTATTGGTTGGGGCAAGCAACAGACCAGCCAGCAATTTAACAATGAGATCCAGGGAACAAGCTAGTCATAGTGGACCTTGATAAACTCTCATGCATGTATCCTGGGTGGTCTGGAAGGTATACCTGGGTCCTAGGTATGCATTGCCAGAATGCGAGGCCTTGCACACAACTGAAAATAAAAGTCGTAGCAGACTTGATGTTGTGTTCCCCAACCTGTACACAGATCATTTGGCAAACCTCTTACGCAACCTTGGGTGAGGCAAAGATTTCCTAGCAACCAAAAGCGCAATCCATAAAAGAAAAAAATTGGAAAATGGACTTCATCAACAAGATGTTTGTGTTTCGATAAACACCATTAAGAAAATGAAAGACATGACACAGACTGGGAGAAAATACTTACATATCACAAAGCTGATAAAGAATTCTTGGTCAGAACAAGAACCCTTATAACTCGGTAATAAAAAAACAAGCCAATTTAAAAATGGGCAAAAGATTTGAATAGACATTTCACAAAAGAAGAAATAAGAATGGCTGATAACTATAAGAAAATGTGCTCAATATCAATAGTCATTAAGGAAATGCAAATTAAAATCACAATGAGATAGTACTTCATACCCACTAGAATGACTATAATCAAATGATAAACAATAATAAGTATTGAGGAGGATGTGGAAAAACTGGAACCTTCGTACCTCACTTATGGAAATGTAAAATGGTACAGCCACTTTGGAATCTCTCATCATAGCATTATTCATAATAGCCCCCAAGCGGAAACAATTAAAAGGGCTATCAACTAGTGAATGGATAAACAAAACGTAGTATATTCATATAATGGAATATTATTCAGTCATACACAGGAGTGAATTACTGATAACCTGCTACAATACGGATGAGCCTGAAAAACATTACGCTGGTGAAAAACATTGTCTGGTGAAAACCAGACAAAAAAGGTCATGTATTGTATGATTCATTTAGCTGAACTGCCTAGAAAAGGCAAATTTATAGAAACAGCAAGCAAAGCCGAATAGTGGTTGCCTGGGTCTAGAGGCGGGAGCTGAGACGAACTGCATATGGTAGGCACAGGAATCTTTTTCAGTTAATGAAAATGTTCCAAAACTGGATTGTGATGATGTTTGCAAAATTCTATACTTATTAAAATTTATTAAATTGTACAATTAAAACAGGTGAATATAATGTAACGTAAATTATACTTCAATTCAATAAAGTCTTTTTTTAAAAACTCCACATGGATTCCAACTATTTATATCTACCAAAATTACCATTCCTTTAATCTCTGATAGTTTTTTTAAATGACAAAACTTTTCCCTAATCATTCCTGCCCTGCAATCAATTTTTTAACTTCCAATTTTTTAACAGGTTGTGAAAGCTAATTCTTAGAACTTTGATCCATTTTCTTTAATCTATATAATCAAGATGACAATTTTGATAATGAGTTTCTTTCATTCCCCAAAAACCCAATGAGTTGATGTAATCAGGCAAAATGAATGCTCTAATGACTCAGTCTATAATACTACTTTACAAAGCTGTAATGATTCTAAAGCTCCCTAAGTCTGCTGAAGAAATAAAAATACCACCTGTCAAATAAAATGATTTATACATTCTCTGGTATGTACAGTATAAATCATTGTCAACTCTGGCATGATACCCACTTTTACATCATAGGTTCTTAACCCTTTTTTGCCCTCTTCATGTGGAGAAACATAATTTACATTTGCTCTTCACTAGACTTCTTTTTTTCTCCTCAAGAAGTCCCAAATACAGCACCAATCTCTTTCCTCAGATTTCAGGAAAAAAGATGTCCTCCAACCCATCTATTCCCCAAAATATAACCTAGACAAGGTCTGTGTGTTCTCTGTAATGTATCTACCCTTGTGAAGACAGAAATCATGGAAGACTGACACCAATAGTTCGGTTTTCCATTGATGATCAGATATATTCCTGATCCTATGCCCTCCTTTTGCTGTTCCATTTCCAAGTCTCATCAGTGGCTTTAAGAAGTACCTGGCTTAGGGGCGCCTGGGTAGTTCAGTCAGTTAAGCATTGGACTCTTGATTTTAGCTCAGGTCGTGATCTCAGGGTCCTGAGATGGAGCCCCACGTCAGGTTCTGTGCTGAGTGCGGAGCCTGCTTAAGATTCTCTTTCCTTCTCCCTCTGACCCTCTCAGGTCTTCCTCTCTCTCTCTCTCTCTCAAACAAAACAAAACCCATTTAAAGAAGTACCTGGTTTGGGCTGTGTTTGATCCACAAAGGGCCTGACGGTAGGTCATGTTTCATCATCATTCCCAACGAATCTTAAAAAAGGGAAAAAGGATTCTATCACTCTGTGGTTTACAGTTCAAACCTTGAAATTATAAAAAAAAGACATGTATAAATATATTTATAAATATAAAAATAAATGCAAAGATTTAATTTCATGTCAGTCTTTAGGCTTTAGTGTCATTCTAAGCATCTTCTTTCTCATATATTTCTAAATGTTAAATTCTGGGAAAATTAGTTACAACTGAATATTCATTATATTCATTAAATTATGTAGGTAGATTTTTTTTTTAATCTGGCCTAACAGGGATCTATTTAAATAAAAAATTAAGTCAGTAAATTCAACAAATGTCTACTGAACACATATTACGTAACAAGCCCTGGATATTTGGGGACAAATTAGGAACAATTTCCACCTTCAAGGAGTTCATAAGCTGTTGGGGGAAAATGAACCATAACTACATATAATTTAAATCAGATTAAGATAAGTACCTCAACATTAAAAAAAAAATCCATGGAAGCAGAGGTTGTACCTGGAAATAGCAGAAGATTTCAAAAAGTTGACTTGACAAAAAGAAAGTAATGCTTCAGCTGGAATGGAATTGGAGGTGGGAGGTAGTAATAGAATCCTGGCGAAGAAAGCCAAGTGACATGAGGTATGCAAGTAGTATCAGGTAAGGGAGAACATACGGGGAGACAAGGCTGAAGTCTGATTAAGATAATAGTATTAGCTAATACTTATCGAGCATTTACTATGTGCCAAGTACCATTCAAAGCACTTTATTTGTATTAATTTATTTGATCCTCACAACCTTATGAGGAACATTCTATTATTCCATTTTAACGATGACAAAACTGAGGTAGAGAACGGTTAAATAATCTGTTCAGAGTTACACAGACGCAGACAAATTATGGAGCCAGGATTTTGAAATACGTAAATAATAAAGGAAAAACAAACTGTCTTACCCCCCAACCATATTCATTATAAAAGCAGTTAACAGGTACTTTAAATATCTCTTCTCTTATTAATTCCTGGGCCACACTTCCAGACTTTGCTCAAATGCCTCCTTCTCTAAAAAGCTTTTCTTGATGCCCCCAACCGAACGATATTTCTTTCTCCTCTAAGCTTCATAACTCTTCGTATCAATCTTATAGCAACAGACTATGAACAAAATCTTAATATTTGGTTCCTAGCATTACAGATTTTATGTGCATCATTCTCTCTTTCTTATTCTGCTTTAGCCTGATTCACTGTCTATTCTCCCCAAGTCCTAGGACAGTGCTCGAAGCCTTAAAATGCTAGCTAAATCTGTGGAGCGCTTACTCTTTGCAAGACATTGTGCTAAGCATTTTCGAGGAATTCTCTCACAAAATCCTTACAGCAACCCTATTCCTGATTCACTGCATTCAATAGCTACTTTTAGCCCCTTCTGTGACAGATGAAATAACAGATGCACCTTAACCTCAGTAAGCAAAACAGATATGGCCCCCACTCTCAAGAAGCTCACAGTTCGGAGATTGGTACTCTTGGTAACCCTAAGTATCGAGAAGAGGAAAAGTGAGGTTCGAAGAAGTTAAGTTTAACTTGCTCGCCCAGAATCACACAGCGAAAAGTGGCAGAGTTGGAATTCGAACTCAGCTCTCCAGACTGGCTATTCGGGGCCCTGTGCGCCTAACCACTGTTCTTAAGGAGGCGTTTCATAAACATTACTGAAGGAAAAGTTTTAGAATACTTTTACACTACAATGAAAAATATCCCAAAGATAAGGAAGGTTTTACTCGATTTCCTTCCGTGGGAGGAGAGCAGGAACCGAGCAACAGTGCAGACGGCGGTGGCAGCAGTCTCCTGGGGTAGCCCAGCACCGCCGATCAAGCCATCTGCTGAGAAGACTCGCTCAGCATCGGACATTTCCCTGTGTCCCTCAAAGTGACTCCGCTGAGCCGTGTCCCTCCACGGGGTTCTTCCCGAACGTCAAGGCGCCGCTGCGCGCGGGGCGGTGTGGCCGAGTCACCGGCTCCACGGGCCACCAACCCGGAGGCGTGGAGGCCGGGAGCGCAAGCGAACGACGCACAGCTCCTTCCTTAAAAGTGCCGCAACTATCCTGGAAAGGTGGGTTCAACCCCCGCCCCCCCGCAGAAGAGGCTTCCTACACTGTGAGGCCCTACTTCCCACTGGACGTGAGGAAGCTGCCGGGAGGGGATTACGGGGCTCTACATACTACTCGGGCGCCCCTCTGGCCCTGAACAGCCGCCATCTGGCCGCGGGCGTCCCACGGCCCACAGCCGACCGCCCGAACTCTTCTCCAAGCGCCACCCTGGCAGCTGCACTGTTTGGCCTCGCCTACTCATCTCCTCAAACAAAAGGGTTTTCTACAACAGCGGCATCCCAAGATGTAAACCAGGCAGAAAGAGTCGCTTGGAGGCAGGTGTCTAATTCCCCTCATTTCTTAGGCCAACAGGAGACCACCCGACTTCACACCGAGGCCACCAGGTTTGGCGTTGGAGACGACCTGGAAGGGCGAGGCCCACAGCCCAGCGGCTCTTGGGACGGAGCAGACAGGCCACCCCCGCCGCCGGCTAGACTCCGGCCCTTAAGCCCCGCACGCCGCCAGGCCCCGCCCCTGCGCCCAGCAGTTAGCCCGGCAACCGGCGCGCAGGGGCCGCGGCCCGGACGCAGAAAGAAGGCGTGGCCGGCGCGGGCCACAGGCCCCGCCCCTCGCCAATGGCCTGCTGCGCCGGCGCCGGGTGCTCCAGACCTAGCCCTCGCTCTGTGCCACACTACGCTGAGCGCATGCGCCTAGAGAAGAGGGCCGGTGAGGGCGGGTGAGGGCCCCCCACCGAGGGGAGGGGGAGACGGAAATGGAGGGGATCTGCGCGCACCGGCTCGCCCCCAGCCGGGCGCCGGCTGAAGGGCGCGTTAGGGGTAGAGCCGGGGGCGGTGATCGCAGGGGAGGTCGAGGCTAGGGCTCCGACCCGCAGCTGGAGCAGGGTCGCGGCGGCCCGCTGACCCGCCGGTGTTTGTGTGTACGTGCCCGCGCAGGGAGACATGGAGAACTGTTTGGCGGCCGCGGCGCTGAACGGGGTGGACCGACGTGCCCTGCAGCGCACGGCTAGACTGGGTCAAGAAGTGCTGGAGCGGGCCAAGAGGAGGGCGGTGGACTGGCATTCGCGGGAGCTTCCCAAAAGCGGCGTGGGGTTCACTTCTCGGGAGCGGCCCTACCGAGAAAGACGGCCCGCAGCCGGCGCCCAGCGCCTTCTCCCAGGAGAGGTGAGGGCTCCTGTGCTGGGGGACCAGCCCGTTCGTTCGCTCCGGTGGCCTGCTGGCAACCCGGGCACGCCGAGCCCACGCCCCTGATTCAGCTTTGGCGGAAGCCCTAAGTAACGGGACAGTGAACAGAAAAGTCCTTTGAAAATTCTTGACATGACAGATTCTTCTTCTTGGGTAGTTTACGGTACCGCTAGTGCTGGGCCCTGGTTGGTGACTTTTTTAGAAAAGTTCTTACATGCTACCGTCCGATATTACAGGAAAGCTAGCTAACCTTTCTTTGTCCTGGATAAACTGCGTGTCTGTTTATTCCTTTTAGAGTGGAATTCTTTCTCAGTAAGATCTTCTTGTAGACTTAAACTTGCAGAGACTTTTCAGAAAGTAAAAAAGATGCTATTCCCAAATTGACTTCATTCTCCAGTAGGGAATACCAGATCTCACCTGTGATTTGCCGTTTATTCAAATAGAGAGAAGAAAGACAACCAACCCTAAGTGCTTCTTTCAGAACAATGGCAGAATTCATGGACTATACTTCAAGTCAGTGCGGGGTAAGTTGTGTAAGCCAAAGCATGCCCGATCCACCTGCAGATGGACCACAAAGTGGGTCTTTGTGGAATCGAAGGAGAATCTGGAGACTACCCGTTTAGTATGCCCCACCTTCCTGGTTAGCTTGTAAACAGGGATTTAAATGAGGTGATAAATCCAAGTTAGAATTTATTCAGCAGATACTTACTGAACGTCTAACTCTGTGGGTATTATTGAGGATATACCAGTGAACAAGCCACAAAAGGTCTCTGTCCTCCCTGTTGTTTTCAGACTAGTGGGGGGCGGGGAAGCTTATTTGCTGAATTCCGACAATCAAGTCCAGATATTAGGGATTTTTTAAACTTTGAACTGAACTAACGTTAAAAAATATTAGTAAGGTCGTTCTGAACTGGAACTGAGCCTTTCTGGTTTTCAAAATGTATTGAAACAAAAACGGAAACAAAATGCCTACACCAGAATTTAACCTCAGTTTCAAGTCCCCGATAGTGTAGTTTTTAATTATGTCCCTATGAGTTTGTATCACTTGTTGGCCACCAAGGTGGTCGTGTGGAACAGATACAGTGCCCTCATCAGAGGTGGTGTGGCTTGCTGGCAGGAGCAGCCTCCTGGGAATCAGACCCATGGTCTGCCACTCACTGGCTATAATGCCCTGGGCCAGGTAGTCCCACTCAGCCTACCTTCCCTGTCATAAAGTGAAGATCTCGAAAGCACTTTCCAGCCTTTAGAGTCTGTTTCTTTGGTTTCCACTGAGAGATGAACACCAGAAAATTGTCCTTAACTATAGCATGAGGGACATAAATGAGATTTTTGGTATCATTCATTGAAATGGGTGTACAAAGGTTTTAAAGGCCTTCTTCTCAAAACTACATGCTAAGGTCATCTTTAAGTACTTTGAGGGAATGGTGAAAGCAGGCCAGCCTGCATCCAGGGAAATCCCCTGTATGGAAGGTACTCTATTATCTGGGAGTTGCAGCTGACTCTGTGGTCTTGTTCAGCCTTTTTTTTTTTTTTTTTTTTTAAGATTTTATTTGTTTATTTGACAGAGAGAGACAGCCAGCAAGAGAGGGAACACAAGCAGGGGGAGTGGGCGAGGAAGAAGCAGGCTCCCAGCGGAGAAGCCTGATGTGGGGCTCGATCCCAGAATGCCAGGATCACACCCTGAGCCAAAGGCAGATGCTTAACGACTGAGCCACCCAGGCGCCCCTCTTTCAGCCTTAACATGATGTGATTCTTTTGTAGTTATAAAGGTGCTGGTCTACAAGGGAGAAGGAAGAGAATACCTTATTTCTGTCCTGTTTTTCATTTTCATATACTAAGATTTCAAAAAATCTCTAATCTCTCTACATCTTTTGTAAAATACCTATGACTCCAAGAACAGGATTCCAATCAATGAGATATGGTCCTGAGAATATTTTTATGTTATTCTGTTAAATGGCTTTAGAAAAATCCATAACTTCAGCTCTTCTGTGAAGAGATCAACTGAAACATTTTGATTCATGGTTCACTAAAAGGGATAACAATGGTCTTTGGTCTGAGGTTTAGCCAATTAGTGTGTTCTTCATTTCGATTTTCAGTCCATACTTCAGTTCAAGTGTCCACTCTGGAATGGAGTCTCAGAACCCTCAGGCTTTCTGGAGATAGAATTAAGAACAGTGTTCTGACTTTGCCTTTACAATTTTGAAGCAGCCCCAAAAATACATTATTAGACCTATGTCTGGAAGTGCTTTCCCCAGCTTCCCATTCTTTTGGTCTCATGCCTTAAACACTGTTCGTACACTATGTTCAAAACAAGCAGACTGGTGATATCCTTATCATTAGTCATAATCAGGGGCAAGTCTAAGGTTAACTTCGAAGGGGAGGAAGGAAGCAGACAAAAAAAAAATGTAACTGCTTTCTCATCCTTTAGATTATTCTTAAATTAGAGGCCTCTTCCTTCCCTCTGCACGGGGAGAACGGTTGCCTAGCTATTGAGTTTTTGTTACGTTTCCTGTCGTATCTCTAAATCTCAAGGAGATGCACCCCTCTTCCCTTGTCCTTGTCTGAGACTTGGACAATAACCATAGAACAGCTCATCAGAACTTGTGACGAGAGGAGATGGAAAGGCACATGTATTTGACATCAGGGCGAAGACGTTGTGAAAATTCTTTAACCTGGCAGAGAGCATGGTGGTGCCCAACTGTAGTTGGCCAGAGTTCTTGCCCTACAAAGGCAGCAGGTGGCAGCAAAGTCATGCCAAATGCAGTTTCCTCCTCTGCAGCCACTTCACGTGGGCTCAGATTCGTGTGCTGACTTCAGAGGCCTGTCAAGGGAGCAGGTTATTTACCTTCGCTCTGTTGCCTTCCTCTTAACCATACTTTCCCCAAGTAGTGGAGGTTTTTTTTTGAAAATTTGACAAGACTATTTGCTTATCCAACATCTTTCACATTACTTCTGTAGAGATACTATTCATCTGTGCTGGAGGAAGGAGGGGCGGCCCACGTCTCTCGTTATCACAGAGGGAAGTCAGAGCTGCACTGGTGCTGGGACAGGGGGAATGCCCAGGTATGTATCCTCAGCTGTCCGCTCTGTGCCCTCAGCTCCCCCTCCCCCGCTTTTAACAGAATTCTTTTCCTAGAGTATTAGAAAATAAACTATTAGTATTAGTAATGAACCATTACAGGCCTCTCACTACAGACTTACCTGTCTTTTTCCACACGTTCTGGGGAAGATTCTACTTGTTGAACTGATGCACTAGGAATTCATTGTTGTTTTTGAAGAGAATAGGCCTGTTATTTTGTTTTGTTTTTTTCTTTCTAAACGCCCCCTAGTTATACTCAGAGATGGCAAACTTAAGTTCAGAATCGAATCCACAAGTTGGATTCCTGACTTCTCTGGCCTGTGGGTTTAGGGAAAGGATGGGAGAGTGGCCCCAGGGGTATGAGTGAGGGCTGGATGCACACTGGAAGGCCCCTCCTGTTTCCCTGGCCTGGGATGTGTGGAGTAACACCAGAGCCCGAAACCTGGGTTCCCTTTTCTGGCCTGACCCTAAGGGAGTTACATGTGGGCAAGAGTCATTCCTGTCCCTCCCGTTCCTTCCTATAAAATGTAAGTTGGTGCCTCTAAAGGGAATTCTGGTTTTCCCCGCTAGTACTGGGACTCCTGGGAGAAGCACAGAAGAGAATTCTATTTTCTGAGAGCCTGTTAAGTCTCAGTCACTCTTTTACTTTAAATCTCCAATCTAGTATCCCCATGTTGTAGACTAGGAAACTGAGGCTTAGAGAACTTAATTTGCCCTTTTCAGTGAAGCAGGAGATAGGATTCAAATTCAGGTCTGACTCCAAAGCCCATAGAAATATAAAAAGCAATCACAGTAAACATCTGACTACAAATACCTCACAGAATTCACTAAAAGCCTTAACAACTTGGGAGACAACTTAGAAGAAACCGACAGAACAATTATTAGTTCCTAATAAAGTAAGAGAAAGTTCTCTTTACAATCCAGAAGTCGAAGTCTAGGCACTAATCAGGGTTTCTGCTTGTCTCTTCAGAGAAAAGACACCTCCCTCGGTCTTGGAGACTTCTGTCACGCGTCAGGGCGTGCTCTCGCAGCATCCCAGCATGTGAGTACAGACCTCCTAGTTCCGGGCTTCACGACCAGTGTCATTCCATGAACTAGTTGGGCTGGTTATAGGGTCCTTTGTACCAGATCTATGGTATTTTTAAGTTGGGGTGTTTCACTCTTGAGAAAAGTGTACACCATTTGGATTCAGTGTAAAATTGTGTTTTCCTCAGTATCCTTCCTTCACTTAAAGCTTAAGGGATACTTTTTGTGCCTGAACTCCTCGTTGTGGTTGGAAAGAATGTGAAGTATTCACATCGCAGCTCCTGCAGCTCAGCTGGGCTGGCCCTGGGTCCTGCTGGAATTCCACCATCTGTTCAAGCAGCAGGAGGGGCCTGACCCTCCTGCTTACAAAGTGAAAACCATTGCTGAAATTCTGAAACATATAAATTTGGTTAGATCGAGTTCCAGAACGTTTGAAGGGATTTGTCGTCATTTTCCACAAGTGTTTCTCTGTTAAAAACACAGTGATGAGTTTTTCATTTTTAGGGTAAAGAAGTACTCATTAGTTCATGAACCCAGGGAATTTTTGGGGACTTGGAAGGTCTGGAATTCGGAGGAAAGGAACTCCAGCATGTTGCTGCAATAGTTTGCTTAATCTTTGTTTGTATACAGTGCGGTACTAGCCAGCACTCAGAATATACTGGAGTTAGGAACAACTAAGAATGTTCTGCTTCTAGTACAAATATAAGTTAGGTTAAGACGCCTCCCGTACTTGCTGGATTTGGGTAATGCTAATCTTCCTGATATTCGTGGTATTGGAATCACGGATCCCAATCTCAGCCCGTGTTTCCTTTTATGTAGACAAATGAAGTATCCTTGGCTTTCTGCAATTCTGTTACGGTTGTATTTTCTGAAATCGACTTTTGTATACTTACACGGTTGAAGACCAATAAATAGTTGTGGCGTAGTCATTTACATTCACGTCAGTTACATGAGAAGACCAAATTTGCAATAACTGGGCATGAAAGGATAGAACATAAAGCAGCTTTGGAAAAAGTTGGCTTTAACTCTGTGCAAGGTGGAGGCGGGGAGGAAGTTTCATAAAAGTGTAAATATTACCACTTATTCCTCCCGGTAGAGTTTGCTGGCCAGTAATTTGTTGTTCTCCCCCCTGGGTGTGGTGGCAGAGATGACAGCTGCTGCCTGTGGCTCCTTCTGAGCATGGAGGAAGCACGTGGGGTGGGGGGCGGGGGGTTCCCAGCTGTGGGATAGCAGCTTCGGCTCTTAGGCTCTTTTCTGGTTTGCAACTTTGCGCTCTGCCATTTGAACTGAGACCCCTCCTCTGCCTGCACTTCTGCCCACTTCCCAGCCATGTGTCAAGTCTGTCCTTGGAGGACACTCTGTGCTCAGCACAGCTTTAAACACAAGGCTTTCCACTAACTCCAGCTTCCAGTGTTTCGCCTTGTAGGAGAACCAGTCCTCCAAGGGGGGCTTTGGCCAGCCAGCTGACTTGCTGCATGACGAAATGGAGTCCACTCATAGTATGCTCAGCTTTTGGAGAAAAGAATATTTCATCTTCCACATCATGAATTTAGCAAACAAAGCACAGTTAAAAAGATTCTCATTATTCCATGGTGCCTTGTCGTTACTGCTGATCTGTGTGCTGCTGTCTACCTTTGAGCCCCAAGACAATGATCATTCGCCTTTCTCTCTACCTAATTCTTCTCTTTCTGCCACGATCAGGACCCTTCCTGTTCGTATAGCATTCTAGCACTTGCCAGGTGTTTTCACGTACGTGCTTATTTGTGACGTAGGTATTACCACAGCTTTAGAAATAAGGAAACAAGCACAGGGAGACATTGAGACTTCCGTAAGTGACATTCCTATTGTCTGGCCAGGCCGAGCCTTGAAAGCAGGGCCTCGGTCTCCCAGCCCGGTGCTTCATCCCACTGCGCCCCTGGCACACAAGGTGGCCTGGTGGTGTCGTGACCTACAGTCTCTCAACAGCTAATACCTGTTTTTCCTTGCAGGCTGAGAACACCTCTAAGGACCTCTACATAGAAGTATATCCAGGGACCTATTCTGTCACTGTGGGTACAAATGACTTAACCAAGACTCAGGTGGTAGCAGTCGACTCGGGACAGAGTGTGGACTTGGTCTTCCCCGTATGATGTGGCCCATCATGGCTATCACATCACCTTTTTTTTTAAGTAGCAAGAAGAATAAAGTCACTGTATGATTCTTTTCATATTTACACAGTAATCCTGCTTTCAGGGCTGACTGTAGAGGGTCAGCCTTCCTGGGAACTGGAGTTTGTCTCCTTCAGTGCCTATTTTAACTTAAATGTCTAGAAGCCCCCACCCCCACTTTCTGCTGAAAGTCATAATGTAATAATGCTGTCCGAGTAGTTTTTAACTGCTTACTTTCCAGGTGAAGGCGAATTGTGATAATAAAGGGAGCGATTTGGAAATGAAGAGAGTTCGTTTTTATTGGCATGGAGAGGTGAGACAGTGTCGCTCGTGGGCAGCTGTAGGTTTATGAGAAGGCGACAGAGAGGCTGTGGAAGCGTTTGCCCAGAGCAGGCCAACCACGCCCTATGCTTCTGTGGAAGAGGCCCCCTGGAGCAGGCCCCCCAGGCCTCCCGCAGGACCGCCGGGGGGGGGACCGGACCGCCGGGCTCCTGTGCCCCTCAGCGCAGGTGCCTTCGCGCCACTCGTGTGCGGGCAAGTCTGTGCGTGAGGATGCGGCTGCTATGCGCCTGCCACGTGTGACCTACGCTCTGCCCCGGCCACCGCTTAGTAGCGCCGCCTCAGGTGGTCAGCACCACTGCTCTTCTAGCTTCCTGTAAGAGGAAAAGTCCTGAGGGTCTGATGCTGACTGTAATTTTAAGGATCAAAAGTCACTGATTTTAAAAAGTCCATGATGTGCCCTAAACTCCTCAGAGACGCCAGGCCAACAGCAGTGCTGTGTCGGCCAGTTCGGTTTTGCCTGGTAGTTCATCCCATTCTGAACATGACAGGTCCTTCCTCAGGACAAACGCCAGTGTTTTATGTGATGAGAACCAAGTTTTGAGTAGGGCTGTGTTAGCATTCCTAGTGAGGAACAGACTCCCACGGACGGAGGGCCTCGTCAAGCAGACCCATGCCCATGACCGTAGGGTCAAGTGTCACTTAAATGAGATCCTTGCCTCCGTAAGAAGCCTGTGATCAGCTCTGTGGGTTCTGTAAGCCTTCGGAAGTGGAATGCAAAATTGTGGGTGTGTGCATTTTCCTGAGAAGAGAGCGTGGGAGTTCTCATTCTCAAAAGGGGCACGAAGGGGGCGCCTGGGTGGCACAGCGGTTAAGCGTCTGCCTTCGGCTCAGGGCGTGATCCCGGCGTTCTGGGATCGAGCCCCACGTCAGGCTCCTCTGCTATGAGCCTGCTTCTTCCTCTCCCACTCCCCCTGCTTGTGTTCCCTCTCTCGCTGGCTGTCTCTATCTCTGTCGAATAAATAAATAAAATCTTCAAAAAGAGCACGAAGAACCACGTGAGGAGTCCTTAGGAGCCCCTTCCCAACCAGCCTGCTTTACCTGGCTCCTCAGGGCTCCCAGTCTGAGGGCATTCTGGTCTCTCCGGTGGGTTGCTGTTCCCTGACTCCATTTTCTGTGTTCACCGTCTTCTGGTGGGGTCTGTGGTGGCTTCACGCCACTTGCTTCCAGGACCAGCTCCTTCGTATTCCCCGGCACTACACTCTGTCCCCTTTGTTGTTTGTTGCCCCTCTTTTCTCTCCAGGTGGTTCCATGTCTTGTTCCTAAACCCCAAATTCAATGAGTTATGTTGCACGTGCCACCATGGGATTAGTCCTGATGACCGAAGTAGAACTATGTGAAGGATCCCAGAATCTAACTGGAAGCTCCTACCACTGCTCTCTATTTTTAAAGTGAAATAAAGGTTGTGTCATTTCTGGCCATTATGCTTTTTGGATAGGTTATATCTGATAACCACATTTGGAATTAGGTGGGAGAAGGTATCAGACACAATTTCCAGAACAGCAAAGGTAGCCAACTGCCACCTGTCAAAGGAGCTTAGAGATCACCCTGGTCATGGGGCGCCTGGGTGGCACAGCGGTTAAGCGTCTGCCTTCGGCTCAGGGCGTGATCCCGGTGTTCTGGGATCGAGCCCCACATCGGGCTCCTCCGCTGAGAGCCTGCTTCTTCCTCTCCCACTCCCCCTGCTTGTGTTCCCTCTCTCACTGGCTGTCTCTATCTCTGTCAAATAAATAAATAAAATCTTTAAAAAAAAAAAATCACACTGGTCACAAAGAAGAGGTAGTAAGCTGGGGGCGGTTTAAGAGGTTGGGTGTGAGGCGAAACAAAATAATGGGAGATGTGACTCCCTGGGGAGTAAGAAAACAACCTGAAAAGGAGGGACTACTTTACAGGAATCCATCGCTTCCTGGCTTTTAAACTACAGATTGAATCCTGATTCAGTCATAAGCTTAGGAGGAGAGCAAAGGAACTGCGGGCAGCCAGCAGCCTGGCCTTTCTAGAAGGGGATCAAACAGGAACTTGAGAGTAACAAAAAGCGTGGAGGGCAGAGGGACCCACACCAGAGGATGCCCGTGAGGCAGAGCCTAAGACTGACCGTCAGACATCAGTATTTGAGCATTTAGGAGAAGCAAAGCAGCACGTTTCCCTAAAAGCAGACGAAATCTGGAGGGGGAGGAAAGGAAAGCTCTGGTGTTTGCCATTGTTTCCAAGCTGGTGCACACCTGGTTTTCTGCGCCTCAGCCTCACTAGTCAGCTGCGGCACCCAACGCCCCATCTGCGACAAGAGCCGGGGATGGCCCCTTTCTCCACACTCTAACTCAAGTGTATTCTCCACAGCTTTGGGCTTGGGACCTGGCAGAGGGCAGGCACAGGAATCCTCATGGTTCAGCTCTAAGAATTAACCTTTGCCTGGAGCATAACAAATGATTTAGTACCTAAGGGAAAACCAGACCAAGTACCTGAAGGTACCATATTTATCTTCTTTATGGACAATTACTAGAATTTTGTGGGGCGGGGTGGGGGGGAACAAAACTTTAGATCTGTTTAAATGTGATGGGGAGAGCGACTGAATGTGGGTGGCTGGTCAGTGGAGGGAGAACAAAGCAGTGTACGCTTAGGGAAAATAGGTGTGGACTTAACCAGGTTTGGAACCAGTCTAGATGGAATGCTGGGGAGCAAAGCTATAGCACTGGGAACACAGAGCTGGTGCCCAAATCCTGTGTGACCACCATAGTCCCTCTGGTTACCCCACTGGCGTTGCCCCCCTGAGGCCGGGCCTGGTGCTTCTCTGTTGCTCCCTACAAACTCCTGTCTACAGGCTAGGTACAGCTTTTCTTTCTCCAGCCTGCTGAAGCAGGAGGCAGTGGAAGCTATGGCGAATTTAGCATGAAAACTTAGCGTGGGCACCATTTTCTTTATAGTATCGCCTGAAGGGAGGATGTATCTGAGAGGAACAGTTGTTTCCAAGTAGCTTCTTCCAGCACGTCTCACAGCCTCTCACTGTGAGATCCATGACCCATCTTCCAGAAGCCCAAGAGCCTGCCCCGCTCTATATTTTCAATACAAAGTCTCCTGTCAGAGGGGAGGAGGAGCTCAGCTGCACATAGCTGGCTTCTTGTTCCTCTAGTTTTCTCCCTGGGGTAGGGGAAAATCCCACAGCTGGAAAGCCAAGGAAGGTCTAGAACGCTCCTAGAGAGTACGACAGCAGCCAACTTATATCCATTCCCACCCACACCCCCAAAGCTCAGGGGTCCAGGAGTCACCAAGAAAGTCTCTCTGTGTAGAAACAATTTCTCAACTTTTTGGAACTGAAGACCAATGAAGTTCTTTCCCCTGGGGCAAGAGTGAAATCCTCGTGGGCTACGAGGTCCCTCAGCTGTCCTGGAAACAGGGCAGTGGCTTCAAATAGGGACCCACAGTGGGTCCCAATGTGAGTGGTGTCTGGAGATCTTTCAGCCCTTAGCAGTGGTACTCTAAGCACACAGCCTCCCTGCCCCGGACTGAATGTTCATTTAGTTCACTCAGTGTTCAGTTAGTGACCCCCGGGCCCCAGGAATCTAGTCTAGGGCTGGGCTTATCCCAGCCCCCTCTGCCAGCTGACAGGCTTCTGCTCTTTCTGGGCCCCGCTGGGAGTCTAGATAAGACAGGCATAAGGCATGTCAGTGATACACGGCTTCTAAGCCCGTAAGGGCGTCACATGGTTCCCAGCTCAAGGTGAAGATGGGGATGGCTGCGGATTGACAGGAACACTGCCTCCCCTTCTCGTAAGGAGTGAGCAGCATGATGCAGTGCTTCTACCCACTCGGATTTACTAAGGGGACCATTGGAGAGTAGGGCCTGATGACCAATGAATGTTTAAAGACCAGTTGTTGTGTCTCTCTGGGCACTGAAGACACTAATCAGCACCTGGAGGCATTTTGACTATTCAGCTAGAGAAAAATCAAGGGCTCCAAGAAAAAAAGGTGGGGTGGGGGAGGGTGGCAAAAACAGACAATGGCAGCACCCTCTCCCTAGAGACTAGTGAAGAAGGAGAAGACTACTGTTAGACAGGGATGCAGACCTTTGCATGAAGATCAGCCCATCTTCTCCTACCGGGTTTTACCGCTCAAATGGAAACCTACTATTTCCCTTTTATCACAGCCTCCCCTTCCACATGGCCACACTCCCAAGTGTGACTTCCAATCCCAACACAGTGGACCCGTGCATGAGATTCCTAAGAGACACGTGGTAGGGAAGGGAACAGGGCCCTCAGCCCTGCCTTAAAGAAGGTACACCTACCTGGCTTCCCAGGATGTGGCTCAGACCCATTTCTCCTCCAGTACCTCCACTCAGGCTGGCAGAGGCCACACTGCCTCCTCGGGGACTTCTCAAGAAGGATGGGGTCTGTGTTGACTGTGCTGTCCACCATCAGCCTCTGGGGGAGGCCCATCTGCAGCTCATTCTCCAAATCCTCTTCAGAAGAAGAGGAAGAGGAAGAAGAAGAAACCCCCAGGGGAGCTCGCACTGTTCCTCCCTCTTTTTCAGGACCCTCTAGGGGCAAACGTGCTGCGGGCCTCAGTTCCACCTCTGGATGTTCTTTGGCTGTGACCCCTGAGGCCCTGGCTAGAGGCCACCAGATAGGTCCAGCCAAGGGGCAACAGCAGAGGCAGCCCTGGCCCAGCAGTTGGCAGCAGGCCTGGGAGACGCAGGGAGGACACAGGAACGGAGCGCCCAGAGAAAGCCCAGTGGTGACATGTCCAGTGGCTGGTCCCAGCAGACAGCAGCAAGGGGCCCAAAGGAGGGGGCTGGGGTGCTCCTTGATTAAAGGCTTGTGCAGCCTCTCCACAGCCTTCTTCCAGACAGCGGGGGGCACCCACCTGACCCCACCTGGAGGCACAGTAGCTGTCTTGCCATTCCAGAAGTGAACAGTAATTTCTTCTTCTTTTGATGCTATGTAACAGAAAGAGCAACATTTTCTTACAATTACCTCTTCTATACCATGGGACAAGGTTTCTCCTAGCCCTCAAAGCAAACCTCAGGGTGGCCCCCTGCTCCTTGTCCTCCTCCAGTGCACCTCTCCATGGACAGCCTGCCGGGAACATTCCTGCACCCGCTCCATATTTACTGCCACTTCCCGGTGCACTGGCATGTACCTCCTGGTTTCGATTTTCATGGGGGAAGAGGAGAAGCCTCCTCCTGTCATTCTGGAAATCGCAATGATACTGACTGCTGGGCCCTGCAGAAGGGGACTGTCCCAGTCTGTGGATAACTTGATGGGGGACCAGTCATGAGTACTGGTGCGACCCCAGTTTAACCCCATCACACAACAGGTTAGCGAACCCACAAAGACATAATAGTTTTAGGCTATTTTGCCCTGATGAAAGGTAATTTATCATCCGAAAGCTATGATTTGTGTATCTGTTGCCACACCCAGGATTAAGCTGCAAGTGAGGGGGGCAAGGATTTCTTTCTTTCTTTATTCCTTTTCCTTCCTTCCTTCCTTCCTTCCTTCCTTCCTTCCTTCACCTCTAAGATCCTCAGCTCACCTCTAAGACACCTCTTGCTCTCTCCTACCAGCCTGGCTCCCCCTGGGGACCGCCAGGTCAGAGCAGCTTTACTTACCTCTCTGGGGGTCTCTTGCCTCCGGGGCCAAGAGAACGGTGCCAGGGCCATACCGCTGTCGGTCTGGCTCCCAGGGTGCAAGCACCTTGTCCCCAGGTCGCAGTGAGCGTTCAGTGGATGGCAAGAACTGAATGACGTCATCTTCTAAGACCACATTCTGCCTCTGGGCTGGCAGCTTTGGGTCTGTGATGAGGGGAACCTCAAATTCCACAAGCAGGCCTCCCCGTCTCTCCAGCTGTGAAAAGAAAACACAATAAGATCTGGCGTGCGGAAGTGTAACAGGGAGCCCCGTGGTTCCCCGCAATGCCCTGCAACCAGGCCCAGGGCCTTCCTTACAAACAGTGAGGGCGCTCTAGAGAAGGGACAGGGACAGATGCTGTTAGAGCTGATTGTGGCGGAGACAGACAAGCTGCAGTGTGGACGCTCTTCCCTTGACCTCTTTTTGCCATGGGCAACTCTTGTGTATCACTTTCCGCCCTTCCTTTCCCGTTCTCCTCCTCTTCCTGTTTTTCTTTGCTCCTCTATATATTTGGCCTGCAATTCCCAGGGATAACCTGGGTCCTTTGGATCTTTCTCCAGTGCACTCCCCCTCCTCCCAGCACTTCTGAAAAGTGTTGTCCCTGCATCCAAGACCAACCAGGGATATGTATTCACCCACAGGCCCAGCGTGAGCTGTGGCCTAAGGTGAGGGCAGCCTTCAGCACTACAAGGAGGAGAGGTCTGGCTAAGCAAATGAACATCGTAAAAGAGAGGGCAGGAGAAGTCTTTAAGCTAATTAAAATTTTGAGAACTCCATATGATTTGAAAGAGAAATAAAATCTGGTTACAAATTACTTTAATCACTAGACAGCCTATTATTGGAGCAAAACACTGCTAATATTTCATTTGAAGTCACATATTAGTTCCTTGAAAATGACAAAATAACTTTTGAATGGAAATTCTAGAATTCATTTTTTTGAAATTCACACTAGTCTTCTCTCCATGAATCCATAGTCACAATGTCTGACTCTAAGAAGAAGAGAAAAACTCCAAAGAAGGAAGTAGCCATGGAAGTAAAGCGCAGGCCTGGCTCCTCGCATGTGGGGGACCAGGCTTCCGTGTGTTCAGGCAGAAACATGCATGTGGGCATGTTTTATTTCTCTTCCCCTTAGGCTGGTGCCCATCATTCAACACACTGAATTTTCCTGAACAGAGCACTTTTTACTGTCAATTTTTTTCACTGTCACAAGTTCAGTTCTATCCCTCTCTCAAATGCATCTGATACAATCCTAACCCCTAGTACCTCAGGTTGTGACCTTTTTTGGAAATAGGATCATTGCAGATATAATTAGTTAAGACAAAGTCATACTAGGCTGAGTAGGGTGGGTGCCTCACCCAATGACTAATGTTCCTATAGAAAGGGGAAATTTGGACACAGACATGCACAGGGGGAAGATACCATGTGAAGGTGGGGCAAAGATTGGGGTGACGCTTCTATAAGCCAAGGAGCACCACAGATGGTCAGCAAGCCACCGCAAGTTAGTCAGGGAAGGCGTGTAGAATAGATTCTCCCTCACGACCCTCAAAAGAACCAACGTGCCAACACCTGTCAGTTCAGTCCCCAGAACTGAGAGACAATACACTTCTGTTCTTTAAGTCCCCCCGTTTGTGCTACCCTGTTACACAGCCCTAGCAAACTAATACACTCACCGCCATTACATTTCCCTTCTAGAACCTGGCCATGAAAGCTGTGCACTTATCCAAGAAACTGTCCTGCTGGGCACACAGCTGAGGCATAGCAGGTATGACAGGGCCACCCCGAGGAGTGCGCTGGGAGATGTGAGGAACTTGCCTCTGGAGCAGCCTTTATCTGAGCCCGGTAATAAAAGCCATCTGGTCCCCTTCTTGCCAGGACCCAGGTGTCAGCAGCAGCTCCGACTCTTCTCAACCAGCCAGGCCCCTGCCATGCTGAGTCAGCAATGTGGAGACACGGGTGGTAAGATGCATATCTGAGAAAAAGCAAATGGAATTAGGGAATGGAGAAGACCGAGCCCTAAAAACATCAAGAACTGCATTTCACAGATCTGAGCAGCACCGCAGCGTGCATATGACATGGAAGGCTGTGTGGAACAGAAATCCATGTAGAAAGTGGCTGATGATCTGTGACTTCCAGTAAGACAAGGAAAACTGCTGGAAGGGGCAGAAGGAGAGGACAGTGAAGGGAACTATCATTTGGGGATTGAGAATTGCTTCAAGGTCATTAAAACGAGATTAGCCTGGATATATTCAAGTGAATTAATGCTGGTTCTGAGACTGAACAGCGGACCAGGAAAGAGCACTGGGGAGGTAAATCCAAAGGCAGGGTGTGGGAATCCAGGATGAGGCAAGCATGTTTGGATGGCACCAAAGGAGTAACATGGGAAGGATGCTTGGTGCTATGGGGTCAGAAGAGAGGAGGAAGTGTTTGAGCAGGGGAAGCACAGAGGAGGGCGCTAAGGGGCTGAGAAACAGGAAAAAGGAGAAGCTACTCCTGGAGAGGTTTGTGGACAGGGCCAAACCGGGGGTGCAGTGTTGGGGGAGGTTATTGAGTCAGGGTTTGGGTTACTGAAGAAACTTTACTTTGTGGACAACCCTGGAGGCAGGGAAGCTGAACTCTGGCTTTGAATGAAGACGGTCACATAGGTGAACCCAGAAAGCGGGCTCTTAAGGGTTCAAGCTGGCATGTCCCTAACCTGGGCACGGACACAAGTGAGTCCCTGGGACTGACACCACTTGTATATGCTTGAGAGCTGAGCTTCCTTTCCTTCTGCAATCACACTAGACAGCCCACCCAGGATTCGGTTCCGGAAGGGCCAGGATCACTGAGGGTTACTGAAGGAACCTGAGGCGGTGCCCGGAGCCCTCGTCTTAGCTGTCGGTTGCAGAAGCCCTAATTTCTCCTGCGGTGCAGGGCTAGTCTTGCAGTTGATGGTGAAAACGAGCTAGAAGCTCTCTAACTGGTGATGCCTGACTGCCTTCTCTACACGTGCCAACTCTGACATCGGCCACCTTGCCACACGGCGCTACGAGGAGCACGGTTTAGACGGGAGCGATGGAATACCACGAGCAAATCATGGCCCACACCTGAAGAACCCGTTCAGCCTTCCCAGGAAGCAGCGGGTCCCCCCCGCGGTACACCGTCGAGCGCCAAGAACAGAGAGGAACGAGAGGGGCCGAGACTAGTACCTGGTGAGCGGGTTGTGCCGGGTGAGCCGGGTGCTTGGATGGCAAAGCGGCGGGGCAAGGAGAGCTCCCGGGGAGGCAGCGCCCGTCCAGGAAGGGGGCTTCAGGGTCGCGGCCGCGCCGCGGTATTTGGGCGAAGGCGTGCCAGGCCTTGCAGAGGATTCCATGGCCTTGGGAGGAGAAATCACGCGAGAACAAGCGCCGCGGTTCCCGAGCGGCCGCCCCAGCCCCGCGGAGGACGCCTGGCCGACGACGCTCAGCTCTGCTCGCGCAGCCGCCGGCGGTTCTCTGAATCCTGCCCTGCGGACCTCAGCGCACGAGACCGGGAGGGGCTGAAGGAGCAGTGCTGTGACTTGACAGAAAGCCGGCGTGGAATCCGCGGCAGCCTGCTGGCTGCGTGCTCACGTCACCACGGCGCTCCAGCTGTGTCTCGGGAGGTAACACGGGGCAAGCACCTGGCTGATCTGTGGCTCAGTATACCTGTTCCCGCCTCCCCAGTTGTAGGGACTCCCAGGGATAGAACAGAACTTCCCTTCACAAGGATGGCTGGCCTACCCCTGGTGACAAGCTGACCCCTACTCTTTTTTTTTTTTTTTTTTTTAAGATTTTATTTATTTATTCGACAGAGATAGAGACAGCCAGCGAGAGAGGGAACACAAGCAGGGGGAGTGGGAGAGGAAGAAGCAGGCTCATAGTGGAGGAGCCCGATGTGGGGCTCGATCCCATAACACCGGGATCACGCCCTGAGCCGAAGGCAGACCCTTAACGACTGCGCCACCCAGGCGCCCCAGACCCCTCATCTAAGCCACAGACTCCCTTCCTAATCCAGTGACCTCCAGGACTAACTCTAGCCCCAGCTGAGATCCCAGGGTCATGTCCTCCACAGACCCGTTCAGACGCGACAGCTGCCCCCCGCGGGGCCCAAGATCACACTCCGCTGCCCCCGCCCACCAGAGCTCGGTTAGGGTCTGCCCCTGCCCAAGTCCACAGGTCGGACCCCAAGGGGACTTACCCACAGCCCCAAATTCCTCCACCTCAGCCTTCTGACAGTTGGGGCTCAGGGCCTCAGCCCGACTGACTCCTGGTTGCCAGGCACGTTGCCATGGCTGCGAGCCAGCAGGAGCGCTGTGGACTGAGTGGGCTGAGCATGTGCAGAGAGGTGGCAGGGGCCTTGGGAGGCGTGGGCAGGGCAAGGGGGCAAGGGTTTCTCCGGGGAAACAGGGACAGGGGGTACTGGAGAGAAGGGTCACCGCAGCCTCAGTTCCCCGAAGCTCAGGCTTCCCCACAGCTAGAAGAGACAGTCACGGTGGGAAGCCCTCATGAACCCCAGGGGAGTCTGGTGAGGGAGGGGGCTGCCCCTACAGAGACTGAGGGCTACTGATCTGCCTCCATCCTGTGCAGACAGGAGGCTGGGTTCAGTGAGCCACTGGCTGTATGACGGACTCTAGGATAGAATTTGTCTGTAGTTTAAGGCAAAACCACCAGAGGTGTGGGTGTGTTTGTCTGTAACAGTACCCCGCAAAGGAGCAGAGATGTGGCGACCACTTGGGGGTGATGGGAGTGGACATTGGTGACCAAGGGAACAGAAGTCTGGACTCTGCTGTCATTTGAACATCCATGGGACAGGACGTCCTGCTCCGGGGATGGGTAAGCATGGGCGTGTTCCCCAGCCTCCCCAATGAGAATAAATCTCAGGACTTGTGTTGGGAGTCCTGGGTATATACTCTCTCTTTCCTCTTATACATAAATGAGAAAGTACATGGTTCTGGGAGCCTCTGACTGCCTTTTGGGGACACTGAAGCTATTCCCAGAGAAAGGGATGATAGACAGAAACAAAACAGGTTCTCAGTGACATTGTGGAGCCCTGCCTGAAGGCAGCCCTAGAGCTAGATGCTTCAGTTAGGCGAACTTGTACTGATTATACAAATTTGGATTGGATTTTTCTCTTACTTGCAACCAAAAGATGACTGCCCTCCCAGAGCCTAACTTTGCAGTTATGTCAGGAGAGTGACTGTTGCTAAGGATCACACATGTAAAGGCTGAGAGTTATTTGGTGCAGAAAGTTAGAGTCCAAGAAAGACCAACGGAGTCTCTGGCAGTGAAAGAAGGATATCTGAATAAGATGGGTGGGATTTCAATGATGGAGGGAAATAGGAGAACATTCCAGTGTCGGAGGCAAGAGCTAAGAGAGAAAGATGCACTTACAAGATTGCTTTTCTCTTTTGGAGAAAATAGACTATCATGAGAAAATCAAGGTGTGACAGATTGATGGGAGCTTTGAAAACCAGGCAGATAAATGTAAACAACATGGTAGTCAAAAGGAAGACGTCATGGGGTTTGAGCAATGAAGTGACATGAAATGCTTTAAGAAAAAACATCAGAGTGAGAATGTAGCCAGTCAAGACTAGACCCCAGAAGGCCAGGAGGAGACTCTTAAGAGTGACCCAGGTAAGATGTGACAGGATTGGAATAGGAAAATAGTAACACCAAATATTTACCCATAACATCTACCTGATTTGAGGCTCTTTGCTGGTTGCTAGGAATATAGAAGGAATAAGACTGGTCCCTGTCTACTGAAGAGATAGATGTGTGATACAGTGTGTAAAGATAGTAGGATAGGAACTGCAAGGAAATATGTGTACAAAATAAAGGAACACGTAATGGCTGGAATGGGAAGATTTCATAGAGGGGACAGTGGAGATGAATGTGCTAGGGTGTGGGATGTCCTGACTGGGCTTGGTGATGGATGGGACCCGGGAGTTAAGGGAGAAGGAAGAGCTGACACAGTCATGGGAATGGAAATAGAGACATTTTGAAGGCAGTCTCCAAGATATGGGGCAGTGACTGTCCTTCCTCGAGGTGAAGGACAGGTGTGGCCCCTGTACATTTTCTGGCCAGGAGAACCTGCAGAATGGTGATGCTATGGACAATACAAGATTAATAATAATAATAACGGTTATGAATACTTGTGTGTCAGGCATTGTTAATTCTCCTAGTAAACATATGGGGGAATAGTTGCTGTTGTTATTATTATTCTCATTCTCTGGACGAAGAACTGAGACATGGAGAGGAGAGAGCAGAGTCGTAGTTCAAACTGAGGCAGTTTGATTCCAAGACTCCACAGCCTTCTTAACCCCTCGACTGAGCTGCCTGAAAAGTCTTCTGCATACAGGAAAAAGATGACTCCAAAATAATTTCAAATGACAATGAGATTTTGTTAGCTAGCTTTGCCTCCACCCTGGGTCACTCTCCATCCCGACATGGGTAAGGTATAGATGTACAGATTTCCTGTCAACCCCAAATTATAATAATGAGAACTACCAGACTTTGACAAACCAAGGGAGGTTCATTGTGATCGCTTAGCACGAAGTGTTTGCAAAGGGCAGTACAAGCATTGACTACTCATTGGTCAGACTTCACAATACTTTTGTGAGGGTTTCTCACAGCTGAGCCCCTGGCCAAGTGTGTGAGAAGGGCAAGGTGAGGGGTATAGAGAATCCTGGGGACCCCTGCTCCCCTAAAGTTCTTGAAAGAAATCACCAAAGCTTAAGATGCATCTTCTCAATCCCCATAAGATCACGTTTAGTACACCCGAACCCTGGTAGGAAACACCCAGCAAAGCCGGACCTTTGAGCTGTTACCTCCCTGTGCAGAAGTTACATTTAGGAAAAACTAGTGAATGATGCTGTAATAAAACCGTTTTGTGAAATTATTTGTTTCTTTTCAGAAACGCTAAATCAAATGATTCTAAAAATGGGGTCAGTGTGGCAGCTGGTGACTGCCATTATGGAGGAAGCTTTCCCAGGGTTATTCTTGGTCTCAGCCTTATCAGGGTGCAGAAGAGACTGCAGGTAATTAATATACTTGATGGCAGCTCTGAGGGTCTCCACTTTGCTGAGTCGCTTCTCCAAGTACTCCTCTGGTAGGTGATGTCGGAGCTGGGCGTAGCCTTCATTGACACACTTCACTCGCTGCCTTTCCCGCTCATTCCTTTTGCGGATGAAAGCCGGCCCATAGGAGTATTCACACCTTCTATAATTTGGATAAGGCATTGGGAAGGAGAAGGGGCAGGGTTCACCATAATTCTCCATGATCAGGGAATCGCTGGGAAAGGGCAGCAATGGCAGGTCTTCAGGGTAAGGGGACGGCACCGGGGCCTCAGGGTACAGGTGGAAAGTGACCATGGGGTCCAGATAGAAGGACCTGGTCAGTGGCAAGTGGGCAGAATCCGAGAAGGCAGGCAGTTTTTCTGGCAGATTAGAGAAGCTTCGATTGTCCATCATTTCCTCTTTAGCCTGGAAGCATAACCAAGTTTATTAATTTGGCCAGATCGAAAGAGAGTAGATATCATCCACTTTCTCAGCGATCAATGTTTTCAACGCCTTTTCTGCTTTGATGAATCATTTCTGAGCTCATTCTGAAAATGATGTGGGGTTACAATACTCTGTGGGTAATAAGAAGGAGGATTCTTTTGGCGATACAGAGAAACAGCATTAAATAACATTGACTCACTTTGTGAGAAAGTTACCCCCTTTCAACTCTTTTCAGTTCTGGTGATTACAAAGATACAGCTTTAGTCTTGTAAGACTGTGTCTTCCACACTCCTAGAATGCTTTCTGATCTTCCTCAGATGGAAGTCTCCAACAAACGATACAATATAGCTAGAATTTAATAATGGTTTGCTGTTAATTTCTACTAATTGTGAGTTATCCTGATTTCACACTCAGGGCAGTGATATAACATTTCTTTTAAAAATACATCTACTTGAGGGGCGCCTGGGTGGCACAGCGGTTAAGCGTCTGCCTTCGGCTCAGGGCGTGATCCCAGCTTTATGGGATCGAGCCCCACATCAGGCTCCTCCGCTACGAGCCTGCTTCTTCCTCTCCCACTCCCCCTGCTTGTGTTCCCTCTCTCGCTGGCTGTCTCTATCTCTGTCAAATAAATAAATAAATAAATAAAATCTTAAAAAAAAAAAGAAAAGAAATACATCTACTTGAGTGAAAATTGTCACTTAAAGAAAAATAGTAAGGGAATAACAGTACAGGTGGAACACTGATAACGAAGGCCATGAAAGTTCATGCAAATAATTAAAGTTTGGGAAACACTGAAATACCGCAATATTCAAATACATGTTGGAGACATTACAAAGGAGTTAATGATCATGCAGCCTCATGGGCATAGCCTTCTTAAATAATACCTGATATGCCAGAGGCAGAACCAAAAATAAAAATAAGAAAAGAATTTTTGCTCTTAAAAATTCACTTTAAGAACCTTTAAGAAATTCCCCAAACTTCAAACATAGTCAATTTATATAGTTTTACTTACACAGAACTTTAAATATACTGAATGAAGTGCATCTGTATTTAGGTTTTGTCTTTTTTTCCCCACGGGACATAAGGATAAAACATGACACCCCGAGAGGTCACACACCAAGACAGTCCTTTTTTCTGATTAGGTCTTCATGCACCTCATTGATTAAGCCACCATTACTTTTTGCCTTTGACTATAATAATAAAACCACAACAGATTTTACAGGGATATTGCAGTTTAACCAGTTAACTGGGAGGCAGGGTAGTGCTGTAGGAAAAAGGCATTCTTCTTTCAGTTATAACACCCTTGAGTTTCAATCTTGGCTTTGCCCCTTCCTTCCTGTGTGTCCTTAGGCAAGTTTCTTAACCTTTCTGAGCTTCACATTTTTCCTAGGATCAAAAGAGGTATTAATTATTCTGCAGGGTGGTTGTGAGGATAAAATGAAAAACAAAACAAAACAAAACAACCAAACAAACCCTAATGTACAGGCGTTAGTTCTTTTCCTCTTTCTTTACAGATAAATATTTGTGCAGCGTTCTTTCTAAATTGCACCTTACAGAAAAACCTGGCTTATATTTTCCCTAACACTAGAAAGTCAAACACTGATGTATGCAAAGCATATTTGTTGAGAGAGGACTATACTTAAAATGGAAAAGCAACATGAACTCTGCCTGTGAGCCTCCAGAAACGAGGGAAATATGACTTTCTGTTCATTCCTCGGGGTGTGGTTTTTTCAACATTTCTGAGAATGAGGGCTTGACCTCTATGCTTGGCATGGGTAGAGAAGAAGAGGCCACTCTCCTCCCCCAGCCCTGTTTCTGAGCAAGATCGGATCACATGGCCACTTGCTTCTCTACGTGAGCATAGCGCAACCTGCAGTCCGCGCCATGGAATGCGTGGAGCACCCTCTAAGCACCAGAATTCAAGGGCGACGACGTGTATTCCTTTCAAGCGTGAAAAAGCCTGTCCTATCTAGTGTGGCTGCTGAGAGACAAAAAAGACTATGGGATCAGAAGGGGCAGCATGCGATGCGGGATGGGTTGTGGTGGGGTGGCTGGGAGGTGGAGAGTGCTATAAGGAGTCATGGTGAACACCCTGGAAAGGAGTCAAGAAATACCAGGGAAAGCTCTTCCTAATAGGGGGTTGGGGATGGGGTGGGGAAAGAGATAAATGTGAAAGGTGCAATTAAAAATCAAAGCAGGGGCACCTGGGTGGCTCAGTCAGTTAAGCGTCTGCCTTCAGCTCAGGTCACGCACGATTCCAGGGTCCTCGGATGGAGTCCGTGTCAGGCTCCCTGCTTCTCCCTCTCCCCACTGCTCTTGCCCTCTCTCTTTCAAATAAATAAATAAAATCTTTAAAAATATATATAAAAATCAAAACAAAGGAACAAGAAATTAAAGATTCCAAATTACTGACCAAATAGCCTAAAATAATTAAAACAAAAATCTCTGGAAGATTAAAAACTAGCCAAGATTCTGTCACAAATGAAAAGTTGCTGAGAGAAGAGTTAGGAAATTCCCAAGGCAGGAATTCCAGAGGGTAAGAGACCGAGAACATGTATGGCAAAGGCTACAAAGTGATGGCACAGTGGGTATGGAGCCTGTGTGCCTACATTCTGAGAACAGCAGAGCCCTACAGCTGCCTGCGGCTAAGAAGCCAGTCCCAGCACAACAGAGTATTAAAACGCAAAGCAGATGTCAGCAAAGCCAGTCACACACAAGAATTCTTTAGGTATGTTTTTATCCTGACAGATCATTTTAACGTCTTAAACCCTGACCCAGATGAAATCTGAGTAATTTATCTATGCCACAGGTACTTAAAAGTTTCTAGGCTTTAAGTAGACAATGCATAATTCTTGGGGAAAAAAAGCTTAGCGTCTCTGTAGACACACTGATGAGTTTTTTTATTGAGCATTTCCCAAAAGTTCACCAATCAGTGTAGTAGCATTTAAATATGATCATCTTTTATTCAAAGAAGAAAATTTAATCACAACAGAATAGAGTGATAGAATGAAAAATGCAGTAAAGAAGTGGACCAAGATAGGAAGCCTAGTGGAGGATGGAAGTGTTTGTAGAAATTGAATACAAGTTTTTAAAAGAAAGCAACACAGACTATTGGTGCTGGGGGTCTGCAGCTCCAGATATATGCACAGCTAACAAACGCACCTATTTTGGGAAAATCTCAGATATCTGTCTTCTGGGAAATAAGTGATGAGGTCTTAAGATTTTTTTTTTTTAATTCATTTGTCAGGGGGGTGGGGGAGAGCACAAGCAGGGGCAGCAGCAGGCAGAGGGAGAAGCAGGCTCGCCGTTAAGCAAGGAGCCAGATGCAGGACTCGATCCCAGGGTCCTGGGATCTTGACCTGAGCCAAAGGCAGACGCTTAACTGACCGAGCCACCCAGGCATTCCAATGATGAGGTCTTGATGATAAAATCCTAAAAGATTCTGGCAGTGCCGCTGAGCACAACAACTTCAACTTTTCAAAGATATTAAAAATATCTAGTGTGTAAAAAACACAAAGCTAAAACTGTACATATAATTAATTGCTTGATGGAATGTTAGGGATGGAAGGAATCTTAGAAATCCTCTTATCCAGCCCCTCATACATTGTGAGTTGGCTCAGCTTACAGAGCTGGCAGCAGAGCAGGGGTCAGAACCTAGGACTCCTGATTTCCAAACCAAATGCTTCCCACTCTTCCAGATGATTTAATCACCAGCAAAATCTGGCCCGTTTAACATGTGGGCATATTTGATAGTTCAAGACAATAGAATAATCAGCTGATAAAATTTATCATCAAGGCCATGTTCCTATTCTCCCCCCATGGGCTACTCTGAAGAAGAGTCTCTTACCTGTTTTGTCGCTAAGATGCTGTATTTTGGGCTGTGTCAGACTTAACGTGATTTATAGGTGATCATTTAGTAACTGTATGCAAAGTAGCTTACAGTTAAACAGAACTGCTTAGTTCTGGTTTAGCTATTTTTTCTACCTAATATGTAGATATGGCAACAGATAACAATACTAAATGGAAAGGTTTGCTTACAAAACTAGACTCTTGTAACAAATTCTTTTGTGAAAAGAATGCCTCCCCATTCATCTGGTTTATATGATTTTCTATCAAAATTATTTATGGAAAATATCTGTAAGTAATAGTCTCATAATGTTGATCAATATTCTTTTAAACAGGGGTGCCTCGGTGGCACAGCGGTTAAGCGTCTGCCTTCGGCTCAGGGCGTGATCCCGGCGTTATGGGATCGAGCCCCACATCAGGCTCTTCTGCTATGAGCCTGCTTCTTCCTCTCCCAATCCCCCTGCTTGTGTTCCCTCTCTCGCTGGCTGTCTCTATCTCTGTCGAATACATAAATAAAATATTTTTAAAAAATATTCTTTTAAACAGAGATTAAGGCCATGACCAGGAAGGTCAATATGAACCTAAATTTTATTAAAATACCTTTTAAATTTATTTTCCTCAATTTAGACTTTTCTTTTTAGAGTAATTTTAGATGCACAGAAAAATGAAGCAGAAAGTACAAAGAGATCCCATATACCCTTTCCCCTACACATGCATGTCCTCCCCCACCATCACCACCTGCCCCGAGTCATACATTTGTTACAACTGATGAACCAATACTGATGCATCATCAAAGTCCATAATTTACCTTAGGGTTCACTGTTGGTGTTGTACGTTCTATGGGCTTTAACAAATGTATAATGACATGTATCCACCATTATAGAATCATACAGAATAGTTTTACTACTCTAAAAAGCCTCTGTGCTCTACCTTTTCATCTCTCCCTGCCCCCACTACATGACAACCACTGATTTTTTTATTTTTATTTATTTTTTTTACTGCCTCCATAGTTTTGCCTTTTCCAGAATGTCATATAGTTGGAATCACACAGTACGTAGCCTTTTCAGACCGGCTTCTTGCACTTAATAATATACACTTAAAATTCCTTCATGTATTTTTCTGGCTTGGTAACTCATTTCTTTTTAGTGATGAATAATATTCCATTGTCTGGATGCATCACAATTTATCTGTTCACCTACAGAAAGACATCTTGGTTGCTTCCAAGTTTTGGCAGTTGTGGATAAAGCTGCTATAACCATCTACGTGCAGGTTTTTGCATGGATATAAGATTTCAACTTCTTTAGGTAAATACCAAGGAGTGTGATTACTGGATGATATAATAAGTTCACGTTTAGTTTTGTTAAGAAACTGCCAGACTGTTTTCCAAAGTGGCTGTACCATTTTGCATTCCCACCAGCAATGAATGAGAGTTCCTGTTGCTCCACGTCCTCACCAGCATTTGGTGGTGTCACTGTTCTCATTTTGGCCCTTCTAATAGGTGTGTGGGAGTATCTCGTTGTTGTTTTAGTTTGTATGTCCCTAAGGACACCATGTGGAACATCTTTTCACATGCTTATTTGCCATCTGTCTATCTTCTTTGGTGAGGTGTCTGTTCAGGTGTTTGGCCCATTTTTAATCAGGTTGTCTTACAGTTGAGTTTTAAGAGTTCTTGGTGTATTTTGGATAATAGAACTTTATCAGATATATCTTTTGCAAATATTTTCTCCCAGTCTGTGGCTTGTCTTCTCATTTTTTTGATATTGTTTTTCACAGAGTACAAGTTTTTAATTGTAATGAACTCCAACTTACCATTATTCCTTTCTTTCATGATTCGTGGTTTTTTCTTTTTTTTTTTTTGTCTTTTATCTAAAAAGTTATCATCAAACCAAAGATCATCTAGATTTTCTCCTATGTTATCTTCTAGGAGTTTTAGTTTTGTGTTTTACATTTAGGTCTATGATCCATTTTGAGTTAATCTTTTGAAGGGTATAAGGTCTGTGTCTTTTTTTTTTTTTTTTTTTTTTTTTTTTTTGCATGTGGATGTATAGTTGTTCCAGCACCATATGTTGAAAATGCTTTTCTCAGGACACCTGGGTGGTTCAGTTGGTTGTCTGCCTTTGGCTTAGGTCATGATCCCAGGATCCTGGGATCGAGTCCCACATCAGGCTCCTTGCTCAGCAAGGAGTCTGCTTCTCCCTCTGCCTCTCCCCCCTGCTTGTTCTCTCTCTCTCTCTCTCAAATAAATAGATAAAATAAAATCTAAAAAAGAAAGAAAATGCTTTTTTCCATTGCATTACCTTTGTTCCTTTGTCAAAGATCAGTTGGCTACATTTTTGTGGGTCTATTTCTGGGCTCTGTTCTATTTATCTGTCTATTCTTTGGTCAATACCACATTGACACTGACTTGACTACCGTAGTTTTATAGTAAGTCTTGGAGTCAAATAGTGTTAGTCCTCCAACTTTGTTCTTTTCCATTAATACTGTGTTGGCTTTTCTAGGTCTTTTACCTCTTCACATAAACTTTAGAATCAGTCTTTGATAGCCACAAAATAACTTGCTGAGATTTTGGCTGGGATTGTGTTCAATCTATAGACCATTAGGAAGAACTGATATCTTGTTAATATTGAGTCATCCTATCCATGGATATGAAATATCTCTCCATTTATTTAGTTCTTTGATTTCTTTCATCAGTTTTGTAGTTTTCCTCATGTATATTTCGTTAGATTTATACCTATTTCATTCTGGGGAGTGCTAATGTAAAAGGAATTGTGTTTTTAATTTCACTTGCTCATTGATAGTATATAGGGAAGCAAGTGACCTATGTATGTTAACCTTCCATCTTGCAACCTTTGTATAATCACTTATTAGTTACAGGAGTTTTAGGGTTTTGTCAATTCTTTTGGATTTTCTATATAGACAATCATGTCATCTGTAAACAGAGTTTTATTTCTTCCTTCCCAATCTGTATACTTTTTACTTCCTTTTCTTATTATTGCATTAGCTAAAATTTGCAGTATGATGTTGAAAAGGAAGTGATGAGAGAGGGTATCCTTGCCTTGTTCCTCATCTTAACACGAAAGCTTCTGTTTCTATTAAGCATGATGTTAGCTTTAGGATTCTGTAGATGTTCTTTATAAAGTTCAAGGATTTCTTCTCTATTCCTAGTTTACTGAGTTTTTTTTTTTAATCATAAATGGGTGTTGGATTGTGTCAAATGCTTTTTCTGCTTCTATTAATAGGATCATGTTTTTCTTCTTTAGCCTGTTGCTGTGATAGATTTCATTACTTGATTTTTGAATATTCAATCAGCCTTGCATATCTGAGATAAATTCCACTTGGTTGTGTAATTTTATTATTTATTATAATTTTTGCCAAGAATTTCTTTGAACAAGATTTCCTTCATGCATTTTATTTTTCTCCTCATGAATTTTAATCTCTCAATTTGTCAAAATAGTAGTTGTATATTTTCAGAGCCCCATCTAAGTACCATATGTTTTTTCTTTCTCCCTTTTTCTCCACACATACATGCACACAGATAATTTAGTGCCAATATTTTATGATGAAACACTGTTATAAAACAGTAGTCTCATAACAGGGTACCAAACGTCTTTGTATCTTCGAGTTTATTATACAGCAAAAGAAGGAGGAGATAAACACTGGTGTTTTAAAAATTATTTTTATTGTTACATTCCAAAGAGGACACAGGAGGAAAAAAGCCAGTTATCCAATAACTGTTATGCCTTTCAGAGGGAGGCACCCAGAAAGGAACTCCAGTCTTAGTTCAAAGCTGTACACACTAGAGCTCAAACAGCTGCCTCTCCACCTGACCGGAAATGTTGGCAAATGTGTGTATGTCACCAATCCAGAGACGCTTGAGGTTAAAAGAAAATTCTTTTATTGCAAGTGTCCAAGTTCTTAGGATTCATCCTTAAAGATACTAGAAGAAGATGAGAAAGACCACACACACCAGACTATGTTTAGTCATTAGAGTAAACTAGCAAATTGCTAGCTTGTTCTAGGATGCATTGCATCAGACATCACAGTACATGAGGAAAATCTGCATTTTATGAAGAGCCACCAGGTAGCTCAGATCCACTTTACCATGAAGTGCAGCCACAGGCCAACCA
Organism: Ursus maritimus; assembly: GCF_017311325.1. NCBI lineage: Eukaryota > Metazoa > Chordata > Mammalia > Carnivora > Ursidae > Ursus > Ursus maritimus. The sequence goes on from NW_024424008.1 coordinate 4,786,136, forward strand.
GATACCTAGATAATATAGTCAGTGCAAAATTCAAATGGGTAAGTCGGGGCTTTGATGAGGCTGGCTACACTGCAAAATAGAAATGAAACTTGAAAATAGAATGTTAAGTCTATTTACAAAAGTTTGTTTAGTAAAGTGACTTGAGAAAAGTTATGTTAACCACTTCCCACGCATCCCTCCCCTCCCCTGCCAGAAAGAAAAAAAAAAAGAAAGAAAAAGAAAAAAACAAAACAAAAAAACACCTGAAAATTATCTTGAAAACCAAGTTAAAACTGTGTGGTGAAAAAGAGAGTGCTTGTTCCAGATAAAGGACTTCAAGATAATCTACAGGCAGACTTATTTTTATTAGTAAAAGTCACGAATAGGAAAAAGGTTAATTGGCTAACTTTGAGGTGTGTGCTCTTAAAAATGTCTGTATTAATATGTTAACAAGAAAAGAAAATACCAAGCACATTTCTGTTTCCAATTCTGAATTTCCCTGCAACAGTTGGTGAAATCAATAGGGTATTAAAACAAAACCCAGGAAAACGCAGTCAGTTTTTTTTAGTTGTCTGCCTCATTTCTTTCTAATCACCTTCGATTTGATTTCCAATTAGCTGAGGACAACATGACGGTCGAAGACGGATTTCCGCTGCTCTTGCACTTGAAGCTTCCAGCGCTGCTGGGCATACTCCACCTTATTCAGCACATTGGCTCGACCGCGGGAGCGGGCCAGCACATCGTGGGCGTTTGCAAAAGGCTGGTGATCCTGAAAGTCCAGGAATGGAGACCATCACAGATGGCATGCTCAGGGTACAGCACACACACACGAAAGAGCAATCGTCCAGCCACAGAGACAGGAGCAGCTGGACTTTACAAACAGACCGTCTCTGGAGCCAAGCAGTCCAGGCACTCATGTGCCAAGAGTAAGATGAACTCAACTACAGAAATAGGTGGTTCTAGTAGCTTGAGTGAGGAGGAGGTATTTGTGAAATGTTTCCATGAGTCATCATTTCCAAAGATATTTCCCATAAGAAGCAAAGACCAAGACAAAGACAGTGGTCATTTATGTTTAAGAACAGCCTTCCCTGACAAGTAGGGGAAAGAAAATCTATCTTCGTGTTAATACCCACATGTTACAGATATGGAAGATAGAACTTCTCCTTGCTGTATTCAATACGATCTAGCTAATTTGGCAGGGGAAAGACTTATCTTTTACTTTCCTGACTGCTGTTATATTAGAATTGTTACTTGCCAGCTTGGGGCCACATTCACCCTTGGGAAAGGAGCTGACAGGATCTTATCTCGACTGGTTTTACTCTCTCCCTGCACATACACTAAATGGACTGGTTTCCAAACTCCTTTTTCATTTCCCCCTCCCCAATCTGTAATGAAGAGACACAGCTCAAGTGCTACGATCACCCTCTATTACCAAGGACAGTAAGGATTTATTAGTTCAGCACCTGAATCTTTTACTGCTAAGCACTCGGGGGCTTCCATGTTAGTTGCTGCCTTAAGAAAGAGGCTATTAAAGGGTTACCCAGGTATCTGTGTAGAAAACCAACCCATCCTGGTCAAAGTAAACCAATGCCACTGATGTTTGTAGTCACGACACAGGAAACCACCATGCTAATCTATCTATGAATGAGATATAAACACAGCTGCCTGAATGACAAAAAGCATTCAATGCTAATTTATTGCTTTTATTTGCCCTTTCCTTGATCTCTTCTTCCTGAACCCTGTGTTAGCAAAGCTTCTAAATGTCCCAGCATAGGATCCAAGTCACGAGTTGTACCTCGTACATTAAACCTTGCCTCAAAGAAAGAAATACTGTTTTGCTGTGCATGTTTGCAAAAGCTCTATTATACATCGAAGGCAGGAGTCAGCATGTCTGTCGAAAGCTCTACACAACCACATAACTACACACAGCTTTAAATACATGGAGCTGCAGCACCTGGTCTCTTTTTACGGTAAGACACTTATACACAAAGTCTACATTTCAAAGACATCAAACAGTTTTCTATAAGGAATCTTCCCCTGCCTTCTTTACCGAAATTTCCTCAACTTTTTGCTTAACTTAGGTAACAACTTGTTATAAGAGAGGCAAACAGCAAGACCTGTTTTTTAAATTTTTAACCTTACGAATGAAAATAATAAAAACGATTCCATAAAGTTCGAAATGTTTCAAAGATTTAAGAAAAAAAGTCAGGAACGAGGAAGTCTAAAGTTGTTGGATTACTTGTTTTCTCATAAGGAAATAAACTGACCCGAGGTCGTCTAACAAATGAACACAAGGCTTAGCTCCCCTCACCCTGACTGGGTGTCATGTCATCTCGACACACTGATTTTGTTCAAGTAGATTAAACGGACTCTATGGGAACACAGTGCTTCAAGGAACTTGTATATAAAATAGTATTACCATTGGTTTGTTTCGACATAAACAAGACTGGGGAGAAGGATGTACTTTATCAGCAGAGCAGCTCTCAATTTCATAGTCCTGTTATCTACCCTTCAAGGTAGGGCCGGAAAAACTTTCCTAAGGAACACATTTAAAGGACTAAACAAACCAGTTAATCCTTTTGGTCCCTTTTCCACCTATCAGAACAAGAATGAACTAGCTGCTTGTGGTCATGGACGCGAGAAGAATGCAAACAGAGATTTACCCTTTTCATATGTTTGGTCTTTTTACACCTGATAAAATTACAATAAACACAAAACATGTTTTAATGTAATGCTTTGATAATAGCAATATGTGTCATGGATATGATACGATAAATATTGTGACTACTTGCAGTGAGCTTCTTAACTATTTGTACTAACTCTCACTTGATTTAAAATGCTCTACAGTGAACAAAAATGAAACAGAGTGAAAGACTGTAACTGAGAATTTAACAAAAACATTTTTAAAAGCAGGTAATTCTCATGTTAAGATAAGCAACAACTGTAGGAATTTAAATTTAACTTTTTTGTACATAGTTGTTACCATAAATTCACAGCTAGAGTTTAGAAAACCTCTCTCTGCCCAGAATCAATTCAATAGATATCCAAGAGTCAGCCAGGACTCTCAGAGATGATGTTTTCAGTTAATATATCCACAGAAGCAATCACTGGTGAACAAAATGGTTATTAAGCACATGACCCCACCAATCAAATGCCTTTCCTACATGTTTTCATCTACATAATTGTGCATCCAGTTCTTTTATGTTCTATGTGTATCATACTAATATTGTTTATTTCTAAAATCAGGAACCAAATATTTAATACTGTAAAGGATACAGTTTAAGTCAGACTTTCTATCTATCTATGTGCCTATTAAGAAATAGTTTATGTGGCCTTTGATATATAACATTTGCATATGTTAGTTCTCAACTGGGGGTGATTTTGTCCCCCAGGGACACTTGGCAATATCTGTGGATACTTCGGATTATCACGATTGGGATGACAGGTGCTACCGACATCTAGTGAGTAGAGGTCAGGGACGCTGCTAAATATCTTACAATGAACAGAAAACCCCCCACAACAAAGACTTATCCAACCTAAAATGTCAGTGCTGTTCAGGCTGAGAAAAATCTGTCACATGTGAATGAAAAGTAACATGGGAACAGTATTGGAGACTCTAATGCTTCTGGTACACAACCACCTGTCCTTCTAGCTCTCTTTCCCCACTGGCCCCATATGCCTAGTTTTTGACCACATCAGATCTCTCTACCCTTTGCCTTTCTCCCAGCCTATCAATAATCCCCTCCTGGAATTCTTAAAAAATGAACAGGCATTTCTTACACAATTAAAAATAAGAGGTGGAAATGTACTATAATTAGTCATTTCTTTTACATGTCTGTTTCTGTTTTAGTCATCTCTCTAGTCCTAGTACCTAGCAGAGGACCTGATACAGAAAAGTTACCCGTTATGTGTTGAACTAATAAGGAAGCAAGGAAAAAAGAGGCAAACAGAGGTGTTTCTATAAAAGTTCTTGACAAAACATAAATGAAATCTTGCCCAAATAAGTTGAGCATTCATAATTGATATTCATATGATAACAATGTATTGATCAAAAAGCAGGCTCTGTTTGTAGTAATAATTCAAGCATCCAGTCAGGATTCCCTCTTCCCATCTTTTATCAACAGGTCCACAAGCCATTCCAGGATAAAAGGACTTCTGACTATAGTTAGCAAGGGTTCACCCTGGCTTTAGCTTTCGGAATTGGTTCTTGAAACTCTATTGAATTTTATCCATTTTAAGGAACGTAGGCCAATAAAGTAATCCAAAATAAAAAGTAATTTCTAAAAAAATTATATATAGAATAATAAAATAGTGGAAAATTTGAAAATAGGCCCGAACAGATTAATGACAAAACAATATAATTCTCTAAGCTATACTGAATAACAAGTTTGTGGACTATGTCAATTACCAGACTTTTTTTTTTTTTAATTACCAAACATTTCTGAATGAAGTAATGTTAATACAAAAAGGGGACCACAAAACAATTTATACACTGATTATACCAACTATATGTTATAAATAGAAATGTGTTTTTAAGACAGGAAGAGAATTGGAATGATGATTTTATTTTTCTCTAAAGATCGTAGATTTTTTAAGAGGGAGGAGAAAAGAAATATAAAACATCAGCAGCTTATCAAGCTGCACTTCATTAAGAAAAGAACCTTGTCTTCGTGCTTCCCTTCACTAAAGCCTCTTTGCCTTCTATATATTTGGTCATGTTGACAGGAAGGGTATTCAGGCAGGAGCTTGGGGAAAAATCTATCTCAGAATCTCAGAAGTTTTCTCAGTGTAAACAGGGAAAGGCAATGAAAATTGTGCCCTTGATACTAAAGGGCAAAGCCTTGTACAGCACACTCACCAGGGATCATCAATTTAGACCGCCATATTGATGGCTACCCAGAGCACTTTCCTCATGAAGAGACACAGACTAAAATTACAACAGTCCTTAGCTTCTCTGGCGGAGGATCTGCTCCAGCACATGAACGTCTATATGCAACTATTTTTCACTTGCTCTTCATATCAGATGGTGACAGAGACTGGCCATACACAGCCAGGGCATGCCAAGTACTTACCCCAACATCGTCATCGCTCTGTATCAATTGTGAGTGTCCAAACAGGCGTCTCTTCAGGATGGGCTCAACCAGGGTAAGGTACACCATGTACAGAAGTAGAAGGCCCAAAATGGAGAGATAAATTATAATGGTAACCTAAAGGAAGTTGAAATTAAGTTACATCTCTATTCAAGCCAAGGAATCAGAATTTTGTGTACTAACAGTGAAGCCACAGTGAAGACTGATTTTTCTGCTAAGCATATCGGCTTCCTATACAAACCAGATTCCAACATAAACAAACGCAACTCGTCACCAAAATATTATTTAAAGAAAAAGAGAAAAGAAAGCATTTTGTCTTTGGGATCTTATTATGAGTCTTCAAAACTCCATTTTCACCTACTGCTAATCATTTGTCACCACTGCTCGCACACCACTTTTCTTTTTTCACCTGAATACAGTGTCCTAGATTCAGCAGCACGGTGTTTAGAAAACTTAAAGGAACCCTAACAAAAAATGTAATTCAGATGAATTTCAACAGAATACTCTTTTAGATTAGTTTAGATATACAAAAATACATTTCAGGGGGCGCCTGGGTGGCACAGCGGTTAAGCGTCTGCCTTCGGCTCAGGGCGTGATCCCGGCGTTAATGGGATCGAGCCCCACATCAGGCTCCTCCACTGGGAGCCTGCTTCTTCCTCTCCCACTCCCCCTGCTTGTGTTCCCTCTCTCGCTGGCTGTCTCTATCTCTGTCAAATAAATAAATAAAATCTTTAAAAAAAAATACATTTCAGGCCAGTGATTTTCTTGAGTTCTTAATCTGTATGCTGTCAAAAAGTACAGTGTGACACCCTTCTCCCCCCACCTCTAGGACAGCTATAATTAGAGATAGACTGTACCAAATGTTAGCAAGGATGTGGCAAAACTGAAGCCAAACACATTGCAGGTGGGAATGGAAAATGGGACAACCATTTTGGAAAACAATCCATCAGTTTCTTAAAAAGTTAAAATAAACTTAACCTAAGGAATCTACTGGACAGGAAAACATATATCCACACAAAGACATGTGCACAGATATTTATGACAGCATTATTCATAATAGTTAAAATCTGGAAATAACCCAAATGTTTATCAACTGATGAATGGATAATGAAAATGTGTTATATTCATACAATAAAATGATATTCAGTAATAAAAAGGAATTAAATATTGATAACATGTTACAACATGGATAAGCCTCAAAAACATGCTAACTGAAAGAAACCAGTCACAGAAGACCACATGTTGTATGATTCTATTCTATTCTAAGGCTAGGGGTGGGAATGAGATTAACTGTAAGTGGGCATGAGGGATCTTTTTGGGGTGATGGAATGTTCTAACACTGAATTTTAAAAAATTGTTTCAAATTTCCTAAAATTTATTTAATTGTACACTTACAATGAGTGACTTTTAGGTCTGTAAATTACACTTCAGAAACTTAGCTGAAAAATAAAAAAGGACAGTGAGGATTTCTCTACAGGACAGCACCCTGCTGGAGCAGGAACTCTCCTACAGAAATCTTTGTAACTGTTACAGCTGACCACCCCAGATTCCCCATGAGGGCTTTTCTAAGGGGAAATGAATGGGAAGCTCCATGTAAAGAAACTGGGGAGAACGGTAAGCCACCGTAAGAAAGGTCCAAATGGTGATGAGATCTACATTCTGTTTCCTATAAGAAACAAAGAAAGGAAATCTTAGAATCCAGAAGTGATATTTCTAGAATAAAGTAGTCTATATATACATTTTCCCCCCTAAGGGTTGAGAGGGCAGGAGGAAAAGGGCCTAGTCATGCTGTGTTCTCACTAACTTCTGGCATATGTGACCCACAGAAAAGCCGGGATATCTTTCAGGATATGCTAATTACACACAGGCGTTTTCGTGCCATTTCCCATGTCACACCGATGTAACTTGTCCTAAGTAATCCACAAAGCATCTCAGTGAGGCAGAGAGCAGACCCATGGCTCCTCTGGGGCTGGTACTGGGGATAGGAAGGAAGGGGTTAGTGGATGGTGGGGAAGGGAGGGAAGAACAGGGGGTGAGTGAATGAAATAGAATTCAGATGTCCAAAATTTTCTTGTCTAGATACCATCAAAAACGATTCCAGAAGCAGAAGAGATGATTTTTTTTACCTTGATTGTAACAGAGCTTCTCTCCTCATATTTGCACTCACAGCGCAGACAGTACGCTTCTACGTCGGGCCCGCGCACAGGCATGGGATCCACAACATGAAGGCAATCACTGAAAAGACAAGGATAAAACATTGCTTCGGCCTACCTGGATTTTCTACTTAGGCTGATCAAAACTTTCCTGAGATCCAGAATAATCACCGAACTTAAGAACTTAAGGAACAAATAATGAGGGGAGTGAAATCATTTGCTCTCTCAGTATTAGCAATTTGGTGAGATTTAACAGTTTAAGAACCATAAAGACACATATATAGTAGCTATTTTCAAAAGTGCTGCTGTTAACGGTTAAAAATGCACCTGAAAAATCTCAGATGGGATCAAAAACTACTTAGCACATCAAATTATATTTAGACTTTCCCATTTACCAAGAAAAAAATTGCTTTAAATGATTTAAGGTATCTTGGGTCATTGTTCAAATATGAGATTATCTCTTTTCTGAATTAACATCAAACTTAACTGCCACGGAGTGGTATAGAAATGGCTGATCACACTGAACAGTGGTGAAGTTCTGAAACTCTGGGAACTGAGCTCTCAAAGGTGCAGTAAGAAACAATTACTTTTCAAAAAAAAGAAAAACAATTACTTTTCTTAATGAGCAAAAGTCTATTGAAAACACATGGAGAAATAGGATTAGGACAACAAAAATATTTAAAAATGAAAACTGATTACCCATAAGAACTATATAAAAAATAATAAAGGCTAGATGTTTTTGTTGTTAGATGTTCTTTACTTTTTCCCCATTTTCTAGGCCACTTATTTATGGCTTATGAAAAAAGCAATTCCATGAAAAAAATCTTTCCCCAGAAATCTGTCAATTCTAGGAAATAAATTATGACTCTCCCCAACTATTAAGAGCCTACTACTCTGTTTACCTTCAGCAAAAGTATGCAAAACACTCCTGTCCTGTTAACTGCTGGCCAGTTCTCTTTTGTCATCTCTTCCTCAGGTACTTCTGGCTGTCTGAAGAACTACGATAGCATCCTGTCTCATTCCACCCATCTTTCTTGCAGGCACCCAATGCTCTAGGCTACATCTTTCCCTTTGTCCAGCAAAATCTACTTTTTCGTGTCCCATTCCTTCTGAGCCATGTCATAAAGACAGAAAACTCCAAATGGCATAAATGATGAAAATTCAATCCGTTATCCCTAACAGGTAATTTAATTTCAACAAAGATGCTAATGAAAAAATAAGCCTCAGCTGGTAGTATGGTAAGGTCCCACAACTCACACCACACAAATTTGTGTTATTCGTTCCAAACATATAAGAAAACCAGGAATGTATCCAGCTGGATGCAGGCATAAAACGGCAGAAGCAGCTAAATCCCATTCAATCACAGAGGTCATCCAGCCCAACACTTTCAGAGGTCATCTGCATAAGGTCACAGTAGATTAGAAGCTAAAAGGACTAGAACTCTGGGTTCTTACCACCTAGGCTGGCTCCTCTGTATCTCTCCGAATCTTAGGAAAATAAGACTTATCTCCTAGTTTCCCATTTCAGCTTCAGAAGCCTTCATAACAACACCTAGGAATTACTTGGGGGAACTAAGTGTTGAGGATTGAGTGGGGTTTTTTTTAAGTACAGATACAGTTTAATAACAAGGAGATACTGAGTGCTGTGCAAGAGTTGTGGAGGGTGGGAGAGGAAGGTTGGTTCTGGCTGGCTAGTTGTAAACCTAGAACCCAGATACAGAACACAACCACTCTGGGAACTAGGCAACACCTCCCCCTAGTGCCAAAACAAGGATATTATCAGCTAACATCACACCCCAAACAAACCGGAGACCTCAAACTTTTCTTCAGTCAGACAGCGTAAGTCAATAAAGAATTAAAGCTAACAGTGGGACAAAATGGAAGCCAGACGGTAAAACTATAACTAGGACCAAACAAATACTGGAGGCTTTGTAAAGTCATAACATCCTGATTAATCATAACCTGCTTACCCTTCTAAAACCAGTTAACAGCTGAGAACCTATCTCCAGTAAAAGGCTGAGCTGCAGGAAGGAAGCAAGGGAGAGAGGGAAGAAAGATCACAAACAAGACTTGTTTTCAACTGTTTCTTTTCAAAGCTCCCTATTTTGACAAAAAACCAGAATGAATGGCATATGGTTCTGTCTGAACCTGGAATTATAAAAAGTCAGTGAAAAGATTAGTGCTAAACACTTGAACAGTGAGTTCACCTGCCACTCAAATAATAGGCATCACATTCTATTACTGATAATACATTAAATGAATTGTAAGTGCTTAATGTCTTTGGAAAATGTATAAGAATAACTTAAAAACTTATTTGAGCTTTCTTGTATCATAAAAGTAACTTGATGATATAAAATCTGTAAGAATATAGCTAGATTACTTTGTAATATGAGACAATTTAAAGTGGAGCACTGAAGTTCATAAGAAGTTTTCAAGATTGAGGGGCGCCTGGGTGGCACAGTCGTTAAGCGTCTGCCTTTGGCTCACGGCGTGATCCTGGCGTTCTGGGATCGAGTCCCACATCAGGCTCCTCTGCTGGGAGCCTGCTTCTTCCTCTCCCACTCCCCCTGCTTGTGTTCCCTCTCTCACTGGCTGTCTCTATCTCTGTCAAATAAATAAATAAAATCTTTAAAAAAAAAGTTTTCAATTGAATATCAGATTGAACCTAAATGTATACCATGGGAAGAACAGACAATGGCATCAGAAAAAAGAAACATGCCCCCCCCCCCCACGAAAGAAAGGAAAGGAAAGAAAGATGGAAGGATGGAAGGATGGAAGGATGGAAGGAAGGAAGGAAGGAAGGAAGGAAGGAAGGAAGGAAGGAAGAAAGAAAGGAAGAAAGAAAGAAAGAAAGAAAGAAAGAAAGAAAGAAAGAAAGAAAGAAGAAAACATGCTCAAGGGCTACTTTTTCTTTTTCAAAGTCAGCTTGAAATATTGTAACCAAATGAATTTAATTTTGCTTTCAAAGTTTTGCTGACTGTTTAGCTGTGAAATCAGGTACATGTGAAACTTGCTAGCATTTCGAGCTATTTTTCTTGTATGCCTATGCAGTATTCCACCATCTTTACAAACCATAAACATCATAATACCATGAGGAGGAGCCCATCCATCCTGCTACAAAACCACTGCTTCCCAATCATTTTATGCTATATGTAGAAAACCTATCATTTGTAAGGTCCATAAATAGAGAAGGCTGCTGGGGGCTAGTGAGTCAAGATCCCAGTCATCACAGGCCTGCTTGATACTCCAAGGGCTGAGGGAGCAACTTCTTGATATATCTACAGCACGCCAACAGGGAAACTATGATATACGTGGCTCGTTCCCATTCCTTCCTGAGCCTTTTGACACTTTTAAACATAGTCTCCTGAACGTGGCAATATATCATCAAGACCTACAAGCTGTGAAAATGATAACCCAGATAAATGAGGCCTGCCTACCTTCCAAGGAAAAGCAAGAGAGAGGACTGAAATTTAAGAGGGCACAGGCAGGCAGCTACGGGCACTTCAGGTGCCACAAACTCAGCTCTGTGCCTTATAAAACCCTCCCCACTTGGGGCTTGTTTTTGGCTATATTCCCTTAAGCTTACATCACGCACTCAGGGCCTTATTCTCACTTTTTCAAACAGAAGTGGAATTTGACACACTTAAAAAGAAATACAGGTGACCCCTGAACAATGGGTTGAACTGCATGGGTCCACTTGTATGCAAATTTTTTTCAATAGATACAGTACAGTACTGAGATGTATTTCCTCTTTCCTATGATTGTCTTTTTTTTTTTTTTTAAAGATTTTATTTATTTATTTGACAGAGATAGAGACAGCCAGCGAGAGAGGGAACACAAGCAGGGGGAGTGGGAGAGGAAGAAGCAGGCTCATGGCGGAGGAGCCTGATGTGGGACTCGATCCCAGAACACTGGGATCACGCCCTGAGCTGAAGGCAGACGCTTTAACCGCTGTGCCACCCAGGCGCCCCTTTCCTATGATTGTCTTAATAACATTTTCTTTTCTCTAGTTTACTTTATTGTGAGAATACAGTATAGAACACATATAAAATGTGTGTTAGTCAACTGTTTCATAGGTAAGGCTTCTGGTCAACAGTAGGCTATTAGCAGTTAAGTTTTGGGGGAGTCAAAAGTTATATGCCAATTTTTGACTGTGCCAGGGTCAGCACACCTAAGCCCTACGTTGTTCAAGGGTCAACTGCATTTAAAAAGGAAACAGTACATTGGATGAACATTCTGGACTAACAGTGACAACCACAAAAAGAAATCGGACAGGTAATTCAGTAATCTAGAATACTTACCAATCTTTTTGGGATATGTTCTTATTATAAATATGCCCAGAATTATCTTTATAGGGAGGACAGATACATTTACATCGGACATCCTCGAAATTCTGTAACCAAAATGGAAACTTAGTATAGCCTGTTAACAGTTTAGCAACAATATTTTAAAAAACCGCACCATATACATTTTGCTAAGCATCCCCTGCCAAATATTCTAAAACTAGTCATTTTGCGAGACAGAAGTTTTTATTTTTTATTTTTTTTAAAGGATTTTTTTTAAAGATTTTATTTATTTATTTGACAGAGATAGAGACAGCCAGCGAGAGAGGGAACACAAGCAGGGGGAGTGGGAGAGGAAGAAGCAGGCTCATAGTGGAGGAGCCTGACGTGGGGCTCGATCCCGTAACGCCGGGATCACGCCCTGAGCCGGAGGCAGACACAACCGCTGTGCCACCCAGGCGCCCCGAGACAGAAGTTTTTAAAAGCCACAGGTTCTTTTTGGTAATGCTAACGAATCATTTTATATTACATAAAATTATTTTGAAATAATACCTGTACACGATCTGTGATTAATCACATTTATAGGTCACATGACAGTCAAATTGTGCTAATGTTATCACCATCTACCTGCCAGTAAAAAGACATAGTAGACAGATAGCTGTGCCTGCAAATAAGAATCTGGTTACAAAAGGATGGGGAAGAATCAAACTAAAAATTACGAAACAAGTCACAATTCTTCTAACCACCATCCTTCCACCCTTTTGGTAGAATGGCACTGATATGGATAAGGGGGGTGGACCAGAGCTCTACAGCAGGGGTGAAATTTTAGAGGCACTCAGCTTTATTTAGAAAGGAAGTACACAAGGGAAGTAGTCGAAGTCTAGCTGAGATCAGTTTGGTCTACTCTTCCCAAGAAACTTTGCTTCTAATCACTGGTAGACAGACGGGATAACTACTGATAAAGCAAGTTTCAAGAGGTGGAGACAGAGGTGACTAAATATATGAGTACAGGGAATAGGAGAAGTTTCATCAGCAAAGGGGAATTTATCTGAGAAGGCAAGTGGCTCATTAGTCCCCAAAGGACAAGGCCCACTGCTCCAATATATGGTGCTGTGTCTGGCAGAGCTGTTCACAATGCATTCATTCAACAACCACTTAGTGAGCATTTGCCCAGTGCTGGACCTTGTGCTCAATGAAGTGGATTCAGATAAGTGTAAGACATGGTTCCTGCCAGTAATGAGGGCACACCCTAGTAATGGAGACTGACAGATAAATACATCATTACAATACACTCTTAAAGTGATGACAGGAGATATGCAGAGGATGCCAGCCATGTTTTGACAGACAGGAGACTTGCTGCTGTCCCTATTTCTGGTGGGAGGTAGGAAAGATTTCAAAAAGAACTCCCGACCAAAACCCCCTGATCTGTCTGCATTTAACCCGTCTTTCCCATCCCCTGTATTTAAAGATATTCTAGATTAAAACTCCTATTTTTTAAAAAATGCAAATTTCATTCTGTTTCCCCATCACGTTAACGTGAATTCTTTCTGTTTTCTCCAGTAAGGAGCTAGCTCACCAAGGATGAAGCCGAAGTGTGTAGGGTGGCAGAGCAGGACTGGAGGGTAGGAGCATGAAGGGGACTAAAGAGCAGCATGAGGAGGCTGGAAGAGCCAAGAAGTGGCGCATGGGAGAAGGCTACAACTTTACCTCCCTTCCAGTTTGGACCCTTCCTTCCCCCACTGAATTATCAGGAAGAAAAAGGCAAAAAAGGGGCCAAGAGATCCTGGAGGGAGTTAGGTCAGAATATTAGGCTGGTGAGACTCTGTGTAGGTCCTCCTGGGAAGGAAGGCTGCCAGGAGAGGCAGGCTCCTGCACTGGGAAGGGAACTGGTTGAGGGATAAGTGGAAACGAGTTAGTTCCTAACCGCAAGATTTCCGCGAGGTGGGGGCTTCTCGTAACTTTGGTTTAGGGAATGGGGGCGGGGCAGGAAGAGAGCGGTCTGCGAGGCAGGTGGAAGGCGGCGGCGACTTAAGGAGCTGAAGGGTGGGAAGTGAAAGGCTCTCAGAGCTGGAAAGGCTGTGAAGGGAGGGAAATGTCTAGGGGGTGGAGGAGCTGCCGTCCCGGCTGCGGGCACTGTGACGGCTAGGTGGAGCTGGGGACGCGGCGGGGTGCCGGGCGGGAAGGGGGGAGTCGTGACAGGACGACGGGTGGGAGCGGGGAAGCGGCTGTCGGACTGGCCGGGCTGCTGTGCGGGAGTGCCGTGAGGCAGTAGCGTGCTGGGTGGGGTGTGCAGGCGCTGTGAAGCTAGGGGTCGGGCCGGCAGGGCTGCGCGGGGAATGGGGTGCGGAGCAGGCTGCCTGACTCAGTTTCCGCCAGGCCGGGGGACGGGAGGAGCTCCTGTCCGGAGCGGAGGCTGGGCGGACTCACCTTGGCGGCGTCTGACAGCTGCACGAGCAGCAGCACTGACAGCGCCAGGCAGGACAGGCTAAGCAGGGAGCCGAGCCGAAGGAAGCCTCCCCACAGGGTCGCCATCGCTGCCAGGCCCAGCGGTTCCCACAGTCCGGAGCCCCCGAGACCTGCTCCCGGCTGGGGCTCCGGCTCGGGCTCGGGCTTGGGATCCGGCTCGGGATCCGGCTCCGGCTCGGGCTCCTCCGCCCGCACTTCCGTCTGGGCCTCAGCGTCACCGGCCGCGCCGGGTCAGCTACGAAAAGCATCCGCCCCGGAAACGGTTCCCGGCGCGCAGGGCCCGGAGGTTGCGCCGTGCCGCGCCCGCCGGGC